>NC_079218.1:54799705-55116650 GCF_029633865.1 Lampris incognitus | reverse complement strand
TGTACTTACCGAGGTTAGCATCAAATATTAGCCCAAGATTCCTAGCAGCCTGCTTAAGACTACCTGACAGACCACCAAGATTAGTAGTAAACAGGCTGATGGAATTTTCGGGATTGAACAGAATGACCTCAGACTTATAATCATTAAATTTAAGAAAATTTTTGGACATCCAGGATTTAATGTCAGTGAGGCAAGTTGTGAGATTTGCTAGGGCGCCAGGATTTGTGGATTTTAGTGGCATGTATAACTGAGTGTCGTCAGCATAAAAATGGTAGAGCACATCGTGATTTTGAGTTGACCTGGCCAAGGGGCAGCATGTATGTATACAAAAAAGAGAAGGGGACCAAGAACTGAGCCTTGAGGGACACCACAACTCAACTGAGCCACTGAGGAGGTAGAGTTACCCAGAACAACATAAAAAGTTATGTTGGTGAGGTAACAGTGTAATGTGCCAAGAGCCGAGCCCTTGATGCCAACTCAAGTCTGTAAGCAATGTAGGAGGAAGTTGTGATCAACCGTGTCAAAGGCAGCATGTAAGTCTAAAAGAACTAAAATCGAGCAGTCACCTCTGTCTGCATTCAGCAGTAGATCATTAGTGACCTTAACTAGAACTGTCTCAGTACTATAAAGGGCTCTAAAACCAGACTGGAAACTATTAAAAACAGTATTAATATTCATAAAAGAAATCAACCGAGAATAAATTGCTCTCTCCAGAACCTTAGATAAAAAAAAGACAATTTGGAGATTGGCTTGTAGTTACTTAGGGACAGGGGGTCTAAATTGGGTTTCTTCAACAGAAGAAGCCGAGGCCAGAGAACGATTAAGAATTTGCAGAATAACGGGGCTGATAATGGAAAACATCTCCTTGAGTAGTTTAGAGGGAATGAAGTCTAGGTTGCAGGAGGAGGAGCTCATATTGGAGAGTGTAGTCTCAAATACTGAAATTGTAATTGGTTGAAATTGAGTGAAAGAGGCAGAATTAACATGGGTAATGGAACAAAAAGACCCTGGCTGGATTTGGGACCTTATATTCGCCACCTTGTAGCGATGTAGAAGTATAGACAAAGTCCAAAGGAGTTACATTGTGTCTTTTTGGATTTAAAGCAAGCATATGACAGAGTGCTGAGAGAGGAGGTGTGGTATTGTATGAGGAAGTCGGGAGTGGCAGATAAGTATGCAAGAGTGGTGCAGGATATGGAAGAGAGCAGTGTGACAGTGGTGAGTTATGCAGTAGGAATGACAGCTGGGTTCAAGGTGGAGTTGGGATTACATCAAGGATCGGCTCTGTCCCCTTTCTTGTTTGCAATGGTTATGGACAGGTTGACGGACAACATTAGCCAGGAGTCTCCATGGACTAGGATGTTCGCAGATGACATTGTGATCTGTAGCGAAAGTAGGGAGCAGGTTGAGGAGAACCTGGAGAGGTGGAGGTATGCACTGGAGAGAGGAGGAATGAAAGTCAGTACGAGCAAGATGGACTACATATGCATGAATGAGAGGGAGGACAGTGAAATGGTTAGGATGCAGGGAGTAGAGGGAAAGAAGGTGGATAAGTTTAAATACTTGGGGTCAACTGTTCAAAGTAACGGAGTGTGGAACAGAGGTGCAGAAGAGAGTGCAGGTAGGGTGGAGTGGGTGGAGAAGGGAGTCAGGCGTGATTTGTGACAGAAGGGTACTAGTAAGAGTAAAAGGGAAGGCTTACAAGATGGTGGTGAGACCAACTATGTTATATGGTTTGACGAAAAGAAAGGAGGTGGAGCTGTAGGTGGCAGGGTTGAAGATGCTAAGATTTTCTTTAGGAGTGGGGAAGAAGGACAGCATTAGGAACGAGCATATTAGTGGGACAGCTCAGGTTGGACGGTTTGGAGACAAAGCAAGAAAGGCAAGATTGAGATGGTTGGACATGTGCAGAGGAGAGATGCTGGTTATATTGGAGGAAGGATGTTGAATATAGAATTGCCAGGAAAGAGGAAAACAGGAAGGTCAAAGAGGAGGTTTATGGTTGCTGTGGTGAGGAAGGACATGCAGGTGTCAGCCAAACATAGTACTAAGAATAATAATAAACTTTATTTATATAGCACTTTTATAAAACAATGTTACAAAGTGCTTTACAATGAAAGAAAACCAGACAAGGCAAAAAGAAGAGTACGACCAAATAAGTAAGAATAAAAAGAAAAACATTATAAATAAATAAAACAAATAAACATTTGTAAAAGTTTTCATAAAAAGAAAAACTTTAAGACAAGATCTAAAAGAAGCTAGAGACTTGGTTTGTCTTAGTTCGCCAGGAAGAGAATTCCATAGTGTGGGGGCTCTAACAGCAAAAGCCTGATCACACTTTGTAACAAACCGAGATCTAGGAATAACCAACAGCACTCCATCTGCGGATTTTAACGGTCGACGGGGACTATACCAGGTCAATAAATCAGAAAGGTATGTAGGAGCAAGACCATTAAAAGCCTTAACAGTGAGCAATGAAATTATAAATCAATTTGAAATATAACAGGGAGCCAGTGTAGGGAGGAATCCACAGCAGTGATATAGTAATGCATGCCTCTTTGTCCTGGTAATGAGCCAAGCAGCAGCATTTTTTACCAACTGCAGACGGTGGAGTGAGCCCTTGCTGATACCAAAATAAAGTGCATTACAATTGTCAAGCTGAGAATAGATGTACAAATTTTGTAGATCGGCAATTGATAAAAATGACCTAATTTTGGAGATTACCTTGAGAAAGCATGACTAAGCTGGAGCTCCATCACGCTCCAGCTCAGCATAACTGAGCTGGAGAAAGCATGACTGAACAACATGTTTGATTTGATTATCAAAACCGAGGTTAGCATCGAATATACCCCTTGATTCCTAACAGCCTGCTTTACTACCTGACAGACCACCAAGATTTGTAACAAAAGGGCTGATGGAATTTTCGGGACCAAACATAATGACCACAGACTTATAATCATCATTAAATTTGAGAACATTTTCGGACATCTAGGATATAATGTCAGAGAGGCAAGTTGTGAGATTTGCTAGGGTTCTAAGATCTGTGGATTTTAGTGGCATGTATAACAGTGTCATCAGCATAAAAACCGTTGAGCACATCGTGATTTTGAATGACCTGGAAAAGTAGCAGCATGTATATAGCAAAGAGAACGGGGCCAAGAACTGAGCCTTGAGGGACACCACAACTCAAATTAGCCACTGAGGAGGTAGAGTTACTCAGAGTCACAGAAAAAGTTCTGTAGGTGACGTAACAGCATAATATGCCAAGAGCTGAGCCCTTGATGCCAACCCAAGTCTTTAAGCAATGTAAGAAGATGTTGTGATTGACTGTATCAAACGCAGCACTTAAGTCTAAAAGAACTCAAATCAAGCAGTCACCCTTGTCTGCAGTCAGCAGTTGGTCATTAGTGACCTTAACTAGAGCTTCCTCTGTACTATGAAGTGCTCTAAAACCAGAATGGAAACTGTTAAAAACACTGTTAGTGTTCATAAAAGAAATCAATTGAGAAGAAATTACTCTCTCCAGAACCTTAGATAGAAAAGATCATTTGGAGATAGTAGTCGTAGTAGTAGTATATTGCATCTTTTTCTATGTATATTTTTATGTATTTTCCCCCATTTTCATTCAAAGTGCACTGCAATTCTATGTACTAAAATATACAATATAAAGATTTATTGACTGAAAAACTCAAATTGCTGAAAAAAGTGGATAAACTGTTGTTTTTTTTTGCCTCTTCCAAACAGCTTCTTTCTGAGGTATAAATCACATCATTGTCTGAATTACCTGTCTAGGACACTGAAGGGGATCCCTTGTCTTCCGTTTAGAATTGACTGACCCACAGTGTGGACTTGGGGAATTCTCTTCTATGCTGGACTGGTGTTCTCTGTCTCCTGTAACTGATGGAGCCGCAGTGCTGTTCTGTCGACCGTGTCGCATCTTTTGATGTGGGCTACTGCCGGCAAATACCGGGCTACTCCTGCCGAATACCGGGCTACTCCTGCCGAATACTGGGCTAGCTGAGTGGCCAGGTCTCTGTTCTGTACCACCATCTTCTTCTGATTCAGTGTCTGAGAATGAAGGACATTTAGAAAACGTTGTGTTCTTGGAGAGAGCAAAGTTCTTAGAGTGGGCAGAACTTCTGGGAAATGTTGGGCTCTTCAGTGGAGAAGGCTGGGACTTCTGAAAAGAGGTCAAACTCTCCTGAGAGCACAAGATAAACCCAGAGGTTTCACAGGCCATCAGTATCTCTTGGCTCAACCTGGGTACATTGACTTCAGGCTTACAGTCCAGTCCAGACATCCGATTCTGGGTACACCTGCCAAATACTGGGCTTGTTGAATTTATGCACCTCACCTCCATTTCTTCACTAGTCTCTGAGAATACAGGACTTTCAGAAACTGTTAGGCCCTTGGAGCAGTTAGGGCTGTTCAAGGGTACAGGGTTCTTTAAGAGTGCAGGGCTTCTGGAAAATGTTGGGCTTTTGGGGACAGAAAGCAGAGACTTCTGGGTCATGGTCAAACTCTCTTGGGAGGAAAGGAGAAAGGCCGATGGTTTGCGGGTCCCTTGCAGTAGTTCTTGGCTCTGCCTAGGAATTTGATTGTCAGTCTTTACACCAGCCAGGTGTGATGTCAGGACCAGCCAGGATTGGACCATCAGCATTTTTGAAATTCAAGAAAATGTGAAAAAACTCAAATATTACACATCTACAAAAACAAATGAGATTCTGAAAGAAACTTAATGTAACTATGTTAACTTTCAATCCAACTTGTATCCTTTAGTTACTCATTGATATTTTTGACTTGACAAATTCTTTAACAATAATACAGTGTACATATATAATTTGGTAAACCCTGGTAAATCGCGTATGTTTACATCTTTTCAGCTCATTTTCATCATACACAATGAATTGAGATTAAAAAAAGAATAAATAATCTTTTGCTGCTGACCTCGGTGGAGTGCAAGTGCTCTGAGGGAAGCTGTAGGGTGAGGGGTGTTGTCTGAGAGTAGATCGTCTGGGTTTGTGATAGGTCAGGCATCTCTGGCAGAGGGCTTCCCTCTTTTCTTTTTCTCTTTTACTACTTTTATTTCCGGTTCTGTGTGGCTCTACATAAAGAAAAAAGGAATGATCACAGAGTTACAAAAGCAGATGCCTTCAAATGCAACAAATTCAGGCAAGAGGCCATCTAATGGGGAAAAACTGATGTTGCTTCATGCCAGCAGTTTATCGCACTGTATTGGCCTGGATGTGGTTGTCTTTCAACCACATTAATTCACCCTTCGCTTAGCCACACCCCTGAAACGCAGACTGGCCAGTCACAGTGCAGTATAGAACAGAGGTCCTACACTTTCATGGCAGCGCTCCGTTGACTCTGATGCAAAACTTTCAGATTTTCTTCATTTTCGAGCTGGTTTTGTGGACTTTTCGCTAGTTATGGTTAAACATTGTGCCTGGGGCACTTGTAACAGTGACACTCGTTACCCGGAGAGGTTGGAAGGAGATGTACGTTTTTTTCCCTTTCCAAAACCAAAATCAAACCCTGAAAAGTGTTGCCTGTGGATGAAGCTATGTAGCTATGGGGACGTCCTCAAATCCAGTTGAACCCCTCAAAGATCAACAAGCACAGCTTTGTCTGCTCCAAGGTAAGTAATTACTTTTATTACCCGTAAAATAATGTTAAAGCTTGATGGTCTTAGCAACAGTAACTAAGGGGGGCGGGCCTTAGCGAAGGGCCAATTATAGCAGACTAACAAAACCTACTTCTTTGTATACTAGCAAACTGATCTATATTACTACTACTACTACTACTACTACCACTACTACTACTTTTGGCTGCTCCCGTTAGGGGTCGCCACAGCGGATTATCAGTTTCCACTTCTTCCTGTCCTGTGCATCTTCCTCTATACTAGCAAACTGATATTCAACATATTCCTTTTCCTCAGCCTTTACTAGTCCAGAAAAAGAAACTCTCCTTCATATTCACCCTATTCTACTCATTCGAACAGGAACAATACCCAGTACAACCAGTCTCCAGTTGTTAGACACTGGGAGCAGCCCAGCATCTAACTATTGCCCCCCACCCCAACACCCTATTACCTGTCTTGGGGTAAGAGAGTTTCCGTCTGGAAGAGAGTGGGGAGGTGGTGTCTGTCCCATCTAGAAAGCTTTGACTTTGGGCAGATGGGCACGGTTGGGTCTGGCTGATCAGCTGTGAGTAGAGAGATTTGAGGCTATTGTGAAACCGCTTCAAGCTGGACTGCAAAGTCAGGCAGATGATAAGTGCAACTGTTTAATAATTTTAGGAAGACAGAGAGACTAATCACCAAAGAGCCAATGTTAAAGTCAAAATGTGCAGTATTTATGCTATTCTTTTTATTTATTTAAAATGGTTATTAAAAACCAAATGGGATTACTCACTGGTAGTGATTACAAGAAAAGTTTACCCGCCATTACCACAACATGCACACACACCTTTTGAGATTTCTGCACACAGAAACACAGAAGCCAAGCAGGCTAAGGGATTATGTTGTTGGTCTGAAGAACCTCGAGGAGGCATCATGTTGCCTGTCTAATTTGATTTGTGGTTTTACTGACATTACTGAACAATGAGGTCAGCATTCAGGCACAGATTACACATTCCATTTATAAAAACTCTCCTTATATTTTAGAGAGCAAAAAAGATGTTTTGCAATAATTCCAATCTGCCAGGTAACTGGGAATTAAATGGAATCCTGACTTAATCTTTCCTTTTGTTAAAAAATACACAAAAAAGAGCCTTTGGCAAAAATAAGATTTTCTACACATACACTTTCTTCTATGGCCTTCATCATGGTTTCCTCCTCCTGCTGCTGTCGTCTGAGTAGAGCAGAGCTGGTTTCCTGTTCACTCAGATGCAGAGCCAAGTCAACCATCTCCTCCTCTGTCATCTCTGAGAGGAAACCCCCCCCCCAAAAAAACCCACTTACCTCATGAAGTTAAATACTTCATATTTTACTATGTATCAAATAGTATTCTACATTAGTTAGCATGAAAAGTCATAACTAAAAAGTACAACACTGTACAGAATGCACAAAACATAACGCAAGCAAGCAACGTTTTATTTATATACACTACCGTTCAAAAGTTTTGGATCACCCAAACAATTTCGTGTTTTCCATGAAAAGTCACACTTATTCACCACCATATGTTGTGAAATGAATAGAAAATAGAGTCAAGACATTGACAAGGTTAGAAATAATGATTTGTATTTGAAATAAGATTTTTTTTACATCAAACTTTGCTTTCGTCAAAGAATCCTCCATTTGCAGCAATTACAGCATTGCAGACCTTTGGCATTCTAGCTGTTAATTTGTTGAGGTAATCTGGAGAAATTGCACCCCACGCTTCCAGAAGCAGCTCCCACAAGTTGGATTGGTTGGATGGGCACTTCTTTGAGCAGATTGAGTTTCTGGAGCATCACATTTGTGGGGTCAATTAAACGCTCAAAATGGCCAGAAAAAGAGAACTTTCATCTGAAACTCGACAGTCTATTCTTGTTCTTAGAAATGAAGGCTATTCCATGCGAGAAATTGCTAAGAAATTGAAGATTTCCTACACCGGTGTGTACTACTCCCTTCAGAGGACAGCACAAACAGGCTCTAACCAGAGTAGAAAAAGACGTGGGAGGCCGCGTTGCACAACTGAGCAAGAAGATAAGTACATTAGAGTCTCTAGTTTGAGAAACAGACGCCTCACAGGTCCCCAACTGGCATCTTCATTAAATAGTACCTGTTAGAGCCTGTTTGTGCTGTCCTCTGAAGGGAGTAGTACACACCGGTGTAGGAAATCTTCAATTTCTTAGCAATTTCTCGCATGGAATAGCCTTCATTTCTAAGAACAAGAATAGACTGTCGAGTTTCAGATGAAAGTTCTCTTTTTCTGGCCATTTTGAGCGTTTAATTGACCCCACAAATGTGATGCTCCAGAAACTCAATCTGCTCAAAGAAGTGCCCATCCAACCAATCCAACTTGTGGGAGCTGCTTCTGGAAGCGTGGGGTGCAATTTCTCCAGATTACCTCAACAAATTAACAGCTAGAATGCCAAAGGTCTGCAATGCTGTAATTGCTGCAAATGGAGGATTCTTTGACGAAAGCAAAGTTTGATGTAAAAAAAATCTTATTTCAAATACAAATCATTATTTCTAACCTTGTCAATGTCTTGACTCTATTTTCTATTCATTTCACAACATATGGTGGTGAATAAGTGTGACTTTTCATGGAAAACACGAAATTGTTTGGGTGATCCAAAACTTTTGAACGGTAGTGTAGCACTTTTAAAAACACAATGACAATTTGTGAATCTCTCATACTGTTTGTGTATTATATATAGATAGATAGATAGATAGATAGATAGATAGATAGATAGATAGATAGATAGATAGATAGATAGATAGATAGATAGATAGATAGATAGATAGATAGATAGATAGATAGATAGATAGATATGGTGTATGATAAAAGTGCTCAACAGATGAGGATGAGGAACGGAATATCAATATAGATGTAGGGAAAAAAACTTAATACAAAGCAGGACAAGCTTGTTTTGTGCGTCATGCACTCATCAGCTGCTAATGTGATTCAACAAAGAAAACACGTTGCCCCGTGTCACGCCCCTATTTTCGGTGGACAGTAACCAATGAGCAGAGAAAACATTTGAACTATTATAACCAATGGGATAGGTAGTTACGATGCACAGCAACCAATGGTAGGGTAGAAAACATTACAATCAATGGGGTAAGGGGTTGGGGCTTGTTTTGAAAAAGCATTTAAATGACCAGGGCACTGTTGAAATAGCATACATTTAAAACATAAGATAACGTCAAACGGGGTATTTTATGTATATCATATAAATTGGATGATTTATATACTTATACATGTATAAATTGGCGAACTCTGTGAATGTATTGCAGTATATTATTGTGCTTCGTGTATGGCCTGTACGTACCATTTCTAAGGTCTAATGAGCTGTCGAGGAAGTCAATCTGTTTTTTGTTAGCCTCAATTTAAATTTTTAGTCCACTGCTTGCAAATATATGACACATTTTCTTTTTTATTCTCTCGACGTCTCTTGCTGGTTTGTTGCAGACTGCCAGCCCGTCGTCTCCATATAGCCCCACGTTGATGTCTAGGACCTGTAGTTGGGACAACAAGTACAAGTCCACCAGCTCACAAGTCTCTGCCCCATCAAAGCTGCCCATGGTCACGTTGAATTTGCTGCTACCTTGCTTTTGCCATGGGATTCCCTCATGCTATAAAACTGACTCTGGTGTGGGCTATTATGTCTGTCTTGGTCGGATATTTTGGTGTGTGCTGAGGCAAAGTCAATAGCTTTGTTTAGTAGCTCTTTGGTTATGGAGGGGTAAAACTCACAAATATCGAAGCATATACAGTGCATCCGGAAAGTATTCACACCCCTTCACTTTCCCCACATTTTGTTATGTTACAGCCTTATTTCAAAATGGATTAAATTCCTTTTTTTCCTCATCAATCTACACACAATGCCCCATAATGACAAAGTGAAAAAGGGTTTTTTAGAAATTTTGGCAAATTTATTAAAAATAAAAAACTGAAATATTGCATGTACATAAGCATTTACACCCTTTGCTATGACACTCAAAATTGAGCTCAGGTTCATCCTGTTTCCACTGACCATCCTTGAGATGTTTCTACATCTTGATTGGAGTCCACCTGTAGTAAATGCAATTGATTGGACATGATTTGGAAAGGCACACACCTGTCTATATAAGGTCCCACTGTTGACAGTGCATGTCAGAGAAGAAACCAAGCCATGAAGTCAAAGGAATTGTCTGTGGACCTCCAAGACAGGATTGTATCGAGGCACAGATCTGGGGAAGGGTCCAAAAAAAAGTCTACAGCTTTGAAGATTCCGAAGAGCACAGTGGTCTCCATCATTCGTAAATGGAAGAAGTTTTGATCCACCAGGACTCTTCCTAGAGCTGGCCGCCCAGCCAAACTGAGCAATCGGGGGAGAAGGGCCTTGGTCAGGGAGGTGACCAAGAACCCGATGGTCACTCTGACGGAGCTCCAGCGTTCCTCTGTGGAGATGGGAGAACCTTCCAGGAGGAAAACCATCTCTGCAGCACTCCACCAATCAGGCCTTTATGGTAGAGTGGCCAGACGGAAGCCTCTGCTCAGTAAAAGGCACATGACAGTTTGCCAGAAAGCACCTAAAGGACTCTCAGCCCATGAGAAACAAGATTCTCTGGTCTGATGAAACCAAGATTGAACTCTTTGGCCTGAATGCAAAACGTCACGTCTGGAGGAAACCAGGCACCTCTCATCACCTTGCTAATACCATCCCTACAGTGAAGCATGGTGGTGGCAGCATCATGCTGTGGGGATGTTCTTCAGCGGCAGGAACTGGGAGACTAGTCAGGATCGAGGGAAAGATGAATGGAGCAAAGTACAGAGAGATCCTTGATGAAAACCTGCTCCAGAGCGCTCAGGACCTCAGACTGGGGCGAAGGTTTACCTTTCAACGCAATAACAACCCTAAGCACACAGCCAAGACAACGAAGGAGTGGCTTTGGGACAAGTCTGTGATTGTCCTTGAGTGGCCCAGACAGAGCCCAGACTTGAACCCCATTGAACATCTTTGGAAAGACCTGAAAATAGCTGTGCAGCGACACTCCTCATCTAACCTTACAGAGCTCGAGAGGATCTGCAGAGAATGGGAGAAATACCCCAAATGTAGGTGTGCCAAGCATGTAGCTTCACTTGACTTGAGGCTGTAATCGCTGACAAGGGTGCCTCAACCAAGTACTGAGTAAAGGGTGTGAATACTTATGTACATGCAATATTTCAGCTTTTTATTTTTAATACATTTGCAAAAATTTCTACAAAACCGTTTCCGCTTTGTCATTATGGGGTATTGTGTGTAGATTGATGAGAAGAAAAAGGAATTTAATCCATTTTGGAATAAGGCTCTAACATAACAAAATGTGGGGAACGTGAAGGGATGCGAATACTTTCCGGATGCACTGTAAATGTATGCCTGCTCTTGTCATCTATGCCCCTAAGCCGTTCTAAAACTTGGTCGGTGTTCTTCCACTGATTTAAGGGAACCCCCTTCAGAATCGTACTATTTATATTTTCAATATTTATTTTTTTTTGCTTAGCTTACCTATTTCGGGTTTGGTGGGGTTGATAAGCCTAAATGTTGGTTTATTTTTAATTTGGTTTGTGGTCTTTCAGGGTAATAAAGGCTTTCTACGTCACGCATAGTATGCACATGCATTTTGGCAGCAAAAGAGGCAACTTCTCATCTCCAATCAATGCAGATTGCAAGTAGATTTTTAATCGATTGATATTTACATTTTTAAAACGTCATCTTGTTGTTTTGTGGGTTGCCAGAACAGGTCTAGCAAAACTATAGGTATTAATTTCTACCGCATTCCATCGGGGAAAAGACGGTTCAATGCAAACAGGCGAAGATTGTGGCTACAAGCAATAAAACGAGTGGACTGGACCGAAGACATCATTAAAAATGCACGCGTATGTGGCGCTCATTTTATATCGGGTAAGTTAATTCTGTTTTGTTAACTTAAAATCGTGTTGCTAAACTGAATGTTAGAACCTTTTGTGACCTACATTACCTATAGTATGCGCGTGCATTTTGGCAGCAAAATCACGTGATCACTGTTTACCAACTGTAAAAGGGTCCATGCGGTCATCCAATTTCAGATCCGATGCAATTTTTTTGTTCTTTAAAATGACGTCTCTTTCAGCAGACTTCACGGCCTTCTTGTATGATTTGGTGACATTGCTATGTAGAAGACTGTCATATTGATTGGGTCCTAGTTTATAAAAAAATTAGAAGTTTTGTCAGCTGCAATGAAGAACTTATCTTCTTTTATCAATCTTGTGTCTTTATGGAGTTTCTTCTGGAAAGCTTTGTTTGGGCATTTAAATTTAATGTTCTGAATGATTCTGAGCATACCTTCCTCAAAGGGTTTCAGTTCCGGGAAGGTCAGCTGTGATTTAGATGATTTGAATCCATATGTTAGCTTTTCTTCAGGTGAGTTGGCCGGATTAAGAAAGAAGAATGCTCTCCATCTTACCGTTCTTGTGAATTTCTCTGTCTTTGCAATGAGACATTTCAGGAAGTCCTTCTGCATGGGCGCTGGTATGTTGTTTGTTGAATATCCAAAATTCACTGGGTGGCTTCGAAAGTGCTCAGCAAGGTAAGGAGCAGAAATGGCGGGGGGGGGGGTCGGAAACCATCAGTGGTGTTGATAAAAGTGCTCAACAAATGAGGAGCAGAATATCAATGTAGATGTAGGGAGAAAAAAAAACTTAAGCTTGTACTGCTATGTATTAAAGTTCATTTTTCCTCAATAAATAAATGACCAAGTATAATATCTTTGTCTCATTTGCTTAATTAGGTTCTTTTTATCAACTTTTAGGACTTTTGTGAAAATCTGATGATGTTTTCGGTCATATTTATGCAAAAATATAGAAAATTCTTAGGGGTTCACAAACTTTCAAGCACCACTGTATTTATAAAAAACTTCAGTCTAAATTACTTTCACCCCTTTTGGAGATGTTTCAGGAGTCCTTCAGGAATGGCCTCCCCATATCCACGAGGGGTGCCCTGATCAAATTACTTCCAAAATCAGGAAAACCAAACACAAAATGTGAAAATACGCACCCAATTAGCTTCTTAAATTCAGATACAAAAATACTTCGCAAAGTTCTTGCAAGAAGACTGGAGGGCCTGCTTCCTCAGGTAGTGAGAATGGACCAAAATGAATTTATTTAAGGTAGACTGGGTTTTCACATTATCAGACGAGTGCTCAATATTTTACACAGCCAAAGAGCGGCGACAGACACGGCCTTACTCTCACTTGATGCAGAGAAGAACTTTGACCACGTTGAATGGCCTCATCTGTTTGAGGTGTTTACTGCTTTGGCTTTGGGGATACATTTTGTAAATGGATTAGATTGCTGTGTGTTGGCCTCACTGCAGAAGTTTTGACCAATAATTTGGTCTCTAAACATTTTTAAAAATTTCTAGAGATTGCCTGCAAGGAAGTCCTTTATCACCATTGCTATTTATTCGAGCAATAGAGCAATTTGCTATAGCGGTGAGGATGCATAGTGACATTTATGGAATTCGAGAAGGTCATTTAGAACATAGAATAGCACTCCTTGCCGATGATGTAATCTTGCTCCTAAAAAAAAAAAATCTAAGCAGTTCTATCTCCGCACTCCTAGATCTTATCAAAACATCATCATCTAATTTCATCATTAGCCACTTCTCCAGGGTCAAGTTATGGTGGCAGCAAGCTAAGAAGGACACTCCAGACGTCCCTCTCCCCAGCAACGCTCTGCAGCTCCTCCTGGGGGGTCCCAAGGCGTTCCCAGGCCAGGTTTGACAGTCCCTCCAACGAGTTCTGGATCAAAGCTGTCTCCAAACTGTCCAACTTGAGCGGTCCCTCTAATATAATCGTTCCTAATCCTGTCCTTCTTCGTCACTCCCAGTGAAAATCTTAGCATCTTCAACTCTGCCACCTCCAGCTCTGCCTCCTGTCTTTTTGTCAGTGCCACTGTCTCCAATCCATATAACATAGCTGGTCTCACAACCATCTTGTAAACCTTCCCGTCAACTCTTGCTGGTACCCTTCTGTCACAAATCACTCCTGACACTCTTCTCCACCCACTCCACCCTGCCTGCACTCTCTTCTTCAAAGATAGTGCAGCAGAGTGTGACGGCTGGCCTGCGTGAAAGAGCACCCTTGGGCCACGTGTGCTCTGAGGCCGTTCTTCAGTGACTGGTGAAAACGTTCAACGCCGCCATTGGCCTGGGGGTGGTAATACGCAGTGCGTATATGACGGATGCCCTTGCTATCGAGATAAGCAGTGAACTCAGCAGAGACCAGCTGAGGGCCATTGTCAGTGGTGATGGTCTTTGGGAGGCCCCAGCGAGAGAAGAGAGAGTCCAGGAAGTCAATGATGATCTGTGAGGTCACAGTGCCGGAAGTGGTGAGTTCAGGCCATTTTGAGTGTAGATCATAGGCGACCACCATGAAGCGTTGGTGGTGGGGAACTCCATGGATCTCACCACAAATGTCCAACTGCAGGTGTTCCCAGGGCTGAGAGGGCCAGGCGAGAGGTTGCTGGGGTGGGGGAGCCTGGTGGCCAGTCTTACCACTCACAAGGCAGGCAGAACAGTCCTTCACCAGAGCCTCAATATCTCTGTCTATCCCCGGCCACCACACCAGGTCTCGGCAGCGCTGTTTCAGTTTCACAATGCCCAGGTGGCCTTCATGCGCCATATTCAAAGCGCGTGCACGGAGAGCAGCTGGGACCACTGTGCAAAACCCACGTGCCATGCAGGTGTCGTTCCAGCAGGAGAGCTCCTGTCTGACTCGGGCGAACGCAGCCAGCTCCTCTGGGACCTTGTGAGACCAGCCGTTCTGGATGTAGTTGCGGAGCTGGGAGAGGACAGGGTCCTGTTCGGAGGCTGCCCTCAGCTCCTGCAGAGAGACAGTGACCTGGAGGGGTGTGTGTAGCATTTGGCCAATGTCCTTTTCCACACAGTCAGTGTCCGTCTGTGGAGCTGGGGTGGAGACAGAGCGAGAGAGCAGGTCGGTGACAACATTGCCTCTACCTGGGGTGAACTGCAGGCTGAAGTTGTACTGGCGGAGGCGGTCAGACCAGCGGTGCAGCCTCAGGGGTTTGTGGCCTGTCCCAGATGTGGACAGCAGTGGTGTCAGCGCCTGGTGATCTGTCCTGAGGGTGAAGGAGCGGCCATAGAGGTAGAGATGCCACCTTTCACAAGCCCAGATACAGGCTAACGCCTCACGCTCACCGACCGCTGCTCGGTCAGGTTGAGGGCACGGGAGGTGAAGGCGATGGGCTTCTCCACACCGTTCTGGGTTTGAGACAGCACAGCCCCTATCGCTGTGGCTGACGCGTCACAGGTCACAAAGGTGGAGATGGAGATGTCGAAGTGAGCCAACACTGGTGGTGAAGTCAGTTGAGTCTTGAGATCACGCACAGCGTCACTGCATGCCTTTGACCACACCCATGGCTCGTCCTTACGCAGCAGCTGGCGCAGGGGGGCTGTGGTCGCAGAGTACTGGGGAAGAAACCTCAGGTAGTAACTTGTCATACCCAGGAAGGACCTGGGCGGCCGAGCTGGGCTCAGGGATGGCCTGAATGGCGTCCACGTTGGATTGTAGTGGAGTTACACCGCTCGCTGACAGCCGGAACCCCACGAACTCGATGGCTGGCACAGAGAGGACACATTTCTCAGCATTGAGAGTTAGCTTGTGCTTGGACAGGGCTGCGAAGACCATGTTGAGGCACTTGTCGTGGATTTCATTGGTGGGCCCGTGTACCACTATATCGTCCAGATAAGTGGCCACGCCCAGTATGCCATCTAAACCAATCGATCCCAGCACAATAGAACAGCACCAAATCAAATGCAGCACCGTCGATGTGTGCCGACATAACAATGAGTTCTAAAGAGTTGGCGTCTTTCACATTTGCTTGACTGATTTGGGAGCTGACCTGTCAATCACTTCAGACAGCTTGACATCTAGGATTAGGATTTAAGAATACGTTGAAACAACATTTTTTTTAAAAAACTTAACAATTGTAACCGGTTATTTTCTTGCCCGGTGCGGGATTCGATACGAGGTGTACTGCGCCACAAGGCGACGTCACTAACCGCTGGGCTAAAGGGTCAGACCCGTTAGCTAGCTAGGGGCTAACGTGTCTTATTAGTAGTTTACACAATATTGCTGAGAAGCGGCGTTTCTAGCAGTCTGGTTTACCAAGCGCATTACATGAGAAGCCACTGGCAGGTAACTTACCAGTGTGGTAGACGAGGCTTCCACCACGGCAGGTGTGCGGCGGCTGGTCGGGAGGATCAGCTGTTGGTTTAAACCAACTTGGGGACTGCGGTAAACTCCGCGTCGCGGGTCTGAACGCGACGTGATTAGCGTTAAATAACCTAATTAGGGCTGTGTGTGCGCGCGCCGAACGGTCTCGCCCGTTACACGTTAGCCGACAGCTGGCTAAAAGTAGAGCTAACCAAATAAATACAAGCGACGTGGGCGACAGATTGGCTCCTCAAAGGTTGAATAATTACCCGCCGCTCACAAACAAGGAGCCGCACTTAAGTCCGACGGCAAACAATAAAACACAAACTTCCTTATTAACGTTTTACGCTTCTTGTTTATCTTCTTTTTATTTATTGGCATTCGGTAAACCAACTTATAGGCACATTACTGCCCCCAGGCGGATCGGAGTGGAGCAGCAGTGGCGACCGGACGAACAGCGCGACTCTGCCGTCACAGCCCGTATTGTGGACGGAGGGGGGATGACACTCAAAACGGGCGCTGCACGAGGGCGGTGCCTTTCATACGAGGGCGTGCGAAGCACGATTTGCGCTTGTAAACGGCGAACTTTAAAAACGGAACAATAACCGCAACGGTAACTCGGAACAAGCAAAGCCGCATTCAAAACAAACCGCAATCATAATTTCATACTCGCCAAACTCTTCCACAGCATTTTGTTATAGAACCTTGAGTACAATAAAGACGGAGATGCATTCATGAGAACGAAACGCAAGGGGACTTCACAAAGTAGACACAAGAAGGAAAAAAATATAAAAATCAAATTAAAATAACAATAACAATACGGAACACAAAAACGAATGCATAAATAAAAAGACTAATTAAATAAATACATGTTGTGACCCACATCTATATAACGAGAGACATTCACCTAAGAGGACGGTGTACCTTTAAGGGAAGAGGCGAGGGGTGAGATAATGCACTTCCGCTTCCGGTTGAGAGTTCAGTTCAGTGTCGTTGTCGAATGTATGACATGCTAAGTTGGAGCTAGTAAACTACCTCGACTACGTCTACTGTCACGTCTCCTGTCTCGTTGTTTTCTAACTCCACATACATTTAAAAATAGCTAACAGTTTGTGCAGCCTTCTTGTTAGTGCAGGATTGAACGGTTTGTAAGTACAGCGCCCATTCATTATGAAAAAGTGAGGAGAGGTTTTTGAAGCTGACATTTATGAAAATTAAACTTAGTTAAAATCACATTGATAACATACGCTTGCTTCTCTTTCTTTCTGTTGTAACTTTAAAAAAATGTTCATAAAACAAAGTAAAATTAGCCATAAACGTAATGTTAATAAACTTGGAAACCTCTTGCCACAGACTTTTAGTGTATTAACAATGCTGAAATAAATGAGGCACAGTTGCAGGATGTGCAGAGCAAAATGAACATTCTGAAATATGCTAATAAAATATTTTACAGGATAGAATTTGCGTATAAACTTAAAAGACACCTCCTTTAGCTTATTGGCGAAGAGATAGTTGTGAGGCAACAAACAGCCAAACCTTCCTTCCCTCTGCCATGGAATATCACTTACAAAATTATTCCAGTAGATGGTGACATAAATAGAAATATTTTGTACAGCTCTGTTATTCTTTTTAGATGGTAAACAACAGATTTTACCACAAGGAGTGTCACTAGGGCGAAAATAATAATAATAATAATGAAAACCACAACAATACCAGTAGTGATAGGAGCCCTGGGACATGTAAAAAAAGGGATGGAGAAATACACCCAACGGATCCCGGGTAACATCAGAATACAAGAACTACAGAAGATGGCACTACTTGGAACATCTCATATCCTAAGAAAGGCACCATCCATCAAATAGACTTCTACCTCATTCTAACCCTAGACCCAATAAATGGGCCTAGTTATTATGTTGTATTATGGCATGAAGTGAAAGGAAATTTGTATAATAATAATGATAACAATAATAAATCAATCTTATATAGCGCTTTTCTAACACCCAAAGTCGCTTTACAATAAACAGGGTGAAACAAGACAACAGATAAACACAGCACAAACATACAGGGGTGGATGGGAAGGGGGGGCTACGAGAGGGAGAAGCGGCAGCCACACACGACACCAGCAGTACTCTCTCACTTAGACAGATACAAAAAGGCAATAAAAACAAAAAACATGTAATGAGATGTCAGTAGGATAAGAAACACCTTTCTATATAGCCACAGGCGCCGCTCTCATTACAAGGCTATATTCTTTAGTCAATATTGGAAAATTAAAATGGGGGATAAATTCACTGTACACCATGCGTTGACCTTGTGAGTTGAGCAGCTGACTCAAAAACAATATTCCTTTCAAACCAATTCTTTAAAAAGATAGATCTGTTTTTACATAATATCAGGAATCAGGAACACTTTATTTGTCGTTTCATTTCATGTAGTTTCGTACATGAAATGAAACAAAATGTCGTCTCCCCCAGCCCACAACAATGCAACACAAAGACAAAAACACAACCAAACACTATAAGAACTACTACTACTTTCGGCTGCTCCTGTAAGGGGTCCCCACAGCAGATCATCCGTTTCCATCTCTTCCTGTCCTCTGCATCTTCTTCTGTCACACCAGCCACCTGCATGTCCTCCCTCACCACATCCATAAACCTCCTCTTTGGCCTTCCTCTTCTCCTCTTCCCTGGCAGCTCCATATTCAGCGTCCTTCTCCCAATATACCCAGCATCTCTCCTCCACACATGTCCAAACCATCTCAATCTTGCCTCTCTTGCTTTGTCTCCAAACCGTCCAACCTGAGCTGTCCCTCTAATATACTCGTTCCTAATCCTGTCCTTCTTCATCACTCCCAATGAAAATCTTACCATCTTCACCTCTGCCACCTCCAGCTCCACCTCCTGTCTTTTGCTACTCACCATCGCTGGAGCTGATGCACTAGAGGTGTACAACACATTCACGTGTGCAAACGAGGGAGACAAAAACAAGCTGGACGAAGTCATCAAGAAATTTGACGAACACTGCCTGTCAAAAAAGAATGAGATTTACGAGAGGTATGTGTTTAGATGGCAGATGCAACGCGAAGGAGAGACTTTTGATAGTTTTCTCACAGACCTTAAGCTAAAGGCTAGTACTTGTAACTTCAATGAGTCAATGAGAAAGAGTCAATAATTCGTGATCAAATTGTGTTCGACACATGTGACAAGAAAGTCAGAGAAAGTCTTAAGCTAAAGGCTAGTACCTGTAACTTCAATGAGTCTTAAGCTAAAGGCTAGTACCTGTAACTTCAATTAGTCTTAAGCTAAAGGCTAGTACCTGTAACTTCAATTAGTCTTAAGCTAAAGGCTAGTACCTGTAACTTCAATGAGTCTTAAGCTAAAGGCTAGTACCTGTAACTTCAATGAGTCTTAAGCTAAAGGCTAGTACCTGTAACTTCAATGAGTCTTAAGCTAAAGGCTAGTACCTGTAACTTCAATGAGTCAATGAGAAAGATTCATGATCAAATTGTGTTCGACACATGTAACAAGAAAGTCAGAGAAAGATTGTTAAGCGCAGCGAAACTCAGTTTGGGCAATGCTGTGAAAATATGCCAGGTTAGCGAGTTAGCTAAACAGCATGTGGAAACGTTTGAAGGTGCCGCTAAGGGACTAGGTTTAGCTCTGCCAAGTGCGAATGTAGACGCCATTTCATTCAACGAAAATGGGCGCGGAAAATACCGAGGCGGTCGAAGCAAGCAAAGTGACACATTTATCTGCAAACGTTGTGGAGATCATCACAAACCCAAGCAATGCCCAGTATTTGGTAAAACTTGCTCCAGGTGTAAGGGACAAAAACCATTATGCAAAAATGTGTTTTTCAAGAGAAAGGAAAGAACGCAAGGTGCATGTAGTGGATTAAACTGATGAGGACTGTGATTCACGGAGTGATTCATTTTTAGTGAACATGGTTTCCTGTGACTCTGACAAAAGTGTGCAGCCAACTGAGAGTGTAGACACTGGCCATAAAGTCAGTGCAGTGGGAACAGACAAATTGACAGCACCTCGGTTAGTTAATGGGACAAAAGTGTTCTTCAAATCAGACACGGGGCAAAAGCCAACCTGATTCGTGTAAAAGACATTAAAGCACTTAAAGAGAAGCCACAAATACATAAACGGACAGTCCCACTGAAGGCATATAACGGACAGCGAATAGAAACCAAAGGGGTGTGCAGGCTGAAAGTGAAAGTGAAAGGGAAGCAACAAAACCTGATGTTCGTGGTTGTTCGTAATGATCATGAGTCACTGCTAGGAGACAAAGCATGTGAGGACCTTGAGCTGGTCAAGAGGGTCTACCAAATAAACAGTGAAAAGGTGGTTCTTAAGACTCAAAGCGACACAGTAACTGACATTGTGCAAAAGTTTCCTGATATCGTCACAGGACAAGGGACGTTGCCATTCACCTACAGAATAGAGCTGAAAAGTGATGCCAAGCCAGTCGTGCATGCCCCACGGAGAGTGCCAGCACCACTTTGAGCCAGCTTAAAGAAAGAACTCAACCGGATGGTGAAATTGGGAGTCATACAACGTATCGAACAACAACAGACTGGGTGAACTCCATAACATGTGTAAAGAAACCCAATGGTGAGTTAAGGGTGTGCCTAGACTCTAAAGACCTTAATGAGAACATTGGAGCACTACCAGATACCGAAATGGGAAGAAATCACTAGTGAAATGTCAGGGCTATATTCTTCAGTAAACTAGATGCATCTCATGGTTTCTGGCAACTTAAATTGGACGATAAGAGCAGCAAGTACTGCATGTTCAATACACAATTTGGCAGATACTGTTTTCGTAGACTTCCATTTGGAATCAAATCGGCTCCCGAAATCTATCACAGAGCAATGGAAACGATCATTGAGGGTCTAGAAGGCACCCGGGTTTACATTGATGACTTAGTTGTGTGGTGCTCTACACTACAACAACACAACGAGAGACTTAAACTTCCTACAGAGAATCCAGATTCCCCTGTTATCAGTCCTATGCCAGTGTTGTTTATTTTCCTGCAATAAAATTGCCTTCAGGTTTTCTCGGTGCTCTGTGTCCGTCTGCCCTTTGGGTTTCGCTACAGTGGTCTCTGGTCTTCGTTCATGATACATAACAGAGCGTCGAAGCCAGAATGAGCCAAAGCAAACCCGAGGGGCAGGCAGTCGCTCAGGCAGCTATAGCCCCTAAGCCCCAGACCCTATAGCTCTCGAGGCAGTGGTAAAGGACCACAGCACTCAACTCACCCAACTCCATTTTGAGGTTAGCACTGCCTTCTCCCAGGTCACTGGAGAAATCAGCGGGCTCCAGGCTAACTTGCATACCTCGGCGAGCACCCTTGCTTCACTCTACGTGCAAATCGCTGCTCTGACGGTGGCAGTGTTCAAGATCAGCGATCATCCTGCTTTGACCCAGTCTCTGGCCCCAGCCCAGCTCCAGCTCCCAGTCCCTCCGAGCCTTCCTCCAGCCAACCGTATCATGATCCCCGTGTTGAGCCTAACCTCCCCTGTCCTAAAGCCTTCAGTGGGGAGTTCAAGCAGTGTAGAGGTTTCCTCGGTCAGTGTGACCTCCTGTTCAAACACTAGCCAGCCAGGTATAGGACGGGGGAGGCTAAGGTAGCCCTGGTGATATCCCTGTTGACTGGCAGAGCCCTCAGATGGACTATAGTGGCGGTTGGCCATCACTAACTGTTCTCCACCAACTATGATGCCTTCCGCCACGAATTTCATTTAGTGTTCGATCACCCAGCGGATGGGGAAGATACTGCTGGCCGCCTCCATTCTATCCAGCAGGGAGCTAGGTCAGTGGCAGACTAAACCTTGGAGGTTAGGATACTGGCAGCTAACAGTGGGTGGGACGACACAGCGCTTAAGAGCACATACAGGAGGGGGCTCAGCGATTCCATCAAGGATCTCATTGTTAGAGACCGGCCTTCTTCCTTCAACAAGCTCATCAACCTCAATCTCCAGATGGACGAACGGTTGTGGGAGTGGCGTCTGGAGCATGCTTAATGCGCTGGACCCTCCCATAGCCCTACCCCCACCCGTACTACCAGCAGGTCCCCTGTTCCAGTGTCCCGCAGCCACTCTCAACCCTCTCAGTACTCCATGCAACCCCCGGCATCACCTCTATCCAGGTCGGAGGAGGAGCCTATGCAGTTGGGTTGGTCACGGCTTCCACTGGAGCAGCGGGAGCAGAGGATGCGTGACCGACTCTGCCTCTACTGTGGGAAGTCAGGTCACTACATCCGAGCCTGCCCAACTCGCCCAAAAGACCAGGCTCACTAGTGGGGGTGTTCTAGTGAGCTTGATCACCCTGCCCCAGTCCAAAGAAGAGCACAACTGGTTGTTTCCTGCCACTCTCAAGTGGGGTAAGGAATCTCTTTCTATCAGCGCACTGTTAGATTCGGGGGTGGACGAGAGTTTGATTGACATCTCGCTGGCCCGGCAAGCCGGCATTCCACTCGTCCCCCTTGACACTCCCCTACAAGCCCAAGCCTTAGACGGTCGTTCACTCGATAGGATTACGCACAGCACAGCTTCTCTCACACTCACTCTTTCTGGTAATCACATAGAGACTGTGCGTTTTTTGGTCTTGCACGCCCCTGCAGCGCCCCTAGTGTTAGGTAGACCGTGGTTGGAGAGGCACGATCCCCACATCTCATGGTCCACTGGGCGGATATTGGGTTGGAGCGCTGCGTGTCATGCCAACTGCCTTCGCTCCGCTTTCTCTCCGTCCAGTGGCCCCAGCCCCGTGCTCTCTCCCCCGGATCTCACTGGTGTACCCTCTGTCTATCACGATTTAGTCCCTGTGTTTAGCAAAAACAGCGCACTTTCACTTCCCCCTCACCGCCCCTATGATTGAGCCATAGACCTCCTTCCCGGGGCCACCCTTCCCACCGGTCGGTTGTATAACCTCTCAGTCCCAGAGAAGGAGTCTATGCACAATTATATCACAGAGTCCCTGGCCTCAGGAATCAAAAGGCCCACGTTGTCCCCAGTTGTAGCGGGCTTCTTTTTTGTGGCGAAGAAGGGTGGCAGCCTGAGGCCCTGTATTGATTATCGTCAGTTAAATGACATCACTGTTAAACATAAGTATCCGCTTCCCCTTGTGAGTTCCGCTTTCGAGCCACTCACTCGCGCCACGGTGTTCACTAAATTAGACCTACGCAGTGTGTACCATTTGGTGCGTATTCAGGAGGGTGACGAATGGAAGATGGCCTTCAACACGCACCGAGGGTATTTCGAGTACCTCGTCATGCCCTTTGGCCTCACCAACGCCCCGGCCGTCTTCCAAGCCCTTGTCACGACATGTTGCGGGACATGCTTAACACGTTTGTGGTGGTGTACCTGGACGACATCCTCGTGTTCTCCAGGACAGAGGAGGAGCACCACCAGCACGTCCGCCTGGTCCTCCAACAGCTGCTGTAGAACAGGCTGTTCATGAAGGCCAAGAAGTACGTGTTCAACTCTGCCTCTGTGGAATTTCTCGGCCACATTGTGGAGAAGGGGCGCACCCACACCGACCCCAGGAAGATCCGAGCGGTGGAGGAGTGGGCGCAGCCTACTGACAGAACGCAACTCCGGCGCTTCCTCGGGTTCACCAATTTTTATCAGCGCTTCATCAGGGGGTTCAGCCGAGAGGCCGCCCCCCTCACTTCACTAACCTCCACCCTCCACCCCTTCTCTTGGACCCCGGAGGCAAAGGCCGCCTAAACGGCCTTGAAGGGACTGTTTATGACAGCTCCGGTGCTCACTCACCCTGACCCGTCCAAGCAGTTCATTGTGGAGGTGGACACATCAGACATGGGCATTGGAGCCGTCCTCTCCCAGCGGTCGGAGGAGGACCAGAGAGTCCAACCGTGCACCTTCCTCTCCCGGTGTTTCAGTCCAGCAGAGAGGAATTATGACATCGGCAACAGGGAGTTGCTGGCGGTCCATGCTGCCCTGGAGGAGTAGAGACACTGGTTGGAGGGAGCGAAGCAGCCGTTCGTTGTGTGGTCAGACCACAAGAATCTGACCTACATTCGAACGGCGAAGAGGCTTAACCCCCGGCAGGCACACTGGGCTCTCTTTTTCAGCTGGTTCGATTTCACCCTCACCTACCACCCGGGTTCCAAGAACGTCAGGGCAGACGCCCTCTCCCGTCTGTTTCCAGAGAGATCGGGTCCCCTGACGCACCGGACACCCCTGACACCATCCTTCCCCCAGCCCGGGTGGTGGGTGCCGTCACCTGGGCTATCAAATCGGTGGTGAGAAGAGCTCAGCGTGCCCAGCTCGACCCAGGCAATGGACCCCGGCATCGCCTATTTGTGCCGTCCACTGTCGGGTCACAGGTGCTGGAGTGGGGGCACTCCAGCCAGTTCGCCTGTCATCCCGGCGTCCACCGGACAGTGGCCCTCATCCACAGGCGCTTCTGGTGGCCCACTATGGAGGCAGACACGAACTCTTTTGTGTCTGCCTCTTTCGTGTCCACCTGTCTCGGCAGTAAGGCTACACATCACCCGCCGGTGGGTCTCTTGCGCCCCCTCCCTGTCTCCGGTTGACCTTTGTCACACATTGCCTTGGACTTCGTGACTGGCTTCCCCACGTCCCAAAGTAATGATACTATCTTGACCATTTTGTCACCCTTCCCAAGCTCCCCTCTGCAGCTGAGACGGTGGACCTCCTCGTCTCCCATGTTATCCGTCTCCATGGGATCCCTCAGGACATTGTCTCCGACCGTGGTTCCCAGGTCACTTCTAAGGTGTGGCAGGCCTTCTGTAAGGGGATTTGGGCCATGGTCAGTCTCTCCTCCGGATACCACCCCCAGACCACTGAGCAAGCGGAGAGGGCCAATCAAGCCCTGGAGGTGGCCTTGCGTTGCATCATCACCAGCAACCCCGCCTCCTGGAGCAAGCACCTACCCTGGGTGGAGTATTCCCTGAACACCATGGAGAGTTCTACTACCGGTTTGTCCCTCTTGAGTGCTCCCTCGGTTACCACCCCCCTCTGTTTCCCTGTTAGGAATTGGAGATGGCGGTCCCGTCCACCAGGGCCCATCTCCACCGGTGCTGTCGCATCTGGAAGACTGCCTGGGCCACTATTTTGTGGGCCACAGAGCGGTCCCAGCATGGCGCCAAGCAGCGGAGAGTGCCAGCCCCGGCCTATCGTCCTGGCCAGAGGGTGTGGCTACTGGCCCAAGACCTCCCCCTCCCGACACTCTACCGGAAGCTGGCCCCTCGCTACATCAGTCCCT
The DNA here is from genome assembly GCF_029633865.1 of Lampris incognitus. Lineage (NCBI taxonomy): Eukaryota > Metazoa > Chordata > Actinopteri > Lampriformes > Lampridae > Lampris > Lampris incognitus. The sequence goes on along the minus strand of NC_079218.1, from coordinate 55,091,504 downwards.
ACACCATTGACCGCATCATCAACCCCTCCATGGTACATCTCCCCCTCCCTGCCTCACTTAAGATCCATGCTGTGTTTCGTGTCTCTCACCTCTAACCGGTAGCCTCCAGCCCTCTGTCTCCCCCTGTCCAAGCTCCTCCGCCTCCCAGGGTCCTCCACGGTGGTGATTTGGTCTGGGACGTCAACCGGCTGTTTGCCGTTCGCCACCAGGTTCGTCGCCGTGGTCAACGGTCTACTGCTGAGGCAAAACAGAATTATCATTCCAGAGTCTATGAGCCAAGAGATGCTAAGCCGGATCCACAAGGGTAACCTTGGCATTGAAAAGTGCAAAAGAAGGGAAGCTGTTTATTGGCCAGGTATCAATAGAGACATTAAGACACTGATTAGTAAATGTGACACATTTGATACCATTACAAGCAAACCAAACAGCCAATGCTGATTCAAGACATGCCAGCTGAGTCATGGCAAAAAGTAGGAACAGATCTCTTCCATCTGAATGGAAATGACTTTCTCTTAGTAATAGACTATTGCTCAGACTCTCCTGAAATTGAACAGCTGAACAGCACATCTGCAAGCAGTGTTATTACTCACCTGAAAAGCACCTTTGTCAGACATGGAATTCCTCAAACAGTGCAGAGGAACAGTGGCCCCCAGTATAGCTGCCGCGAGTTTCAGGTGTTAGCAGAATAGTATGGGTTCCAACACACCACATCAAGCCCTCTCCATCCACAGGCAAATGGGAAGGCAGAGAAAGGAGTGGAAATTGTCAAAAGACTCCTGAAAAAAGGCCACTGAAACCAACTCAGACCCTTACCTGGCATTGTTGACCTATCGATCCTCACCTCTGGCATGTGAAGCATTGCCTGCGGAGCTCCTCATGAACCATAAACTGCGCAACAGTCATGTGGTTGGGAGGTTCGTACCCCAGACTCGCCATAACCGGTCACGACCGTCGAGCGTCTACGAGCGTCCGTAAGGCATTCATTAGGCCACCCTTACCCGAGGGATAGTGGGTGTAAATCGGTGCGGTGTTCGAGTACTCGTCGTTCTCCAGTGACCCCTCTGGCCCATCCGGGCGCCTGCAGCCAAGCAACCGAAAGCATTCTACCTATGTGTCCTTCACGGCCTGAATGTAATGCAATCTATGCGAGACTTCAGCGTGTAAAATAGCGAGAGCAGCCGACACGCGTTTGAAGGAAGCTGGTGTTACGACTATCTCCTTCCTGTGGAAACGTGAGCCAGGGGAGTTATTCGACAAGAGTTCCGGCCATATGCCACTGGGTTAATCGGGTGGTATAAGGGGAAAAACTAGAAATAGATGTAATGTAACGATCATGGATGAATAGGATCGCTTAGCCCTTGACTAACGGCTCGGACCCTTTAGTCAAGCGGTTAGTTATGTCGAGATACGGGTTCGTGTCCCGGCTGCGGTAATTCCTGTGGTTGCCCCCCGAATTTGCTACAATGTTTACATGATTTGTATAATTTGTCTACCTTTTCCAAGACCAATGTCATAATTGAGTTCATTTAACCTGCACTTGTTATTTATATATTATTTCATTTAGTATTGTTTTGAAGTCTCAGCTTAAGGTTACGTACACGTACGAGGAAGACTCTGAAGCAATATCGGCAAGCAAGGAGATCATAAAGGTTTATGCTGGTCACAAAAGACTTTAATTTCATGTGAACAGTTATAAGGAAGAACTGAAGACTGATCCCTTTTCGTATCATGCAGCCAACGACGTATTTGTTGTGTTTATCAGTATTTTACTTTGGTAAAATGTTATTCCACATGCTGTGCATGCTATCGTTTTGTGTCAAGCTAAGCTAAACTAAGCTGTTTTGTGTTAAGCTAAGCTATGTTTTTAGTCAATACTGTGTTTTTAGTTTTCACGGTGGATTTGGAGAGAAGCTTTCAAATAAACCAGCAGCAGAAAGGCTTCGAGGGAATCACACTAAATATTGACATTACTAAACACTACCTCAAACCATGAAAACTTATTCAAACTATTCAAGTATAACGGTTTTAATTTGCCACTACATGTTGACATTACTAAATATTACACCAAACCATGTCATGAAGAGCCTGACACCTGGGAGGAATGGTGGTGCTGATGGCGGATCACAGGGACAGCAGTGGTTGCTACCTTATTTGTAGATACACTTAGATGGAGGTAAGACAGCTTAAACTTGTGACACGTTACTTTAAAGTGAAATATCCCTTTAACTTTGTGTCTAAGATGCTAGCTGGTGTGGGTATGGACAGGACAAAATAAGATGAACAGCATGTCCAATAAAAGTCAGGCATGCTTGAAGAACACAATTTAGTGGCATACTAAAACCATCATACTTGAATAGTTTGAATAAGTTTTCATGGTTTGACGTAATGTCTAATAATGTCAGTATGTAGTGGCATACTAAAACCATCATACTTGAATAGTTTGAATAAGTCATGATAAGGATGTAAAACCTATAAACAAATTAAATCAGAGTCTCTATGTGGCGGTATACACATGAGAACGGATAGGAACAGTCACTCGCCCCTAAAAGATCATCTCAGCAGTGCTAACTCTTTGTATCTCTATGGGAATATATATCCCTTTAACTCTGTGGCAAATATGCTAGCTAGTTTGAATATTCCCAAATCAAACACATCATACATCTATGTGGAGAGGACTGCTGTAATGAATGAAAGGTCACGTGTTTAACTTGACCTACTCACGGGTGTACGTGCAGTGCGTGTGACGAATACAGGAAGTGAGAAGCGCATGTTATGAAGGTTGTATGTCGGATGAACGCTAGTAAAAGCTACACAGTTAAGAACCTACGAAGTCGGCTCGTTCTTGAATTATTCTTATGTCAGTAAGACAAGGCGTCTACGGACATTACATGGTGTCAGAATAGTCTGTGTATCGGAACACGAGCGGTCATGCCGAAGTTTAATCCGCCGAGTGAATTCAAGTTTGACTGCCCCGTTGAATGGCCGGAGTGGAAACAACGGTTTTCGCGCTTCAGGCTCGCGACAAAGCTGGATAAAGACGACGGGGAGATTCAAGTGAGTTCGCTGATTTATGCAATGGGAAGCGAGGCTGAAAAGATATTCAGCTCGTTTGACTTCGCGGCGGAGGGTGATAAAGTGGACTATGATATCGTACTGAAAAAGTTCGACGACTACTTTATTCCCCGCCGTAACATCATACATGAGAGGGCGTGCTTCTATCAACGTAGCCAGCAGCCAGGAGAGACAGCGGAGATGTACATCCGGACATTGTATGAGCTGTCTGAACACTGTGAGTTTGGGGACAAGAGGGATGAACATATCATAGACCGTCTGGTAGTGGGCATAAAAGACAAAGTGCTCTCCTGTCAGTTCCAGCTCACAGCGGACCTTACTCTGGTGAAAGTCATTGAACAAGTGCGCCAGGCGGAGGCAATAACAAAGCAGCTCAGCCTCCAAGCTAACCAACCAGAGGCCCAGCTGGCTAACGTCAATGTTGTCCGGCGGCGGGACGGACGCCAAAACAAAAAGGGCGGACAGCGTCATGGTGGCAGCAGACCTGCAACCAACAAAGTAGATGAATGCGGGAGGTGCGGCAAGACGCAGCACACCGATGAGCGGAAGTGTCCTGCAACGAACAGTAAGTGCAACAAGTGTCATAAAAAGGGACATTGGGAGCGTGTATGTCACTCTAAAGTGGTGAGAGAAGTCACTGAAGAGGTTAAACAGCTGTACTTTCTGGGAGAAGTTGGCAAAGAGAGCAGTCAGGAAGATTGGACTGTTAGTTTAACAATAAGTGATGTACCAATAACCTTTAAAATTGACACGGGGGCTGACGCTACTGTTATCAACCAAGGGACATTTAAAAAGCTGAAGCCAAACATAAAACTGGGACCTCCTGACACATGCTTCATAAGCCCAGGTGGAAACATCAGCTGCATAGGACAGTTTCAAGCCACAACCAACTATAAGGAGAAACAATACTCCTTTCCAGTGTATGTGATCAAGGGGAGAGGCAGCTGTCTGCTGAGTCGTCCAGAGGCAATGGAGATGGGTCTAGTGAAGCGGATGAATGAGATCAGTGGAGTTTTCGGTTCAAGTGGACTGCTGAAAACAGACCCAGTGAAAATAGCTCTGGTGGAGGGTGCCCAGCCATACGCGGTGCATACAGCCAGACGGATACCGCTGCCACTTGTACCACTGGTTAAGAAAGAACTGCAGCGCATGGAAAATGAGGGCATTATTGAAAAAGTGACTCAGCCCACAGAATGGTGCGCCGCTATGGTGCCGGTGCTGAAACCGAACAAGAAAGAGGTTCGCTGCTGCGCTGACCTCAGGAGGCTGAATCGAGCGGTGAAACGTGAGAAATACGTGCTGCCCACTATGGAGGAAATAATGCCAAGGCTCGCAGGGTCAAAGTTCTTCACAACGTTGGATGCAGCAAGTGGGTTTTACCAGATCCCCTTGCATGAAGACAGCAGGGGGCTCACCACTTTCATCACCCCATTTGGGAGGTATGCTTTCTGCCGCCTTCCATTTGGTATAACGAGTGCTCCAGAGATTTTCCAGAGAATGATGGCGGAAAATCTGACCGGGCTAGAGGGCACAGAGGTGTACATGGATGACATCCTTATACATGGAGAGACTGAGGAAATCCATGACCGGCGCCTAGCAGAGGCGCTGGGGGTCATTGAAACAGCAGGTCTCAAACTGAACCAAGTGAAATGCAAGTTCAAACAGAAACAAGTCCGCTTCCTTGGTCATATCATCAACGAGGCAGGCATCAGACCTGACCCGGACAAAGTGGCCGGAATAGAGAACTTTCCTCAGCCCCAGAACATGACGGAACTCAAGAGGTTCCTCGGGATGGTGAACTATTTGGCAAAATACGTCCCAGAGCTGTCCACTGTAGGTCAGCCGCTTTATGGACTGCTTAAAGCAACGACAGAGTGGCTGTGGGGACCTGCACAGAACACAGCATTCCAAGACCTTAAAGCAGCACTCGCCACCGCCCCGGTACTCACCTTTTATGACGTCACTAAGGCTACGGTGGTGTCAGCAGATGCCAGCAGCTACGGGCTGGGAGGCGTTCTGCTCCAGCAGCACGGGGAACACTGGAAGCCCGTGGCCTACTGCTCCCGACGGCTGAGTGACGCAGAGACAAGGTACGCACAGATCGAGAAAGAGTGCTTCGCCAGCGTCTGGGCATGTGAAAGGTTCGAGAAGTACTTGTTGGGGCTTGACAATTTCCGACTTGTCACCGATCATAAACCACTAGTGCCTCTCATGAACAGCAAAGACTTGGATAATGTGCCCATTAGGTGCCAGAGACTGTTAATGAGGCTGATGCGTTTCAATGCAGTGGCTGAATACGCACCAGGCAAAACTTTAGCTGTGGCTGATGCACTCTCCAGAGGCCCAGAGCAGCGCTACGGAGATGGTGCTTCTCATGATGATGTTGCAGCGCACATTGATGCCATCGTGTGCCAGGTGCCTGCCACACCTCAAAGGATGCAGGAGATAAAACAGAGCACGGATGGGGATCTGCAGCTCCAGACAGTGTTGGGCTTCATCAGACACGGCTGGCCTGAGTATGTCGATAAAGTGCCGGAGACAGCTCAAGGTGAACATTACAGAAGGAACAGGCGCCACCTGTTGGCCACACCTAAAACACTCACCTTCGTCAGCAGGGATCCTGACCATGTCACTCCAGGGGAGAGTGGAAACACGGATGAGTCCCGAGCAGCAGAAATGCCAACTTCCACACCATATGTTACTCGCTCTGGCAGGGTGAGCAAGCCTGCAATCCGGCTGGATTTGTGAGGCGTATGGACTTGTGTATTGTGGGGGATTTTTTATTTTTTGTGAAAAGGGGGGTGATATACAGGTTAGAAAATCATCTTAGAGGGGGAGATGTAATGAATGAAAGGTCACGTGTTTAACTTGACCTACTCACGGGTGTACGTGCAGTGCGTGTGACGGATACAGGAAGTGAGAAGCGCATGTTATGTAGGTTGTATGTCGGATGAACGCTAGTAAAAGCTACACAGTTAAGAACCTACGAAGTCGGCTCGTTCTTGAATTATTCTTATGTCAGTAAGACAAGGCGTCTACGGACATTACAACTGCTAAGTTAGATCATTCTCTTTTTAACAAACATGAAGAAAATTAAACGTTTTCATTCAAAATTGATGGACCTTGAAGGCCAATTCATCTCTTTCTAGATACTGTATCACGCGCACACGAGAAGTGGAACTACACTTGCTGCCAAACATAAGCTGAATAGCAACTTAAGCACATGCTATTTTAGCGTTAGCAAACTTTAGCTTTCTAGCTAACGTTTGACCCGTTGGACCAGTCAGTAAGTTCGCGAAAGAGACACATTCACCTACCTTTCTCTGTGGGTTTTGTAGTGACGGATGAAATTGGATGTTGAGGTGGTCGTGTCACGGATTTTTGAGTTGCAGATATTGTATACTGCTGTTCTCTTCTTACTACAGCCACCCACAAGATAATCCTTGTATCCAAACTATTCTTTTTGGAATCGGCCCCTCATGATTGCTGCCTCTGCGTTGGCCCCTGCTGGTCTGCCGCGTCCTAGTAGGTTGCCAGGTTTGTGCGCATTGCTCTCGAAATCACCCAATCACGTTTCAAAAACAAAACACAAGTTCTCAGTATCTAGAAAAATTCAAATATCTAACATAAAAGAAGTCAAGTCCTTCCGAGTCAACTGACTCAAGTCAAGTCTCAAGTTATGAACACCAAGTCAAAGTCAAGTCGAATCTTTTATCAGTGTTAGTCAAGCAAGTCTCAAATCCTCAAATTTGCGACTCAAGTCTGACTTGAGTCAAGTCATGCGACTCCCCCACCTCTTAGAAAAGCCAGTGTGATTCTTTATCAAATATATGCTAACAGTGTGCCAGAGGGGATATACAACATATTGTAGCGAATTAGGGGGGCAGTCTGGGAGACCGTCGCCACAGCAGGGACGCGAACCCGTGTCTCCCACTCCGCAAGCGACAACGTTAACCAGTCGACAAAAGGGTGCGACCCGTTAGTCCAGGACCAACGTGTCTACTTATCCATGCACGTTACGCTATCCACCCCCCCCCCCTTTCGGGAAGCGCGTCCCCGCGCTTCAGCATATCCGCTCCCTCACGCCTCTGGGCGCACGCGCTTCCGATGGCCTTACGGTCCCACCATCCCACTTCTTACGCCAATGTAGCGAATTGGGGGGCAGTCCGGGAACCGCCGCCACAGCCGGGACGCGAACCCGTATGGGAGATACGGGTTCGCGTCCCGGCTGTGGCGGCGGTTCCCGGACTGCCCCCCCCTAATTCGCTACAATATATTTTACCTAAAACATCATAAATGTAACAATGCAGTAATAATCATAAATGTACAGTACAGTATTTACAACTGAAAGCATGTATGTATAGGTATAAAAAACTTTAAGGAAACATTTCAAACTCCCCACCTGCCACTGTCCCGGGAGCGCTCCGCGACCGGCGGTCGGCCGTTTGACGCCCGAAACGAGAGCCCGCTCGGGGCTCGCCTCCCCGCCTCCCCGGGCGAGTTAAAGAACGATGAGAGCGTTTCACCTCTCTCTGAACGCTGTATTATTTCCACTTTCGTTTCAATCGTGGCCGTTTTCCCTTTCTTCGCTGCATCGCCATGACTTTCACCAGATGTGCGCCCTGAAGCCGAGACTCCGAGGGGAAACTCGACGGCGGGGCGCTGCCCCCCCCCCCCCCTTGGGCCGGCAAACCGCCTAAAACGCGCGGTGGTTTGAGCGTCGCGCATTGTAGTCCGTTCGTTTGTTAGTACGAGCCGCTGTGCGTAATTCGATTGGAGGTCGGCTCGTACGTACGGGCGTTCGTAACCCGGGGCCTACCTGTAGTAAGACACTTGCCTTGGGCTTGGTGCTGCTTTGCGTCGGGTGTAAGACAGAGTCTCAAGTGTTCGACATGTCTTCAGTTCTTCACTACCGCTGTTCCGTAAATTCACTCCTTTGACTGAAATACGATATTTTATATCAGTCCTCACTAATTGTTTTTTGAGCATGCAAATTCCTCAAATCACACTGACTTTCTCCCCCCCCCCCGTTTTTTTTCCTTCTCTCCCCAGTAGTACATGGCCAACTACCCCTCTCTTCCGAGCCGCCCCGGGCACTACTCCACCCCCTCTGCCGATCCGGGGAGGGCTGCAGATTACCACATGCCTCCTCCCATACATGTGGAGTCGCCAGCCGCTTATTTTCACCTGACAGTGAGGAGTTTCACCAGGGGGACGTAGCGCGTGGGAGGATCACGCTACCCCCCCCCCCAGTTCCCCCCCCCGAACAGGCGCCTGGACTGACCAGAGGAGGCGCTAGTTCAGCGACCACATACCCACATCTGACTTCCCACCCGCAGACACGGCCAATTGTGCCTGTAGGGACGCCCGAGCAAGCCGGAGGTAACACGGGGATTCGAACCGGCGATCCGGGTGTTGGTAGGCAAAGGAATAGACTGCCACACTACCCGGACGCCCCAGCAGACAGCTTTCAGCTCTCATTTTCAGCAGCTTTCAGCTAGCCCACGCAGTTTCCCCCTAGTTTAGCATTGCTTTCTTGCAATCATCCAGACATGGGCAAGTTCTTGAATGTCTCTATCCAACAGGCAAAAAATCAGTTGAATTAATTATCATGAAAAGGGGATTTTAAAGTTTCCATTGACACATACCCACGTGCAGTTTTGTGCATGAAAATGTTTTAAGCTGACGAATGCTGAAAAAACAACAACTGTAGATTAAAAGTACTAAAAAACAGTTTGCTTGAGTAACAGGAGTAAATACATATTGTATATCATTGAAGAGCTGACATTTGTGAGGAAAATATGAATGTATGTATATTTTATAGTTTAATAATCACAATTTATATTTGTACTCTTTCTCATAATATGTAGCATTTTTGTAGCCGAATCACTAAACCTCGAGTCCAAGTCGAGTCTCGAGTCGCCAGTGTTTGAGTCCAAGTCCGAGTCCCCAAAGAAGAGTCCGAGTCGAGTCCCCATTACCTGAGTCCGAGTCCGAGTCATCACGGTTGAGTCTGAGTCAAGTTCCAAGGTGGGCTCCAGTGCTCCACTCTGGCACCGTAAAAAGCTGACATACAAATAAAAAAGGTCTAGATGAAACAAAAATGGCACAGTCTTCACCATTTCAAAGGGTTTATTTACTTTGTGACACAATAGCCAAACAAATGCACTCGCAAGCATGTGCACACACACCAGTGTTGTAGTTGAGTCACTAAACCTCGAGTCCGAGTCGAGTCTCGAGTCCCCAGTGTTCGAGTCCGAGTCATCCGTGCTCAAGTCCGAGTCGAGTCCTGGACTCGAGTACTACAACACTGCTATGTAGAAACATGAGGAGCGAGTGGGCCCTGCACTCAGATATGAGGTATGGGAATAAACATAAACATGTGGTGGTCTGTAAATGTGGTGGGGCCCTGGCAAGCAGAAATGATCAGCTCTGAACTTCTGCCTGGGACATGGAAGAGCTTGGATGAAAACAAATGTGGCATCGAGACAGCCTGACCCACCTTGTTGGTTGTACCAAGATGTGGGAAGACGGCGGCGCAAATTCACTTTTGCAGCGACCTCACCCAGTACCGGTGTTGGAAGATGGCGGCATGAATTCACGTTTGTGGCGGCCTCACCCAGTACCGTCCATGCAGTGTCTTTGTCCACGTCTAAGTTCGTCTTCATTTGATGGCTGGGAGAGCTGGTGCTGGATCGGCTGCGAGAGCTTGGTCTGCTGCGTCCTGTGGGCCCAAGGACCACTGCCCTACCTGGAGTTGTGCCCCAAGAGGTAACACCGAGGGCGGTCTGACAGGACACGGAAGCAGGGCAGGCTAAGCTAACTGCTAGCCTGTGCAGACCAGCAGTTCCGATAACACCGAGGGCGGTCTGACAGGACACGGAAGCAGGGCAGGCTAAGCTAACTGCTAGCCTGTGCAGACCAGCAGTTCCGATAACACCGAAGACGGTTTGGCGCCTCACCGGGCGTTGACTGTGGTGTTTTTGATGTTGTCGTGAGGAGTGCGGGTAGGTGTGTCAAGGGTGTCTGGCTGGGAGAGCTGGTGCTGGATCGGCTGGGAGAGCTTGGTCTGCTTCGTCTGGTCGGCCCAGGGACCCGGCCCTGCCCGGAGCTGCGCCCAAGGAGGAAACACCGGGGGCAGTCTGACAGGAAGCGGAAGCGGGTCGGGCTAAGCTAACTGCTCGCCCATGCAGACCGGCAGTTCCGACAGTCATCCCGGCTTGCGTCCATTCCCTTGGACAGTGATTTTGTTTGGTTTGGATATGTGGGTTCGTTTGGATATATGAGTTCTTGTAGTTTTTGAATGTCTTTTTGTCTTAGTGTTGTACTGCCGTGGACTGGGGGAAACGACATTTTGTCTCATTTCATGTGTGCAAGTGCATGAAATGAACAAAGTGTTCCCAATTCCTGATTCTTATTCTCATTGAGTTTCATTCAGTTTTATTGATTTGTAATACTGTCCTGAAAACTGCTCGAGGAAAAAACATTATTAGTTGTTTTGGACACTGTTCTCACTCCACAAATTACTCACGATAAGAATTCTGTAAAATATTGAGTGAATAAGGGATGAAACGTCGCTCCCACGTTGTGTCCAGATGAACTGATACAACTTTCTGGGACAATAAAGCTGTATTCACACAAGCTCTAACATTTCTTAATCATTGAAAAAAATGTCCAACCCTCCCCTGTGGTCATGAGCTTTGGGTAGTGACTGAAAGGGTGAGATCACGGATACAAGTGGCTGAAATGAGTTTCCTCCGTAGGGTGTCTGGGCTCAGCCTTAGAGATAGGGTGAGGAGCTCGGACATCAGGAGGGAGCTCGGAGTAGAGTCGCTGCTGCTTCACGTTGAAAAGGAGCCAGTTGAGGTGGTTTGGGCATCTGATGAGGATGCCTCCTGGGCGCCTTCCTTTGGAGGTTTACCGGGCACGTCCAACTGGGAGGAGACCCCGGGGTAGACCCAGAACTTGCTGGAGGGACTACATGTCCAATCTGGCCTGGGAAAGCCTTGGGACCCCCCAGGAGGAGCTGGAGGGCATTGCTGGGGAGAGGGGCGTCTGGAGTGCCCTACTTAGCTTGCTGCCACCGCGACCCGACCCCGGAGAAGCGGCTGAAGATGAATGAATAAAAAAATATCTTGTTCTTTTTTGAGCCTCCGTACAGAATTTATTTGGCCACTTTTTTGTTTTTTTTACATATATTTTTACATATATTTTTTGCAGTGTTGAAGTTGCATGAAAAACCTTTTTTTTTTCCAGCTTTCACAACAAGTAATTCAAAATACAGGGCTGTTTGACTTCAGGATATTTAATTCTACAAATGGTGAAAAAAAATAACAACCAATTGAAAACATTTAAAAACCCCATGGTAGCAGTCACACACTTGATAGCCTTACACCAATCGCATCAATCAGTTCAACTGCAACAAAATGTGTTTCACGCAAATAAGTCAAAGCCAGCCGAAAGATGAAAGACTGTATTGGAGCAAATATGTTGCAACTTTTTAAACCATGTCGTCCGATGGAGGCTCTCTAGGATGTCCTGGTTCATCTAGCAGCACTGTCAACATAGCTTGAAGTAAATACACAATTTTTAACCTTAAAATAGAAAACACACAAAAGTTCCAAAACTGCAAGCTGCAACATCCGTCATGGAGTGGTCTAAACCAAAGCAACACGTGAGGTCACTAAAGGATACCTAAACTTCTCGTTGGCAACTGAGCGGATCCAAGGGTGAGCATACATACGGTATTAATCTTATGCGATCTGAAGAAACGAATGTGTCGGGAGATGGCCGTGACCCTCCTCACCGTGGGATGCTGTGGAGCTTATTGCATGCGTTTCACAGGAGGGCTTCGTTAGCAGCTGACTGGTGGTCCGTCACGGGAAGCTCCAGCTTCTCGCACTCGGTCAGCTTCAGGGTCAAATGTGGGGCGATTTCATTGGGGTCGGTGTACTGAGCAGCAACATTCTGTGGAAAAATGTCCAAAATTCATCAGATTGATGTTCTCTTCTGTCACAATGTTCAGCCTACTTAACACAGACAGTCAATGTCTGGGTAACACTTTATAGTGCTACACATTAGAAACCATCTGTTGACCGTAAATAGATAGCTTAAGGCATCCGGGTAGTGTAGCGGTCTATTACGTTGCCTACCAACACGGGGATCTCCGGTTCGAATCCCCGTGTTACCTCGGGCTTGGTCGGGCGTCCCTACAGACACAACTGGCCGTGTCTGTGGGTGGGAAGCTGGGTGTGGGTACGTGCCCTGGTTGCTGCACTAGCGCCTCCTCTGGTTGGTCAGGGGGGAGGGGGAATAGTGTGATCCTCCCCCCACGTGCTACATCCCCCTGGTGAAACTCCTCACTGTCAGGTGAAAAGAAGCGGCTGGTGACTCCACATGTATCGGAGGAGGCATGTGGTAGTCTGCAGCCCTCCCCTGGATCAGCAGAGGAAGGTGGAGCAGAGACCGGGACGGCTCGGAAGAGTGGGGTAATTGGCCGAGTACAATTCGGAGAAAAGCTTATCGGGACAACAGCAGCTGACTCTCTTCAAGTGTGAACGTGCCAAGCCGGGAGCAGGAGCTGAGGGCCCAAATGCAGAGAGCGGAGACAGACTGAGCTAGAACTAGGTTTTACTGACATAAACAAACTCACAACACGGGAACGTAGATTCAGGCAGTAACTACAGACCAGACGTGATGCCGCCGGCTACCAAAAGTCAATACGTATGTGTGTGACGATCCGACAAAGCACTGGGGCAACCAGGGGAAATTATAACTTACTGGAGAGCCAATCAGGGGACCAGCTGAGCAGGGCAGGGCAGGAACAGGCATCGCAAGCCAAATAAGGGGCTGGGGATCAGGTGAGTACAGCAGGGGCAATCAGGTAAAGGGGGCAATCAGGGTTACTCAGGTAAATGGGGTGCAGCCTTGATGGCCCAGACCACCAACCATGACAGAACAATCAGACCCAATGTGTACCATGGTAAACGGAAAAATACAGGATGTAAGATATTTTACATGCTATTTTATTCCAAGTAGAGAAAAAGGTAAAACATGCCATATTTCAAACGGAACAACTGTATTTAAATCTGATAAAGTACTTCCCAACTCTTCCTCCCATGGCCTTGTTTAGTGATGGAAGTGATGGGGAGGCGAGTCTTTGAATGTTATCCCATAATACAGAGCCCAGACCCTGCCAGACGCTGCCAGTAGGGGCGCAACAATTAATCAGCGTAGTCGACAAAAGTAGTTGCCAACGAATTTAACTGTCGATAATTCGTCGCTTACGTCATCGCGCGTGTATGTCCCGCTGTGGAACTGAACTACACATCGGTTCACCGGAGCTGGAGATGGAGGTCGCTAAGGAGTGAGGCATCTCGCTTCCTTCCCAACGCTCTGAGAGTTGCACATGCGCAAAAGCGACTGGGAACGGAAGCGGAAGCGACAAGACGGGTTAACAAAACAGCAAAATGGCGGCGGCCGATGCAACACCATCGCTATTGTTTTGTACAATTCATTATCTGGCTAGTCGATTAATCGCTTCATTAATCGATGACTAGTCGACTATCAAAATAGTCGTTAGTTGCAGCACTACCTGCCAGACCCTTGCCAGACCCTTGCCAGACCCTGCCACCTGGGCCCCCGTTCAAGCTCTCATCTCTCCTGGCACCGAGGGGTTGTTAGAGGTGACTACGTAGTATGTGTAGATATCTACAGTAACCTGACAGGGGAATATCAGAGTCCTTCTTTTACTGCTCAAAAAAAGACATTTCATTAGCGGGCCGCATTAATATCGTTAAAATGACAGTCTTACCCAGATTTCTCTATCTTTTTCAAATGATTCCCATATTCATACCCAAGACAACTTTTCAACAATTAGATTAATTTCATCATTCATCTGGAACAATTCAAACCCCAGGATGAAGAAAATATACTTGGAGGTCCCTAAGGAGACAGGGGGGTTAGGCTGGCCTTGACTTTATTTGTTACTACTGGGCTGCGAACATTGTAAAACTTTTCCGTTGGGCATTTACATATGAGAATAAGCCGGGCACAGACTGGGCTCACACGGAGCTCTTATCCAGTCCTTTACCGATATTCACCTCTCCACTACCACATAATCCCAACATACAAATAACAAACCCGGTGGTTAAAGCTTCACTTAGGATACGGCTCCAGTTTAGGAGGCATTCTGGATTAAAGCATGCTAGCGAGCTTTTTCCAGTGGCAAATAATCAACTCTTCTCGTCACCTGTGTTAGATAAGGCATTTCAACACTGGCATAGACATGGACTGGTGTTTTTCTGTGATCTATTTAAAGACGAAACATTCACCTCATTTGAAACACTTACCAAAGACCATAACGTACACAGATCCCATTTTTTTAGATACCTTCAAATCCGTAGTTTTGCCAAGAAAGTGTTTCCCTCATTTCCGTATCTGCCACCCTGGAGCCAATTAGATGTTATTCTAGAGAAGGATCCCTTTGGGAAGAGACGGGTCTCTATAATTTACACACTGATACAGGGATTGAAACAGATATCCTGGGACAAAACAGAAACTGCATGGGAGAGAGATTTGGGTGTAGAGCTTTCTGAAGAGGCGTGGCGGGACAGCTTAACTCGTATACACACTTCCTCATTGTGTATATGACATGGGTTAATTCAGTTTAAGGTGCTTCACCGTCTTCACTACTCAGGAGACAAGCTGGCCAGAATCTTTCCCACCACAGACCCTGGGTGTCCGAGGTGCAGCCATAGTCCAGCCTCGGTGGGACACTTGTTCTGGGCATGCCCCTCCCTCAACACTTATTGGGGACAGATATTTAATGTATTCTCACATATCTGTAAACAGACCATAAACCCCATCTTTGGCATACCACCCCCTAACTGTAAGGTCACAACTTTGCAGGCAAATGCTCTTAGCATTGCTTCATTGCTAGCTCGCAGACTTATTCTGTTTAACTGGACGTTGAATAAAGCGCCATCATTTTTGCAGTGGTTGAGGAAGGTGCTGTCCTTTCTACCTTTAGAAAAGCCCCGATATAAAATATCTAAAACCCGCAAAAACTTTACATTGACCTGGAGTCCTTTCATAGACTTTATTGAAGGTTTTCCCTTTTATTGAATGTACTTTTTTTTACCTGGTTGTAACGACAATACTTATAGATATATGTGTACAACTTTATATCGTCTTCAAAAACACGGTTATTATGTGGAATTGGAATAAGAAATCCCTGCATAGTCCTTTTTTTCCCCTTAAGCCTTGGGAGGGGGGGAGGGGGGATTCCTACATGTGTGTCCAAAAAACTTGAAAACTGGAAAATAAAGAAAAAGGAAAGTGCCCATCCTTAAAAAGGTCCTTTACACACTTGATCCTCTCCTACGCCATTACTGACAAAACGTCTGTGAGAGATGCAGCAAAACTGGCGTTTGTCAGAACAGAGGAAGTGTACGAGCTTGTTTAAGTGTAAAAAGGATTCTCAACTGGGACCATATCCTTACAGAACCCTGAGTAGCCGGGTTACTGGTCCAACAGCGTCTACTTAAGGGTAGTGTGGCACAAACGAAAGAGCAAAGCAACACTGGATTATGACAACAGATCATCCAAAAATGTATTACTGCTGGTTTATTTTTTGGTTAAGAAATCCGGTAACACTTTAGTATGGGGAACATAAAAAAACTTAATTACTAGTGAATTAGTAATGATCAAGATGTCACTTTAGTATGGGGAACATATTCTAAGTAACAACAACTTAATTACTAGTGAATTAGTAATGATCAAGATGTCACTTTAGTATGGGGAACATATTCTAAGTAACAACAACTTAATTTAGAGTAATTTAACACTATGAACACTTGTAGTTTTGTGTGTTGTTATGTAAGAACAGACCATATTCATTAAGTGTTAGTAAGGGAGAATAACTCTTCTTGTGGTACTACCACCTTATAAAGGCCATACTAAGCAAAGCATATTGAGATGGTACTACTAATAAGCAATACTTCTGAGGTTATAGAGGGAAAACTCATAGTTAATGGCTTACTGGTTGTATAATAAGGCCATGCAGAATAAGGCATTAATGAGTACGTAATAATGACCAATTAAGAGCCAATAGATTGCTAATTTGCATGCTAATAAGCACCTAATTAATGGTGACTACGTTCCCCATACTAAAGTGTTACCAGAAATTCATGAAACGAGTTATTAATAAGTTATTAATATTGCTTTATAATTAATTTAACATGCCATTAACAACTTAAAAACAGCAGTACAAATTAGTAATTCATTGTTAACGATGTGTTTAAAAAGTATCAAAAAACAGGTTACGTAATTAAGTCATGTCTATAAATGCTTTATTATGAGGGACTGATATTTTCCATGTCTACTCATGAACACGCATTGCAGAATACTCGGCACCGCTGGACTGGCGCGTGTCACCGCTCACGGGAGCTCCCAACACAGATTTCACAAGTTCAACTTCTTCCAAAACCGTGCAGCCTAAAACTTTCAAGCCGTACCACAGAAACTAAAGATGAACTTCAACGTGTTTTGCTACTCCCGCTTTGATTCATACAGGAACTTCAAAGTGTTTTAATTACAGCGTTTCCAGCTCCGGGTGTGATCGAACCACCGTCACGCCTGTAGAAATCCTCACGCCAAGAAGGGTGCTGAGGGAGGAGCAGTGGAGCTGCTTGCTGTTGGGGTGGTTGGCTGGACTATGTCATGACGACTCCTGTGGCACGACAGAAAGCTTTGTACGGGAGACTGGGGGAGGAGGTAAGGCCGGCCACACACTGGAAGATAACTGGCCTGATTTTAGACCCAATTGGCTCCTCCTGAGAATCAGAGGAGCTGCTCAGAACCGACCATCTCCCCAGATGATCTCGTAGTGTGAGGTGCGACAGCTTCAATCTGTTTCTTTCTTTTTTAGGAACCCCCCCCCCTTTTCCTCCCGATTGGATCCACCCAATTACCCCACTCTTCTGAGCCTTCCCGGTCGCTGCTCCACCCACCTGTGCTGATCCGGGGAGGACTGCTGACTACCACATGCCTCCTCCAATACATGTGGTGTCACCAGCTGCTTCTTTTCACCTGACAGTGAGGAGTTTCGCCAGGGGGACGTAGCGCGTGGGAGGATCACGCTATTCCCCCCAGTTCCCCCTCCCCCTTGAACAGGCGCCCCGACTGACCAGACGAGGCGCTAGTGCAGCAACCAGGACACATACCCACATCCGGCTTCCCACCTGCAGACATGGCCAGTTGTGCCTGTAGGGATGCCCGACCAAGCCCGAGGTAACACGGGGATTCAAACCGGAATCCCCTAGATGGTAGGCAACAGAACAGACCGCTACGCCACCCGGATGCCTACAGGTCTTTAACCTCCCGGTCTACTCACAAGCCAGTTGGGGCTGCCCCAGTAACATCCAACCTATTTGATATTCCGTGTAGCCTGAGGGGAACAGCGACAGACTCTCGAGCAGAAACGCACAACAGCGAATGAGAACAAAGCCGAGTGGCAGGCAGAAATTTTAGACCTCCAAACAACAACACTTTTTAACTGTTTTTTCACAAGGCAATGCACACAAAACCCCAACCAATTGTGCCTGACAGTCAACCTCAATATTGGTTTCGCTCGACGATCACATTAGATCACAAGAGCTTCTCCGAGTCGTGCTGTTCTTTCATTTGTAATGGTGGTCGGCATCAGAAGTACTGCATTCCTGCTAACTTTTGGTTTAAAAACAAAAAGGTTCTGAAAGTCAGGACTTTTGAGTATATTCAGTAAATTAAAGTTAGTATTTTCATGAAATGTGTGATACTACATGTTGGCCTCATTATCTGGTGTGTGCGTTCTGATTACGCAAAGACCAAAAACCTGTGAAATATGTTCTGATGTGTGCAGTCTCTCATATTTACAATAACACTTTATTTTAGGGGGTCGGAAATGACCTTGTAATTTGCTAGTAATAAGGTGGTAGTTTTTACAGGTAATTTTACAGCTAACCCTAACCCTAACCCAAATTACAAGGGTTAGGGTTAGCTGTAAAATTACCTGTAAATTACCTGTAACCAAAGTCCTCTAGTGTGTGCCCAACCCAAGTGCAGCCTGATCGGACACTCAGTGGCAGCTGGTTCCTTTTAACTTTCAAATATTTATCCATCTCTCTGTTGGTAAGGAATGAAATTATAAGACTAAAGCCCATCAGCCACTGAAACCAAGCCCAAGACCTGCCGATTCATCTACCCATCCACCCATCCATTATCCATCCGCTTATCCTGCTCTCAGGGTCACGGGGATGCTGGAGCCTATCCCAGCAGATATTGGGCGGCAGGCGGGGAGACACCCTGGACAGGCTGCCAGGCCGTCACACAGGGCACACACACACACACACACACACATTCACACCTAGGGACAATTTAGTACCCGAGTCACCTGACCTACATGTCTTTAGACTGTGGGAGGAAACCGGAGCCCCCGGAGGAAACCCACGCAGACACAGGGAGAAAATGCAAACTCCACACAGAGGACGACCCAGGACGACCCCCAAGGTTGGACTACCCCGGGGCTCGAACCCAGGACCTTCTTGCTGTGAGGTGACCGTGTTAACCACTGTGCCGCCCCTGTTGATTCAGAAACATATAATTTTTCTTAAGCTGTCCAAAGGCTTTTGAAGCTCTACTACTACCCCAGTACTACCCCAGATTAGCATTATAGGAATGTGCAGTTGTGCGGTCAGTGGCTCACCTTGAGTTCTGCGATTTTGCTTTCCCTTGTGCTGAATTCTCGGAGCATGTACTTCTTTCCAGCCTGCAAGACAAACACGTGCATGGTTGTGGTTATTCACTACAGTAGACGTACGAACAGTGTCACCACTTTCAGCCTTCAGGAATGGGGCAATTCAGACTTACTCCCCGTGAGAGTTTAATCTCTGTACACATTAAAAAAAAACTACACCCATATGCTGCAGTAGGTCAACTTGCCTCATAATAGAGTCGCGTGTCGTTTATCCTGATCAGCACGCCATCCACTCGTAGGAAGAAACGCATCAACAAGAAGAAACTGGTGGGCATCACCCTCTACAACATACACAAGGAACTCATTATGCTTCAGCACCACCCATTCATCCTCACCCTGGTCTACTAACTACACTTGTGGCGGACTGAGGCCTGGACCAGCTGGCGTGCGCCGTCTTCACAGCTCGGGCCGGCATAGCGCCCACATCCCAAATGAATATGCAGTGACAGGAGAGAGCGAGAGCCGTGGAAATAACACGCGACTGCCACCCTCTCGCAGCTGAAGACACAGCAAGACGTCTTGTTGTAGACTTTCTTCTGGATTTCTTCTGGATCCTTCGTGATTTCAGCTCTTGTGTATTTTAGTAAACAGGCTTCTGAGCCCCCAGGCACCATGTGTGTCTGTGTGTCTTTGCCAGAGTACCCCAGTTGCGGCAGTATTTTGCCACAATGCCAAGATGTTTACATTAAAAATATGTTACGGGGGTGTCTGGGTGGCGTGGTGGTCTATTCCGTTGCCTACCATCATGGGGATCGTCAGTTCGAATCCCTGTGTTACCTCCAGTTTGGTCGGACATCCCTACAGACACAATTGGCCGTGTCTGTGGTTGGGAAACCGGATGTGGGTATGTGTCCTGGTCACTGCACTAGCGCCTCCTCTGGTCGGTCGGGGCGCTTCTTCGGGGGGGGGGGGGGGCTGGAGGTACTAGTGTGATCCTGACAGTGAGGAGTTTCACCAGGGGGACGTAGCGCGTAGGAGGATCGCACTATTCCCCTCAGTTTCCCCTTCCACCGAACAGGCGCCCCGACCAACCAGAGGAGGCGCTAGTGCAGTGGCCAGGACACATACCCACATCCGACTTCCCACCCACAGACACGGCCAACTGTGTCTGTAGGGACACCCGACCAAGCCGGAGGCAACACGGGGATTCGAACCGGAGATCCCCATGTTGGTGGGCAATGGAATAGACCGCCACACCACCCGAATGCCCTTATTCCAGATATTAAAGGATAAACAGCTGTTATCACAGTAAAGTTAGGATGTGATTCAGATATTTTGACATTATTAATTGCATACTTTAACATCATGGGAGATGAAGTAAAGGAGCACTAACAATTTTTACACTGATCATTGAAACGCCGTGGTCATGAAGCTCGTCCTCGAACAGCAGCACCTCGTCAAAGAACATGATCTGCTCCCTGGCCTTCAGCTTCTCCATGTTTATTCGCTCCGATGTCTCGACCACCTTCAGGAAACACATTTTGCATTTCTTAAAAAGACACGTTTTCATGTTCAAACAGAGTAGGCTAGCACGGCCATCATGCATGCAGGACATTTTACACACCAGGATACTGCCTGTAGGTTCAAACAGAGTAGGCTAGCACGGCCATCATGCATGTAGGACGTTTTACATGCCAGGATACTGCATATAGGTTCAAACAGTAGGCTAGCACGGCCATCATGCATGCAGGACATTTTACACACCAGGATACTGCCTGTAGGTTCAAACAGAGTAGGCTAGCATGGCCATCACGCATGTAGGTCGTTTTACATGCCAGGATACTGCATGTAGGTTCAAACAGAGTAGGCTAGCATGGCCATCATGCGTGCAGGACGTTTTACACACCAGGATACTGCATGTAGGTTCAAACAGAGTAGGCTAGCACGGCCATCACACATGTAGGACGTTTTACATGCCAGGATACTGCATGTAGGTTCAAACAGAGTAGGCTGGCATGGCCATCACGCATGTAGGTCGTTTTACATGCCAGGATACTTTAGGTGAACGAATTCATCAGAGAAAGTTACCAACCCTCATCTGGATATCTCCTCCTAACAAGGTGCCCTTATAGTCGGTGGTATATGTCCAGTCATAGCGCTTCCCGACCTCTTTGGTATGTTCTGAGTCGACCCTGTGACAGCAGCACAGAGATACTGGTCATGTGACTGAAAAGGTTTTCAAGAATAGAAAAAGTTCTTTATTTCTTCAAGGACCAGATTTTCTTTTTTTCAAGTCTTATCTAAACACATGTTTTTCATTAATTCATAGAGTGGGATTACAGTTTTACTACAACTGGAAGTTCTTTGCTACGTCTCTGTTTATGTCAGTGCTACGGCAGTTACTCAAGAGATAATATGCAAGAAAGGAACCACAGCGTATCTGAACAACATATACTGACGATGGTCTTGCCTGCTCTCCTGCCACTCCTGCGCGCAGGCCACCTTCACAGAGTCCTCCATGTTGTTGACTCTCCTGAGGGCGTCAACCGCGTTGAACTCAATGCCGTAGCCATCTGTGTGCTGGATGCGCAGGACGTTGTCCCCGAACAGCATCTCTGGTAGGGAGGGCATGTTCATCTCCTCTGCCAACCTGAAGAGCAAACACCTCAACTGAATCCTGCACAGCTTCTTACTCCTGACAGTGTCTGAAAACCTTACAATTCTTTTTTTATATATAAAACACACAGATACTCCATGCTGCTCAGTTTGAAAAGGTTCTTCAGAGCAGCAGCAGGACAACTCATCTTACAAGTTTTTTTTCTTCTCCAAACAACGGGGCTTTCACACTGAGCGTGGTGTGTAATGCGCGTGTCACGGCACAACTCATCATGCCGCTAACCTGCTGTTGAAAGAACACGCAAACGGGCCAGGTTCTCAAGGAATAATCCAGTCACGTGACTTACAAAACCCATCATTAGCTTACAAAGCCCAATTCCAATGAAGTTGGGACGTTGTGTAAAATGTAAATAAAAACAGAATACAATGATTTGCAAATCCTTTTCCACCTATATTCAATTGAATACACTACAAAGACAAGATATTTAATGTTCAAACTGATAAACTTTATTGTTTTTTGCAAATATTCACTCATTTTGAATTTGATGCCTGCAACACGTTCCAAAGAAGCTAGGACAGGGGCATGTTCACCACTGTGTTACATCACCTTTCCTTTTAACAACACTCAATAAGCGTTTGGGAACTGAGGACACTAATTGTTGAAGCTTTGTAAGTGGAATTCTTTCCCATTCTTGCTTGATGTACGACTTCAGTTGCTCAACAGTCCGGGGTCTCCGTTGTCGTATTTTGCGCTTCATAATGCGCCACACATTTTCAATGGGAGACAGGTCTGGACTGCAGGCAGGCCAGTCCAGTACCCGCACTCTTTTACTACGAAGCCCCGCTGTTGTAACACGTGCAGAATGTGGCTTGGCATTGTCTTGCTGAAATAAGCAGGGACGTCCCTGAAAAAGACGTCGCTTGGATGGCAGCATATGTTGCTCCAAAACCTGTATGTACCTTTCAGCATTAATGGTGCCTTCACAGATGTGCAAGTTACCCATGATGCCATGGGCACTAACACACCCCCATACCATCACAGATGCTGGCTTTTGAACTTTGCGCTGATAACAATCTGGATGGTCCTTTTCCTCTTTAGTCCGGAGGACACGACGTCCATGATTTCCAAAAACAATGTGAAATGTGGACTCGTCAGACCACAGCACACTTGTCCACTTTGCGTCAGTCCATCTCAGATGAGCTCGGGCCCAGAGAAGCCGGCAGCGTTTCTGGGTGGTGTTGATATATGGCTTTGGCTTTGCATGGTAGAGTTTTAACTTGCACTTGTAGACGTAGCGACGAACTGTGTTAACTGACGATGGTTTTCCCAAGTGTTCCTGAGCCCACGTGGTCATATCCTTTACAGAATGATTAATGCACTGCCGCCTGAAGGATCAAAGGTCACGGGCATTCAATGTTGGTTTTCGGCCTTGCCGCTTACGTGCAAAGATTTTTCTGGATCTTTTGATGATATTATGGACTGTAGATGATGGAGGATCATGCTATTCTCCCCAGTTCCCCCTCCTCCCTGAACATGTGCCCTGACCGACCAGAGGAGGCACTAGTGCAGCGACCTGGACACATACTCACATCCGGCTTCCCACCCGCAGACATGGCCCATTGTGTCTGTAGGGACGCTTGACCAAGCCAGAGGTAACACGGGGATTCGAACCGCCGATCCCCATGTTGGTAGGCAACGGAATAGACCACCACACTACCTGGACACCCTTATGTTTTTATGTGAGACTAGCAACATTCATTTCATTTTAATGAATCTTAACTTATGATCACCTTGTAGAAGCAAATAAAACTAGAGCTGCAGGCAGCTATGACGGGGTCCACACACCTGACGCTGTCCTCAATTTTCTGAGCAACCCACTCACGCACTGCAAAACTTGAGATGACCACAGAATAGGGTTTGCGACTGGAATGACAAAAATCTTGGGCTAACTTTTAGTCACACAAAGCTAGGTCCACACTAGGCAATGTTCCCAAAGACTTTCAGCCCTAGCCTTCACTTGAGTCATCATAACAACTTTTAGGACAGTGACCACGCACTCCCATGACTGGAAGTCAAGTAGTGTGACACCACCAAGTACTCAGTTTTAGCATTCTTCACAGCCTCTGAGACTTTTGAGACAAAATCAAACCTGTTTGATTTCCTCGCTGGCCTCAGGAACGAGCTCTCAATAACCAATAAGCTCTTTGGTGGAGGTGAAATGACCTGTTAAAGTCACAAGTCTTTCCTCTTGATAAAAACATTGCATAATGAGAAGCAAAGTGGGTTCCTAAAATGGGACTCTAAACAAGTATAAATGGATCTTCTTTTTCTTTTTTTCTTTTTTTTTGGGTAGATACAAACAGCAACACACGCTGCAGCAATGGCGACATTGACCATTTACCATTTCCTTGCTTGTTCACCACTGTTTGGTTTTGCACTTTCCTGCAGTATTCCTTTCTTATTCTGGTGTGCTGCACATTAAACGGCTACCTAAAACTGCACATGAGGAGGCTTGGATTCATTCTGAAGCCTCTTACACAAGGATCAAACAACACGAATCCAGCCTGATTTTGATGTGATTTTGTCATTGCCGAAAAATGTCCAGTGTTGGGCCCGAATATGGGAACAATGGACAGGGGTCTTTACCCTATGTAGTGTGGCATAATCAAAGAATGGCGATGTGGCGCCTGCAACTCCCCACAACACCCTGACAGAATGTCTAGCATGTTTAAATTTTTTCTATTTTCCCTCCTAGTCTGACAACTCCTCCGATGTTTTCCTTGACATAGGCCAATAGGACTACAGCGTGCTCTCTGGTGTACATATGTAAACATGGCAAAGAGTAAGAGGGACGCTGCTGCCAGGTGGAATGATGAAACCAAGGAAAGGTTCATTGAGCAGTGGCAACAATACCCCTACCTTTTTTACATCTCCTCGAGGGAGGACCATGAGTCTAAAAAGATGGGTTAAATGTTGGCAAGAAATCAATCAATCAATCAAGTTACACTTCAGTAACC
Source organism: Lampris incognitus (assembly GCF_029633865.1). Taxonomy (NCBI): domain Eukaryota; kingdom Metazoa; phylum Chordata; class Actinopteri; order Lampriformes; family Lampridae; genus Lampris; species Lampris incognitus. The sequence goes on along the minus strand of NC_079218.1, from coordinate 55,067,062 downwards.
CGACGAGTAGCTGGTTTTTTCTTTCTTTTATTTTTCTTTTTGGAACACAAGACCGCCAGCATCACACATAGCGCTTCTGTAGCCATGATTGATAATTTCTTGACCCTCCTCCCCGATGACCTGTGAACTCACGCAAGATCGTGAAAGGCAGCATATGATGATTGGTCGGGGTCATACTTGTAGTCCCCAGGCCAAGATGCAGCAAGGATTTATGGCACTATGATTGTCTAATCGGACATGGCGACTATTGTGAAAGACAAAAATATCATGTAGTCTGATCCCAGCTTTAGAGAGTCTTGTAATGTGTCATCCCCAGCGATCTCAAGTTGTTTAATGTGACACCCTCTAGGACAGAAAGACCAGCAAGTTGCAGTCTTTAAATGTGACATGTTCTCCAACTACAAACCCTGTTAAATTCTCTTGCCGAGTTATTATGGTACCTTAGATAGACTAAGTCTGTGCTTGGAACAAATTAATGACTGGATGTCCCAGAATTTTGGTCAATTAAATAAAGATAAAACTGAGACCAGTGTCTTTGTCCCTAGGAAAGAGAGGTTGAAAGATACTCCCCAACTTGTATCCCTGTCAACCAAGACTACAAACCAAGCAAGAAATCTGGGAACAGTTATAGACTCAGACTAAATTTTGATAGCCGTATAAAGACAGTAACAATGTCAGCATATCCATCCATCCACCCATTATCACAACTGCTTATCTTGCTCTCAGGATTGCGGGGATGCTGTCATTGTATACTATCCCACCAGTCATTGGGCGGCAGGTGGGGAGACAACCTGGACAGGCCGTCAGGCCATCACAGGGCCGACACACACACACACACACACACATTCACACCTAGGGACAATTCAGTATGGCCGATTCACCTGACCTGCATATCTTTGGACTGCACCATAGAGAGCATCCTGACCATCTGCATCTCAGTGTGGTACAGCAACTGCACCTCAGTAGACCAGAAAGCTCTGCAGCGGGTCGTCAAGGCGGCCAAGCATATCACCGGTTCCCAGCTCCCAGCCATAAAAGACATTTATCACAAACGCTGCCTTCGAAGGGGTCTCAGCATCAGCAGAGATCCCACCCACCCCAACCATGGACTGTTCTCCCCCCTGTGCTCTGGGAGGCGCTACAGGAGCCTCAGAGCCCGCACTACCAGGCTCAAAAACAGCTTCTTTCCACAAGCTGTTGCCCACCTGAACCTGGCTACCCACTGAATGTCTGTAGATATTTTAAATATTTTGTACTCCAGCTCTCTTTTAACTTATTTTTAGCTTTTGGTCTTCATGTGTGTATATCTTATAGTGTGTTTGCTGTGTTTGTCTGTGTCTGTCTTGCACTGTTTGGTGAAGCCACAGCCCTAATTTCATTTTTAACATGTGCCTGCACATTGTTTTTAATGACAATAAAATTGAATTGAATTGAATGCGGAGCACCCGGAGGAAACCCACGCAGACACAGAGAGAACATGCAAACTCCACACAGAGGATGACCCAGGACTACCCCCAAGGTTGGACTACCCTGGGGCTTGAACCCAGGACTTTCTTGCTGTGAGGCGACTGCGCTAACCACTGCACCATCATGCCACCCATATACGTATGTCCGCATAGCACCATCTTAAAAACATAGCAAGAATATGAGGATTCATATCTATAGAAGATTTGGAAAAACTTATCCATGCCTTTATTTCCAGTAGATTAGACTACTGTAATGATATTTTTCTGGTCCCTCTGAAAAAGCTATCACCAGCCTTAGCTACAATTCATACAGAATGTTACTACTAGAGTTCTGACAAGGATTAAGGAGACTGAACATAGAGCTCCAGTTCTCAGATCCCTTCACTAACTTCCAGTGACCCACAGAATTTTCTTTGGGGGGGGGGGTTCTCCCTTTGTCTCTCCAATTGTACTTGGCCATTTATCCTATTTTCCAAGCTGCTGTCCGTCCACTCTGCCAATCCGCGGAGGACTGCAGACTACCACATGCTTCCTCCGATACATGTGGAGTCACCAGCCGCTTCTTTTCACCTGACAGTGAGGAGTTCACCAGGGGGACGTAGCGCGTGGGAGGATCACGCTATGTCCCCCAGTTCCCCCTCCCCCCCGAACAGACGCCCCAATCGAACAGAGGAGGCGCTAGTGCAGTGACCAGGACACATACCCACATCCGGCTTCCCACCCACAGAGACGGCCAATTGCGTCTGCAGAGATGCCCGACCAAGCCGGAGGTAACACGGGGATTCGAACCGGAGAGTCCCGTGTTGGTAGGCAACGGAATAGACCGCTACGCTACTCGGATGCTGTGACCCACAGAATTTATTTTAAAATACTGCCCCTTGTTTATAAATCTCTTAATAGGTCAGAGTCGAAATACATCACTGACCTGCTTTTAGAGCCTTAGATTACCTGTGATGCAGTTACTCTGAAGGTGTTTCCATTGTGATCACAATTAGAACAAACTACCTGAAGAGATTAAATTTTCCCCAAGCACGAGCTAAATTCAATTCATGTGAAATTCTTTCATGTTCACCACTGCATTTCCCTAAATCTATGTTTGACAGTTATATTTTCATTATAATTTAATGTATTTTTAAAATTCTCTTATTCTTCTTTTGCTATATAAATAAACTTGCCTTGACGATGCAAGTTTATTTCCCTTGGCTCCAAATGCAGGCGGCTCACCTGACAGACAGGTAACTGCAAGTGAAACTCATGTTTCAGAAATCTGCACCAACAGCGCTGGACCTCAACATGGCTGCATTCTATCCCCCAGGCTCTTCTCCCTCTACACAAACAGCTGCACCTCTAGCCATCCTTCTGTCAAGCTGCTGAAGTTCGTGGAAGACAACAGCATGATTGGGTTTATCCCTGACGGGGATGCATTTGCCTGCAGACAGGAGGTTGGAAATTTGGCCACCTGGTGCAGCCGGAACAACTTGGAACTCAACGCCTCACAGACTACAGAAATGGCGGTTGACTACAGGAAAAGTGCAGCCCCTGTGTGATCCTAATATGCACTGTGGTGTCATTCAAATTCCTAGGCAGTGTCATCACTCAGGATCTCAAGTGGGAGAACATCAGCTCCATCTCCAAAAAGGCCCGGTAGACGACGTACTTCCAGCAGAAATTAAAGAAACTTAACCTGCCACAAAATATACTGATCCTGTTCTAAACTGGTATCAAAGAGTCCATCCTGTGCTCCTCCATCACGGTCTAGAAGTTTGCTGCAGTGACCGTCAGGGACAAGGGCAAAATGCAGCGAATTATTCGGGCTGCAGTGAAGGTGATCAGCTACGACCTCCCGTCAGTACAAGACCTGTACACCTCCAGGATGAGTAGGCACGCAGGGAAGATTATGGCAGACACATTCTACCCCAGTCATCACCTGTTTGAGGCTTTACCCTAGGGGAAAAGGCTGAGGTCTACAGTAGTCAAAACCTCACACCACAAAAAAGTTTGCTTTTGTTTGTTTTTTTTACCCACAGCAATACAGGTTGTGAACAACCCTTCCACCCACAATGAATTGTAAGTGCTTTATAATTTACTACTTCTGGAACAGCTACATGTTCTATGGCATTAGTTTGGTTCCATATCAAACTTACGCACGGACCTGTGATATCAGCGCACAGAATAGGATCCACGCACATGGACCTGTTAGGCAAGTAAGCTGAGAAGCATCCTTCTGAAGTAGTATTCTGTTTTGTATGCAAAAATGCAGTCCCACGAGCACAGAGCTGTGATGCCCTCAAACTAGATTTCCCCCTCATTTGTGAGTGGGCAACGTTCATTCATGAGTCAAGTAGATTTCTGAGGGCGGGATTGCGATAAGGAGTGGCAGATGTCTCCAGTCCTTCGACTGGTAACTTTCCATACCAGGCCTGACTCCTTGACAAGTGAATGGCTGTTTGGTTGCAGATACAGCCTCACCACGTGAAGTGGCTGGTGTACACACGGAACAGTTGCCTGCCAAAAAGATAATGCCACTGACAGTTGATTTCTGTAAAATATGTTGTTGACATCTGAACTCTAACAATCTGTCATAGCTACAGTACCAATCAAAAGTTTGGACAAACCTATTCACAGTAACGCTTTTCTTTATTTTGACTAAATTTCACCAAAGTGCGAAATGAGAACTTGTTTGGGTGGTGGGCATATCAAAATGTATATTTTTTAAACTTAGAATTATTTTGGAAAGAAATTCAGAAATAGGTAATGATTTCAAGATTTTGAAAAACAATCAGGTGTGTCCAAACTTTTGACTGGTACAGTAAGTACTTAATATGCTACAGAAGCAACGTTGCAAAAGTTTCCTACAGGTTACCATGTATTAATGAGAATGCCAAAACTAATTTTACCAAAAACCTGGCTCTGAATATTACTTCCCAGCAATAAAACTGGTAGTTACAATTAAGATGCTATCTACCTTCCTTATAATGGCTTGAAATGCTTCAATATAGTTATCAAAGGAATAAAGCAATTGTAAACAGCCTACTACCCATATTGCCAAGTCTCTCAACCCTAAATGTTAAGGCACATTTCTGTTTAGTTAAGAAATATACACTCACTGGCCACTTTATTAGGTACACCTTGCTAGTACCAGGTTGGACCCCCTTTTGCCTTCAGAACTGCCTTAATCATTCGTGGCATAGATTCAACAAGGTACTGGAAACATTCCTCAGAGAGTTTGGTCCATATTGACATGATAGCATCACGCAGTTGCTGCAGATTTGTCGGCTGCACATCCATGATGCGAATCTCCCGGTCCACCACATCCCAAAGGTGCTCTATTGGATTGAGATCTGGTGACTGTGGAGGCCATTTGAGTACAGTGAACTCATTGTCATGTTCAAGAAACCAGTCTGAGATGATTCGAGCTTTATGACATGGCGCGTTATCCTGCTGGAAGTAGCCATCAGAAGATGGGAACACTGTGGTCATAAAGGGATGGACATGGTCAGCAACAATACTCGGGTAGGCTGTGGCGTTGACACGATGCTCAATTGGTACTAAGGGGCCCAAAGTGTGCCAAGAAAATATCCCCCACACCATTACACCACCACCACCAGCCTGAACCATTGATACAAGGCAGGATGGATCCATGCTTTCATGTTGTTGACGCCAAATTCTGACCCTACCATCCGAATGTCGCAGCAGAAATCGAGACTCATCAGACCAGGCAACGTTTTTCCAATCTTCTATTGTCCAATTTTGGTGAGCCTGTGCGAATTGTAGCCTCAGTTTCCTGTTCTTAGCTGACAGGAGTGGCACCCGGTGTGGTCTTCTGCTGCTGTAGCCCATCTGCCTCAAGGTTCGACATGTTGTGCGTTCAGAGATGCTCTTCTGCATACCTCAGTTGTAATGAGTGGTTATTTGAGTTACTGTTGCCTTTCTATCAGCTCGAACCAGTCTGGCCATTCTCCTCTGACCTCCGGCATCGACAAGGCATTTTCGCCCACAGAACTGCTGCTCACTGGATATTTTCTCTTTTTCGGACCATTCTCTGTAAACCCTAGAGATGGTTGTGCGTGAAAATCCCAGTAGATCAGCAGTTTCTGAAATACTCAGACCAGCCCGTCTGGCGCCAACAACCATGCCACGTTCAAAGTCACTTAAATCACCTTTCTTCCCCATTCTGATGCTCGGTTTGAACTGCAGCAGATCGTCTTGACCATGTCTACATGCCTAAATGCATTGAGTTGCTGCCATGTGATTGGCTGATTAGAAATTTGCGTTAACGAGCAGTTGGACAGGTGTGCCTAATAAAGTGGCCGGTGAGTGTATATTTCCATTCGGAGATTAATTTTCATCTTTCCAAAACACCTAGTGCACCTTTAAAAGTGTGTATCTTGAAAGAAAATTGACCAGTCATTAACTACTCAGTACTTTCTTCTGTCATAGTGGCTCTTTGTAAATGCTTTATATACATGGCAACTATATTGAAGCATTTTGTTCCACTATAAAGAAGTGCAGACTTCATCTTCAGAGTAACTGCAGATTTGTTGCCAAGAACTAACTCTCAATATAAAGATGCTTTCCTTAAGTTACATAAGCTTTGGGGATCAAGTTATTTGCGTCAATAAAAATGATCCCAGAAATTAAAAAGACTGATGAAAAATCACTCTCATTAACTGAAATAAAAATAAGTGAGTTTTTCTAAAAGCTAAAACTAAACTGAAACTACACTATACTCCTACAAAATCAACCATATAAATACCCGTCTCAGGGTGTTACAGGTTTGAAAAACACTGGGATGTTGTGTTTACCGCCGATTCTCCAAAGAGACCCCTGCCACATATGGAATGACAATATGGTTGTGTCTAGTTTTGGTGTCATGTTTATTTGCTGGTCTGTTTTGGGTTTCTATGGATATTGTTGCAGTTTTGATGAAAGTCGAATTTGGCTACATAGAGCTTGTGGGTATTCAAATTGGCCTCACAACACAGATTTGATGAGTTTTGCACCCAGTGTAACAACCCACTTTGCGTGGTAGAAGGAGATTTAAATTTCTGGGATTAACTCCAGATGTTTTGCTTCTCTCTGTCCTCTGCAATCCATTTAGTTTTTCAAGCTTAAAAAAACAAAAAAATTTCCTGGCAACACAGCTTCTTCTTCTTATGGCTTGTTCCCTGTTTCTCAGGGGTCGGCACAGCGGATTTTACAGTTTCCATCGGTAACCTGTGAGGTCACAGCACCGATGGCAGCTGTTATTAACCCGGGCCTCAGCCAATCCCATATGGAGCCCCGACCGATCCGGTATGGTCTTGTCAATCTGCATACTGATTTGGCAAAATCTTATGTCGGATGCCCTTCCTGACACAACCACTAACCCTAATCAATGGGGGCACAGGTAAAGCGCTGCATGCCATCCCAGTATTCATGGACTTGCGCCCATGCCTGTAACCATTCCTGGCAAAACATACATATTGTATATTTTCCACTAGACAAAACATATAGCAACAATACTGCCATCAATACCAGGAGTTTCCCTCAGAAGTATAAACCTCCCTCCTCCACTCAAAGTGCGGTGTCACGGGTCATCTGGTGCAGAACTCATCAACTCTGTGTCAAAATATTGTGTATCATATGAACTCTTCTAACAGTTCATTGGATGTCCTACTGACCAGGCTCTTAAAACAGACTTTCAGAACTGTTTCCCAGTTTCCCTAAAGGATGTCTTTGACATAGTGGGGTGCAGCATCTTCTCCATTATCAACAACTCCCTGGCCACTGGTACCATTCCAACCTGTTTCAAGCACACAGTGGTCCAGCCACTCCTGAAAAAACACAACTTAGACTCTACTTAACATCATAACTACAGACATATTTCTAAACTTGCATTCCTGTCAAAGGTTCTCGAAAAAGTTATTCTCAGTCAATTGCTGCCCTACCTACACCAAAACAACATCTTGGAAAGATTTCAGTCAGGTTTTAAGGTATATCATAGCTCAGAGTCTGCCTTGCTGAAAGTGTACAATTACCTGCCTTTCTCTAGTGACTCCGGTAACTGTGCCATTCTAATTCTTCTTGACCTCGATGTGGCATTCAATACTGAGGATCATGTCATTTTAATAGACCGTCTCCAGTACTGGATTGGTGTTGATGGCACTGCCTTGAAGTGGTTAATGCTTAATACTACCTGACAGCCCATCAAGATTAGGAGCAAAAAGGCTGATTGAATTTGGGGGACTGAGCAGAATTGCCTCAGACTTATCATAATTAAATTTAAGAAAATTTTCAGACATCCAGGATTTAATGTCAGCGAGGCAAGTTGTGAGATTTGCTAGGGTGCTAGAATCTTTGAGTTTTAGTGGCATTTATAACTGAGTGTTGTCAGCATAAAAATGGTAAAACACATCATGATTTTGAATGACTTGGCCAAGGGGCAGCATGTAAAAAGAAGGGGGCCAAGAACTGAGCCTTGCGGGACACCACATTTTTACTGTTGGAAAAATGAAAAGAATAAGAATAATAGGAAAAAAATAGGCTTTGAAGCATGCTAATCTCCATTTTTCAAAGCTAGGCCTGCCCACTTCATTGGAAATATGCTTCAAGATATAGCTTTCCTCCAAGTGTCTCGGTTTACATTCAATGCTTTGGGTTTAGTTTCAATGTTTTGTTTTAAAGTTTAGGAACTTTTGGAGATCAAAATCAGATCTTTTTTTCACTTTTACTCATGTTTTTTCATCGTTTCCATTGGCAAAGTAACACTTCACAGCAGTCAGTGCAAAACTTCAGCTCATTTCAACTTGGAGCACAATACTGCCAAGCTAGTCACCATATCTTGTGCGGCACCACACAGATAATAATGGGTTTGATAATGCTGTGGTGGAACTTGCACGTTCAGTGTAAAGCCCCTTATGACTTAAATGTCTTTATGCATGCTCAATAATACAGGTAAGGAAATCATCTGGACACAACGTTTATTGAGAGAAATGTTTCATCACTCATCTAAGTGACCTATTCGGTCTCAGCTGACTGCAGGTATCCCCACCCTTATAAACAATACAGTGGCATAATGACAAAAAAAAACAACAAAAAAAACAACAAAATTTTCATTTCATATGCAAATTGCCGTGACAATTAACTAGAGTTACAATGGCAATAAATACTATTCACAGACAGTTGCAATCACAGCATTGTAAGATGGCGACAAATGTACTCCTGCCTCAACCCAAAGGATCAGGTCCCCTGGCACCAACAGAGCAATGTAGATTGCCTTGACTTGTACATCGGGGAAACAACAGACACTGGCCAAGAGGAAGGCACAACACAGAAGAACTAATGTGTCAGACCAGGACTCTGCAGTCTACACCCATCTAAAGGCCAGTGACCAGTCTTTCAAGGATGAGGATGTGCACAGCCACATCCTCATAGGGAGGAACGCTGGTTTGAACAGGGAATCAAAGAGGCCATCTATGTGAAGAAGGAACGACCATCCCTGAACCGAGGGCGGGGTCCAACAGTACATCTGTCACCATCTTACAATACTGTGATTACAACTATTCCCCATTCCTATATGAACAGTACACATTGCCATTGTAACTCTAGTTAATGGTCACGGCAATTTGCATATGAAACCGATCGTTGTTTTTGGTTGTTATGCCACTGTATTGTTTATACGGGTTGGGACACATGCAGTCAGTTGAGACAGAGGAGGTCACTCAGATGAGTGATGAAATGTTTCTCTCAATACACATTGTGTCCAGATGAACTGATTTAACTTTCTGTGAGGTTATGACTTATACATTTAAAGCTTGACAGATAACATGCAGATCTCAGGAGAGGAGTTTTTCTTGATTAATAGAGGATGAACTCACCGCTCAATATCTTTGGATTTCATGATGTGAGTTTTGGCAGCAGTCACTTTCCATGGACCAAAAGTGAAGTCCTGTCTGCTGCTCTTGAAACCATGGGACATCATGGCTGACAGCTCGGCCAACATCAACTATTAAAAAGATTAATAATTACTATCAAAGAAAAAAGGTTCTTGACATATTTATAGAAGACTTAAAAGACAGGAGAGCTCATTCTTACTCTAATTTAGCTATCTTTAACGAAAATGTCCCCATTTCTTGTGAGAACATCTCCATCTCTGAACGTCTTTGAACTTGAATACGCCTTTACAAGTTTTGTTTTGAAAGCAAATGAGGAGAGAAACTTGCAGTAAATTCTAGTTTACATTTCAATCTTTTCCATTCCATTCACACAGTATCTTTCATAAGGCTTCAGAAGACTTAAGATTGTGTTGCACGAGCCATTTGGAGTCCTATTATGTTTTTTTTTGTTATTTTGTAACTCTTAACAAACTGCCCACCATTTACTGCAATTGTTTGGAGAAAGCTGCTCTGGCATATTGTTGGATAACCACTCCAGTGTTGTATGGACAAAGAACGCTAATTCTGGTTTCTACTGGCAGGATGGTGAATAAATAATGACATTCATTTTGGGGTTGAACTATTGCTTTAATATGGTCAAAGAAGGCATTAATGTCATCAATGGAGAATCTTGAAGCATACAGTCTGCTATAAAAATTGCACATTTTCTAAGAGATGATGGCTCTGCCTGCGCATTCTGTATCATTGATAAGAGATTTAATTCTATACCGTCGATGTTCTAGGTGACAAAAATCCAATTTCTCTCTGTCTTTAGATTTGGTAATATATCTTTATACATGCTCAATAATCCAGGTAAGAAAATCAAAGAAAGTTGAATCAGTTCATCTGGACACGGTTTATTGAGAGAAACATTTCTTCACTCATCTGAGTGACCTCTTCAGTCTAAACTGACTGCAGGTATCCCCATCCTTATGAACAATACAGTGGCATATGCAAAATATGCAAATTTCATACGCAAATTGCCATGGCAATTGGTTTCGGTCATTATGCCACTATTGTTTATAAGGCTGCAACCCGGTATCATGCCAAACCGTGTAATACAACCGCCAGTCCAACGTGTCAGTGTCACGGTTTTCCTCGCTCAGGCGTGAAAAGTACACGTGTGTATGAAGGTGCAGTGCCAGCAGGGGGCGATGATTAAGAGGTGAAGGCAGGTTAGGGTTAGGGTTAGGATTGGGTTAGGGTTGGGTTAGGGATTTTGGAAAATGCTGTATGCGCCTTTTCCTCCATGGGAAGTTGCTGGCATTGAGTTAATCATCGCCCTCTGCTGGCACTGCACCTTCATACACACGTGTACTTTTCACGTCTGAGCAAGGCAAACCGTGACACTGACACATTGGACCGGCAGGTGTATTACATACTTTGGCGTGATACTGGGCTTAAGGGTGGGGATACCTGCAGTCAGTTGAGACTGAAGAGGTCACTTAGATGAGTGATGAAACGTTTCTCTCAATAAATGGTGTGTCCAAATGAGCTGATTCAACTTTCTTTTATTTTCTTACCTGGATTATTGAGCACGCACAAAGACATTTTGACTCATTTCAGTGAGGATTGCCTTAAACTTGTATGCGAGTACAAGCCAACTGCGCATAAAATGGCAGACCACAGGAACCATCTGAGATTCAGCCTCAGATGCAGACAGAGCGGGATTACACCTAAGAGCCTGCAAATAAAATCTTCAGTCAAGGGCTACTGAGCTAACAAGATCCTCCAGAAGGCATAGAGCCAGCTGTCTAATGAACGGGTTAAAAAAAACTAATTTCACCATCGATGCTTTGAAAGCCAAAGAGGAGCAGATCCAACAGAGACTCACGTCGCATCTAGATGAGCCCACGTTCCAACGTGTGATTGAGTTCACAGAGAGGGCTCATCTAGCACAACACGGAAAATCGAAAACCAGGCAGCAAAAGAAGTTCGACCTACTTGCTGCACACCAGAGACATTGGCAGACAACAGACGGCGCCCTCAATGGCAGACAGATAGATGGACACCAGACACACACCAACGATGTGGACAAGTGGGTGAAGAATCTGTCCAACAGAAATTCACCCAGGTGGAGAAAAGACATCCTTGCTAAGGGGCTGAATTTTGCTGCCACACCGATGCAAATCCCACTAGTGGAACTGATCACAGCTAGTGGAACTGATCACAGATTAAAGTTTCAGCCTGCCTTAGCAATGCAAAGCCGCCACCGTCCAACATCAGTAGAGACAAGAGGAATGCACTCACGACTCTCAGCAAGGACAATAACACCATCATCCTTCCCGCAGACAAAGGCAGATGCATTTTTGTCTTAAACCAGACAGACTATCTTCAGAAAGTTATAACGTTACTTAGCGACATAAATACTTATGAGCCCCTGAAACGAGAACCGGGCAGTGAACACCAACCTCCCCCACAGACTGGTGACCAAACTGACAGAACTGGGCCTTACTTATTCCATCTGCCTCTGGATTAAGTAGGCCAGAGTAGGCCCCCACATCTCCTCAGCCCTGAGCACCGGCTCCCCACAGGGCTGTGTGCTGAGCCCCCTACTCTATACCCTGTACACACACGACTGCACCCCCGCTCACTCCAGCAACACCATCGTCAAGTTTGCAGACAACAGTACGGTGGTGGGGCTGAGTCTGCATTCTGGGACAAGGTGGAGCGGCCTGATCCTCAACACCTCCAAGACAAAGGAGTTGATTATAGACTACAGGAGGAACAAAACGGACAATCATCCCCTTTTCATTGGCGGGGACTGTGTGGAGAGTGTCTCAAACTTCCGGTTTCTCTGCATACACATAGAGGGCCTGACCTGGAGTGTTAACACCACAGCACTGGTTAAGAAGACACAGCAGAGACTCTACATCCTGAGGATCCTCAGGAAGAACCACCTTACCACCTCACTGCTTGTGTCCTTCTACCGCTGCTCCATAGAGAGCATACTGACCTACTGCATCTGTGTCTGGTTTGCCAGCTGCACAGTAGCAGAGAGGAAAGCGCTCCAGAGGGTCACCACCACCGCCCAGAAGATTATCGTATGCCCACTCCCCTCCCTGGAAGACCTACTATACAGTTCCCACTGCCTCAAAAAAGCCCATGGCATCCTCAAGGACCCATCCCACCCATGACACCATCTGTTTCAACTGCTGCCCTCGGGCAGACGTTACAGGACAATAAGAGCTCGGACAAACAGACTAAAGAACAGCTTCTATCCCCGAGCCACAACCACGCTAAATGCTGCTAAGTCTTGATTCCCGACTTTTTGTGCAATATGTTGGTGTCCAGTAGAATGTAGAAATGAATGTGTGTTTTTTATGTTTTTAATTCTTCTTATACTGATCTTTGCGCTGATCAGAACTGCACTTTCAAATTTCGTTGTACTTGTACAATAACAAATAAAGCTCTATTCTATTCTATTCTATTCTTGTACTACAGATTATACCCAGGGGAAGCCACACCTAGTCTGTATCATTTACCTAAGATGCATAAACAGGATGTGCCATTATGGCCGATTGTTTGTATGATCAACTCAGTGATATACAGCATCTCTAAGTTTCTTGCATCTATTCTTAACCCGTTGGCAGGCAGTAATGAACATCACATCCAGAACAGCATGGATTCCTATTTCCTATCATATGGATTTCCTATTTGATATCCTATTTGCATAGTTTAAACCTTTACACATACTGTTTTGATATCATTTTATTCACCAGCTTCATTTTGGAGATTTTCTGTATGGGATCACTGTTAGGTAGAACAGTTAAAGGCACTCGGGGCAACAGCTGGTGATAATAGGTTATCTGCAGCTTTGGAGCAGCAATGAGAAGTCCACTGCCAAAGGACCCTTATTACCCGCTTGATGGCAACGAGAGACCTGCAATGAGAGGACCTCTTCTCCCCAATGAAACACTCGATGGCAAGGTATGAATGTTTCCCATGATTTTGCCATGCCAATTAAGCCATCTTAACTGAGAAATGTACAAAGTGTCCTGTGGACCCACCTCAGGGTGGGGTTGATTAGTTGTACTGTGTGTGGCGGTAGAGTCTCCTTTTAAAAAGTATTGTGGACTTGGTATTCAAAGCTAAACATCCATAATGTGTGAGACCAGTGCTCAATTTGTCTAAAAACAGTTAGTTGTATAGTAGAGATGAAACGGCATGAAAATGTCATATCAGATTATAGTGACCAAAATGATCATGGTTATCTGTATTATCATGGTATCGTTAAACTATGCTGAAAATGTCAAAAAGTACTGATATACACGCGGAAATAATTTCACCAAGTTTTACATTGAAAACCACAAATACAATTAGCAGCACTGTGCACTGTTTGTTTGCATAAACATTAAAATAATAATATAGCTAATACCTTAATATAGAGAGAACGACCCGGGACGACCTCCAAGGCTGGACTACCCCGGGGCTCGAGCCCAGGATCATCTTGCTGTGAGGCGACTGCGCTAACCACTGCGCCACCGTGCCGCCCTAATGTAAACATATGAAAACCATTTCAAATGTGCATTAACATTGAAGATGGATTTCCTCACAGTCTCCAATCCCTTTCAGATTGCGCCTCCTGCTTAGGATATAGTCCGTGTGCACCTTCCTCCACTCTTATGCGTCACCGTGTGCTCCTCCCTCTTCTTGAAACATGTATTCACCACAGCCATTTCCATCCTTTTCACAAAATCCACCACCATCTGTCCTTCCACACTCATCACCTCCTCATCACCTCTGTTCCCTTCACCACCATGCCCACTTAAGTCCACTCCAATCACCACTCTCTCCTCTCTGGGTACTCTCTCCACTCCTTCATCCAGCTCACTCCAGAATTCTTCTTTCTCTCTCCCATCACAAAACTAACGTGTGGGGCATATGTGCTGATAACATTCGTCATCACACCGTCGATCTCCAGCTTCCTACTCATCACTCTGGCCGACACTCTCTTCACCTCCAGCACGCTCTTGGGCCCCCTGGTAGCCAAATGGTTACGCCGCATGCCACATAACCGCCATGTCCCTGGTTTGATTCCAGCCAGTGACCTTTGTTGGATGTCGTACCCATCTCTCTCTCCCCTCATTTCCTGTCTGCCACTTCACTATCCTCTTTCCAATAAAGTCAAATGAAAATACTAAAAAAAAACCACGCTCTTGACATACTCTTCCTTCAGAATTACCCCTACCCCATTTCTCCTCTCATTCGCACCATGGTAGAAGAGTTTGAACCCACCTCCAATGCTCCTGGCCTTACTCCCCTTCCACCTGGTCTCTTGCACACACAGTATATCTACCTTCCTTCTCCCCATCATCTCAGCCAGCTCGCTCCCTCTCTCAGTTATAATGCCAACATCCAAAGTTCCGACTCTCACCTCCACACGCCCACCCTTCCTCCTCTCCCTTCCTCCTACCCTTTCTCCTACCCTTCCTCCTCTCCCTTCCTCCTACCCTTCCTCCTCTCCCTTCCTCCTCTCCCTTCCTCCTACCCTCCCTCCTCTCCCTTCCTCCTCTCCCTTACTCCTACCCTTCCTCCTCTCCCTTCCTCCTACCCTTCCTCCTCTCCCTTCCTCCTACCCTCCCTCCTCTCCCTTCCTCCTACCCTTCCTCCTACCCTCCCTCCTCTCCCTTCCTCCTCTCCCTTCCTCCTACCCTTCCTCCTCTCCCTTCCTCCTACCCTTCCTCCTACCCTCCCTCCTCTCCCTTCCTCCTCTCCCTTCCTCCTACCCTTCCTCCTACCCTTCCTCCTCTCCCTTCCTCCTACCCTTCCTCCTCTCCCTTCCTCCTCTCCCTTACTCCTACCCTTCCTCCTCTCCCTTCCTCCTACCCTTCCTCCTACCCTTCCTCCTCTCCCTTCCTCCTACCCTTCCTCCTCTCCCTTCCTCCTACCCTTCCTCCTACCCTTCCTCCTCTCCCTTCCTCCTCTCCCTTCCTCCTACCCTTCCTCCTCTCCCTTCCTCCTACCCTTCCTCCTACCCTTCCTCCTCTCCCTTCCTCCTCTCCCTTCCTCCTACCCTTCCTCCTCTCCCTTCCTCCTACCCTCCCTCCTCTCCCTTCCTCCTCTCCCTTACTCCTACCCTCCCTCCTCTCCCTTCCTCCTACCCTCCCTCCTCTCCCTTCCTCCTCTCCCTTACTCCTACCCTTCCTCCTCTCCCTTCCTCCTACCCTTCCTCCTCTCCCTTCCTCCTACCCTTCCTCCTACCCTTCCTCCTCTCCCTTACTCCTACCCTTCCTCCTACCCTTCCTCCTCTCCTATGGCCCAGGCCATACATCGGTTAGGCCCAGGCCATACATCGGTTAGGCCCAGGCCATACATCAGTCAGGCCCAGGCCATACATCACTCAGGCCCGGGCCATACATCACTCAGGCCCGGGCCATACATCAGTCAGGCCCAGGCCATACATCACTCAGGCCCAGGCCATACATCGGTTAGGCCCAGGCCATATATCGGTCAGGCCCAGGCCATACATCAGTCAGGCCCAGGCCATACATCGGTTAGGCCCAGGCCATACATCGGTTAGGCCCAGGGCATACATCGGTTAGGCCCAGGCCATACATCGGTCAGGCCCAGGCCATACATCGGTCAGGCCCAGGCCATACATCGGTTAGGCCCAGGCCATACATCAGTCAGGCCCAGGCCATACATCAGTCAGGCCCAGGCCATACATCAGTTAGGCTCAGGGCATACATCAGTTAGGCCCAGGCCATACATCGGTTAGGCCCAGGCCATACATCAGTCAGGCCCGGGCCATACATCGGTTAGGCCCAGGCCCTGCATCGTGCCATTCAGCTGAAGCTCTAAGGGACTCTTCTTCCTTATTTTGCTAGTTGTGTCCGCCCCGGGTTCAACAGTATGTGTAGATCACTGGGGCGATTCTAGGATCAGAGCTTAAGGGGTGCTGAGCACCCAGAGTGCTGGCTGGCCAGGCAAGATAAATTTGAGGGGGGGGGGGGTGGATCAAACCATTTTCGAAGCATGGGGGGTGCTGTATTTTAGTTGTTAAAATATTACGTTTAAACCATATACTGGATATGGTTTTGACATTTCTTCAGCTTATTAAACATGGACATACAGCAAAAATAAAAAATCTCTTCAATTTCAGGGGTGCTGGGGTTCAATTTAGGGGTGCTGCAGCACCCCCAAAATGGGCTAGAAACGCCTCACCTGCACATATAAGGGTGCCACATTTCAGTCGCTATTACACCAAATAGCTTCTTAAAAAAACCCTTATTACGTCCTGTGGGGGCGTATATATTTAATTAAGTACCTTCGTTATGTTCAAGGTTGCCTTCACTAGAGCATACTGCCATCTGTCTTTGGTTTCAGAAATTAATTCAAAATGATTGAGTTTGGTATTACAATTCGCTTGAGATTGCTTGTGAGTGTGCATGTATGAATGAGTGTGTGTGTGTCTGTATGTCTCTGGCCATGTATGTGTATGTGTATGTTTATGTCTACTGTAGGGACAGACACATCCATCTATGCATTCCATTATTGTGAAGCGCTGTAAAAAATGTAATCGATTATTATTATTATAATTATTATTATACTGGAGTTGTCCTTGTTTTGGTCTTGGAAAGCCTCGCCTGCTCGCGAGCGGGTACGGTGTAAGAAAGGAAAATAATCCTCTCTGTCTTCTGTTCTCTGTCCTCTCTATCGTCTCTGTCCTCTCTGTCCTCTCTATCGTCTCTGTCCTCTCTGTCGTCTCTATCGTCTCTGTCCTCTCTGTCGTCTCTGTCGTCTCTGCCCTCTCCGTCGTCTCTGTTCTCTCTGTCGTCTGTCCTCTCTGTCGTCTCTGTTGTCTCTGTTCTCTCTATCGTCTCTGTCGTCTCTGTCATCTCTGTTCTCTCTGTCCTCTCTATCGTCTCTGTCCTCTCTGTCGTCTCTGTCGTCTCTGTCCTCTCTGTTCTCTGTCCTCTCTATCGTCTCTGTCGTCTCTGTTCTCTCTATCCTCCCTGTCATCTCTGTCTTCTCTGTTCTCTCTGTCGTCTCTGTCGTCTCTGTCATCTCTGTTCTCTCTGTCCTCTCTATCGTCTCTGTCCTCTCTGTCGTCTCTGTCGTCTGTCCTCTCTGTCGTCTCTGTTGTCTCTGTTCTCTCTATCGTCTCTGTCGTCTCTGTCATCTCTGTTCTCTCTGTCCTCTCTGTCGTCTCTGTCGTCTCTGTCCTCTCTGTTCTCTGTCCTCTCTATCGTCTCTGTCGTCTCTGTTCTCTCTATCCTCCCTGTCATCTCTGTCTTCTCTGTTCTCTCTGTCGTCTCTGTCGTCTCTGTTCTCTGTCCTCTCTGTCCTCTCTGTCATCTCTGTTCTCTCTGTCCTCTCTATCGTCTCTGTCCTCTCTATCGTCTCTGTCCTCTCTGTCGTCTCTGTCATCTCTGTTCTCTCTGTCCTCTCTATCGTCTCTGTCCTCTCTGTCGTCTCTGTCCTCTCTGTTCTCTGTCCTCTCTATCGTCTCTGTCGTCTCTGTTCTCTCTATCCTCCCTGTCATCTCTGTCTTCTCTGTTCTCTCTGTCGTCTCTGTCGTCTCTGTCGTCTCTGTCGTCTCTATCCTCTCTGTCGTCTCTATCCTCTCTGTCGTCTCTATCGTCTCTGTCCTCTCTGTTGTCTCTGTCGTCTCTATCCTCTCTGTCGTCTCTATCGTCTCTGTCCTCTCTGTCGTCTCTGTTGTCTCTATCCTCTCTGTCGTCTCTATCGTCTCTATCCTCTCTGTCGTCTCTATCGTCTCTGTCCTCTCTGTCGTCTCTGTTGTCTCTGTCGTCTCTATCCTCTCTGTCGTCTCTATCGTCTCTGTCCTCTCTGTTGTCTCTGTCGTCTCTATCCTCTCTGTCGTCTCTATCGTCTCTGTCCTCTCTGTCGTCTCTGTTGTCTCTGTCGTCTCTATCCTCTCTGTCGTCTCTATCGTCTCTGTTCTCTCTATCGTCTCTGTCCTCTGTATCGTCTCTGTCCTCTCTGTCGTCTCTGTTGTCTCTGTCGTCTCTGTTCTCTCTATCCTCCGTCATCTCTGTCGTCTCTATCGTCTCTGTTCTCTCTATCCTGTCGTCTCTGTTCTCCTGTCCTCTCTGTCGTCTCTGTTCTCTCTGTCCTCTCTGTTGTCTCTGTCCTCCTGTCCTCTATCATCTCTGTCCTCTCTGTTCTCTCTATCCTCCCTGTCATCTCTGTCCTCTCCGTCGTCTCTATCGTCTCTGTTCTCTCTATCCTGTCGTCTCTGTTCTCCTGTCCTCTCTGTCGTCTCTGTCCTCTCTGTTCTCCTGTCCTCTCTGTCGTCTCTGTTCTCCTGTCCTCTGTCATCTCTGTTCTCTCTGTTGTCTCTGTCCTCCTGTCCTCTCTGTTCTCCTGTCCTCTCTGTCTTCTCTATCGTCTCTGTTCTCTCTATCCCGTCGTCTGTCCCCCTGTCCTCTGTCATCTCTGTTCTCTCTGTCCTCCTGTCCTCTCTGTCCTCTCTGTCCTGTCTGTCGTCTCTGTCCTGTCTGTCCTCTCTGTCCTGTCTGTCGTCTCTGTCCTCCTACTGTGTGGGTTACTGCTGCACAACAAGGCATCGGGCTGCTGAACCACGAACGCGGCACGTCATTTATCTTGTTTTAAAATCAAAGGTACTGCTGATTTAAACCACGTGGGTCAGTGTGGTTCGGAGACATTACCGTGTGGGTAAAGTTACGTCTCCGCGCTTGGCGTCGTGAAGAGCAGCAAGTCGCGGTCTTAGGGAGACTACATAAGGTGTAATGCTAGCTCACGCATAACGGCGGAGCGCCGGACTGTTCCGCCTGGTTCGGTCCGCATTCACACGCACGAGTCTGCTCAGCACGTGGACCGACTGACGGAAGTATTACTGACCCGTTCTGGCGCGTCCTTTCCCCTCCGCTTTCAGCACAATCTCGTCAAAAGAGCATACTGGGCAGCTGTTTAAATCTTGTGTCAGACAATCGCGCTTTCGACTACGGCGACTTCCGCATAACCCGGAAGTAAACAAAAGGTCATACAGGCGACCAAAAATCCTCTTGCAGGAAGGTAAACAATGCAGCGTTCATATTTACACAGAGAACGACGAGACTCGGTCCTCTTACTACCTCATGAATATATAACCGAATAGAATAAATAATGTGTATTTGAAATTGTACACGTATTATCTGATGGAGTCAATGACTGATAACTGATAAATGTTGTCACATTTTCTGATTGTGAATGTGAAACTGTTGAGCATGTTTTTGCGGATTGTTTACATGCAACATCGTTTCGGTTTAACTTACAAAAATATCTATCCGAGCAATTTGGTAAGAATAACAACAACTGAAATATGACTTAATATTTGATAACCCCAATTATTCGGCAAAAGAAACCTTTATAAATAAGCTATTTAATATCCTTGCAAACTGTTATATTGTAGCGAAGTCGCTACCCCGTCAGAATTGTGCCGTCCTGTTTTACCCATCAGGCACTGCGTGCAGATTGTCAGTTGTTATTAAATGTTCTGTAAGTGTTTTATGTGGTTTTATGTGTTTGTGTGATTACTATTTGTTGTGGTGTAATTGTAGTTGTCATTCTGTTGTGTTGTGTAACCTTGGAACTGAAACCCTGAACAAC
The DNA here is from genome assembly GCF_029633865.1 of Lampris incognitus. Lineage (NCBI taxonomy): Eukaryota > Metazoa > Chordata > Actinopteri > Lampriformes > Lampridae > Lampris > Lampris incognitus. Next base: position 55,047,102 of record NC_079218.1, on the reverse strand, counting down.
TTTGGTGTTCGAGTAGAAGACGGCCATGTATTGTGTTCTCGTTTCTGTGTGAGTTCAATAAAGGGGCTGTAAGGTAACCTTTATCGTTGTTTCCACGTTCGCCACACTGGTGTCAGAAGTGGGGTTGCAGCCAATAACCACAAATCGAAGATGGCAACTTCAAGAAGAAGCTTCGATATAAAGTTCCGGCAGATTGAGGACTCCATCGAGTGTCTGGAAAAAGAGCTTTCCCGGGGAGAGAGCATCGCCGCTCGGAAGAAGAGCCAGCGCCCCCCGTCCTTCAGGACCCGACACGGCCGGCCGGTTCAGCGATTCGGAGGCGGCAATTGCCGCCGAGAAGTCGCGGCCTACTCTGATTTCAACAGCCGTCATGCCGCCGCCGGCCGACGCCATGTCATCGCCGGCCGCCGTTGTCTCCACCGCCGTCTCATTGCCAGCGCCAGCCGCCTCCCATCCACTATCAACAGCCGCCATGCCGCCGCCGCCATTACGTCACCGGTCACCGTCACCACTTCGCTGACCAACGTCACTACAACCCCAGCACCCCCTGCTAATGTGATGCTGCCATCCCCAAGCATCTTCAAGCTCCCACGGTGTGCGGGCATCACGGCCCTGGAGCCATACCTAGCTCAAGTGAAACTGGTAGCAAGTCACAACCAGTGGAGCACCCAAGACACTGCTGCTCATGTTGCCCTGGCGCTCGAAGGGAATGCGCCGCAGGTATTGCTCGACCTTATGCCGTCAGAACAGCAGGATTACGAGACACTGGCCGCTGCTTTAGAACGACGCTTTGGTCAACGGGTCTCTACTGACAGCATGCGAGACCGACTGGCCCGCCGGCGCCGCCAAGAGGGCGAGACCCTGGGAACCTATGCAGCAGACGTGCACTTCTTTGCACATCGTGGCTACCCCACCTTTAATCCAGAAGCTCGTGACGAGTTAGCCCTGAGTGCCTTCATCCAGGGGCTCACCCCAGAGAGGTTGAAGGAGCACCTCCGCGTCACGGCACCTACAGCCTTCAAGACTGCATTGGAAGAGGCAGAGAGGGTGGAGGCTGTGATGGCCCCACACAACCAACCAAGACCCCGAGTGTGTCAGGCTGAGGTCCACGCAGATGAAGGAGACGTCGAAAGAGGGGTCGTCTGCCAGGCTTGTCCGTCACCACGCCAAAAGCAACCAGGCCGACGCCAACCGACCATATCCCCCATTAAGAACTCTTCCCAGATCGGCAGAGTGGGCCACGCACACGGTCTCTATCTTTGTTGCTCCATTGGTGGACACTGCTGCTGGGCCCTTGTGGACACGGGGTCCACCATCTCCATTGTGCGTCCAAGGGTGCTGCCAGAGACAGAGTGGAGGCCCACCACCTGTAAAATCAGAACTGTGACTGGGGAACTAACCAGCATGCTGGGGAAGGGAGCAATGCAGGTGCGGGCAGGGAAAGTTGCAGCCACCCACGATGTAATGTCCGTAGACGCCTTGTCTTACTGACATAAGAATAATTCAAGAACGAGCCGACTTCGTAGGTTCTTAACTGTGTAGCTTTTACTAGCGTTCATCCGACATACAACCTTCATAACATGCGTTTCTAACTTCCTGTATACATCACACGCACTGCACGTACACCCGTGAGTAGGTCAAGTTAAACACGTGACCTTTCATTCATTACATCTCCCCCTCTAAGATGATTTTCTAAACATTTCTCTGAACATTTACTGCCAACAATTTTAACCTGTATATCACCCCCCTTTTCGCAAAAAAAATAAAAAATCTCCCACAGTACACAAGTCCATACGCCTCACAAATCCAACCGGATTGCTGGCTTGCTCACCCTGCCAGAGCGAGTAACATATGGTGTGGAAGTTGGCATTTCTGCTGCTCGGGACTCATCCATGTTTCCATTCTCCCCTGGAGTGACATGGTCAGGATCCCTGCTGACAAAGGTGAGTGTTTTGGGTGTGGCCAACAGGTGGCGCCTGTTCCTTCTGTTCACCTTGAGCTGTCTCCACTATGTAGGATCTGGGAGTGGAGCTCTGACTGTGAACAACTGCTGGCATTGTCCATGTTTTCTGTCCATCAAGTTTGGTGAGTACTGCGTCACCCGAGTTCAGTGGGCGCAGTGTCCACACGCCGTTCCTGCGGTTGTAGTAGAAAGCCTGCCTCGATTTGGCTGCGGCGTCAGCGGTTTTGATCAGTTCCTCTTTAGGCCAGGCCGGTTTCAGGTTATGCTGCAATGTGGGTAAGGTGGTTCTGAGTCTCCTACCCATGAGCAATTCCGCTGGACTGGCTCCAGTGGAAGAAGAGGGTGTAGCTCTGTATGTCAACAGGGCGAGGAGAGGGTCTTCCTGCCTTAATGTGCTTTTGGCTATCTGAACAGCCCTCTCTGCCTGTCCATTACTCTGAGGGTAGTGTGGGCTTGAAGTCACCTGGATGAAATCATAATCCTCACCGAACCTCCTCATCTCTTCTGAAACTAGCTGTGGCCCATTATCGCTAACTACAATTTCAGGGATACCAAAACGTGCAAATGTAGCCTTCAGCCTAGCTACAACCTGACTGCTAGTAGTTGTTGGTAGATTTAGGATCTCCAAAAACCTGGAATAATAGTCAGACACTATCAAGTAGTTTTGCTTTTTGTACTCACACAGGTCTATGCCAACTTTCTGCCATGGTCTGGATGGGAGCTCACTTGACATTAAAGGCTCTTTTCTCTGTGTGTTCTTGTGTTCTCTGCAGAATTGACATTGCTGTATCTTTGTTGTAATGTGCTCTGTCATTTTGGGCCACCACACTGACTGGCTAGCTCTCTCTCTGCACTTAACTATCCCCTGGTGCCCGTCGTGTATTCTGTCTAAGATCACCTCCCTCATCTCTGTGGGAATGACGATACGACTGCCTCTGATGACTAAACCATCTACCTCAGATAACTCCCCTCTCACCTGATAAAAGTCTCTGACTGTCTCCGGCACTTTATCGACATACTCAGGCCAGCCGTGTCTGATGAAGCCCAACACTGTCTGGAGCTGCAGATCCCCATCCGTGCTCTGTTTTATCTCCTGCATCCTTTGAGGTGTGGCAGGCACCTGGCACACGATGGCATCAATGTGCGCTGCAACATCATCATGAGAAGCACCATCTCCGTAGCACTGCTCTGGGCCTCTGGAGAGTGCATCAGCCACAGTTAAAGTTTTGCCTGGTGCGTATTCAGCCACTGCATTGAAACGCATCAGCCTCATTAACAGTCTCTGGCACCTAATGGGCACATTATCCAAGTCTTTGCTGTTCATGAGAGGCACTAGTGGTTTATGATCGGTGACAAGTCTGAAATTGTCAAGCCCAAACAAGTACTTCTCGAACCTTTCACATGCCCAGACGCTGGCTAAGCACTCTTTCTCGATCTGTGCGTACCTTGTCTCTGCGTCACTCAGCCGTCGGGAGCAGTAGGCCACGGGTTTCCAGTGTTCCCCGTGCTGCTGGAGCAGAACGCCTCCCAGCCCGTAGCTGCTGGCATCTGCTGACACCACCGTAGCCTTAGTGACGTCATAAAAGGTGAGTACCGGGGCGGTGGCGAGTGCTGCTTTAAGGTCTTGGAATGCTGTGTTCTGTGCAGGTCCCCACAGCCACTCTGTCGTTGCTTTAAGCAGTCCATAAAGCGGCTGACCTACAGTGGACAGCTCTGGGACGTATTTTGCCAAATAGTTCACCATCCCGAGGAACCTCTTGAGTTCCGTCACGTTCTGGGGCTGAGGAAAGTTCTCTATTCCGGCCACTTTGTCCGGGTCAGGTCTGATGCCTGCCTCGTTGATGATATGACCAAGGAAGCGGACTTGTTTCTGTTTGAACTTGCATTTCGCTTGGTTCAGTTTGAGACCTGCTGTTTCAATGAACCCCAGCGCCTCTGCTAGGCGCCGGTCATGGATTTCCTCAGTCTCTCCATGTATAAGGATGTCATCCAGGTACACCTCTGTGCCCTCTAGCCCGGTCAGAGTTTCCGCCATCTTTCTCTGGAAAATCTCTGGAGCACTCGTTATACCAAATGGAAGGCGGCAGAAAGCATACCTCCCAAACGGGGTGATGAAAGTGGTGAGCCCCCTGCTGTCTTCATGCAAGGGGATCTGGTAAAACCCACTTGCTGCATCCAACGTTGTGAAGAACTTTGACCCTGCGAGCCTTGGCATTATTTCCTCCATAGTGGGCAGCACGTATTTCTCACGTTTCACCGCTCGATTCAGCCTCCTGAGGTCAGCGCAGCAGCGAACCTCTTTCTTGTTCGGTTTCAGCACCGGCACCATAGCGGCGCACCATTCTGTGGGCTGAGTCACTTTTTCAATAATGCCCTCATTTTCCATGCGCTGCAGTTCTTTCTTAACCAGTGGTACAAGTGGCAGCGTTATCCGTCTGGCTGTATGCACCGCGTATGGCTGGGCACCCTCCACCAGAGCTATTTTCACTGGGTCTGTTTTCAGCAGTCCACTTGAACCGAAAACTCCACTGACCTCATTCATCCGCTTCACTAGACCCATCTCCACTGCCTCTGGACGACTCAGCAGACAGCTGCCTCTCCCCTTGATCACATACACTGGAAAGGAGTATTGTTTCTCCTTGTAGTTGGTTGTGGCTTGAAACTGTCCTATGCAGCTGATGTTTCCACCTGGGCTTATGAAGCATGTGTCAGGAGGTCCCAGTTTTATGTTTGGCTTCAGCTTTTTAAATGTCCCTTGGTTGATAACAGTAGCGTCAGCCCCCGTGTCAATTTTAAAGGTTATTGGTACATCACTTATTGTTAAACTAACAGTCCAATCTTCCTGACTGCTCTCTTTGCCAACTTCTCCCAGAAAGTACAACTGTTTAACCTCTTCAGTGACTTCTCTCACCGCTTTAGAGTGACATACACGCTCCCAATGTCCCTTTTTATGACACTTGTTGCACTTACTGGTCGTTGCAGGACACTTCCGCTCATCGGTGTGCTGCGTCTTGCCGCACCTCCCGCATTCATCTACTTTGTTGGTTGCAGGTCTGCTGCCACCATGACGCTGTCCGCCCTTTTTGTTTTGGCGTCCGTCCCGCCGTCGGACAACATTGACGTTAGCCAGCTGGGCCTCTGGTTGGTTAGCTTGGAGGCTAAGCTGCTTTGTTATTGCCTCCGCCTGGCGCACTTGTTCAATGACTTTCACCAGAGTAAGGTCCGCTGTGAGCTGGAACTGACGGGAGAGCACCTTGTCTTTTATGCCCACTACCAGACGATCTCTGATATGTTCATCCCTCTTGTCCCCAAACTCACAGTGTTCAGACAGCTCATACAATGTCCGGATGTACATCTCCGCTGTCTCTCCTGGCTGCTGGCTACGTTGATAGAAGCACGCCCTCTCATGTATGATGTTACGGCGGGGAATAAAGTAGCCGTCGAACTTTTCCAGTACGATATCATAGTCCACTTCATCACCCTCCACCGCGAAGTCAAACGAGCTGAATATCTTTTCAGCCTCGCTTCCCATTGAATAAATCAGCGAACTCACTTGAATCTCCCCGTCGTCTTTATCCAGCTTTGTCGCGAGCCTGAAGCGCGAAAACCGTTGTTTCCACTCCGGCCATTCACCGGGGCAGTCAAACTTGAATTCACTCGGCGGATTAAACTTCGGCATGACCGCTCGTGTTCAGATACACAGACTATTCTGACACCATGTAATGTCCGTAGACGCCTTGTCTTACTGACTGTGTGGTGACCCACATCTATATATCGAGAGACATTCACCTAAGAGGACGGTGTACCTTTAAGGGGAGAGGCGAGGCGTCAGATAATGCACTTCCGCTTCCGGTTCACAGTCAGTTCAGTGTCGTTGTCGAACGTATGACATGCAAAGTTGGAGCTAGTAAACTACCTCGACTACGTCTACTCTCACGTCTCCTGTCTCGTTGTTTTCTAACTCCACATTGGTGACCCCGACGTGATCTAACTACTAATACGAGTATGTCTGACAACGACGACGCCGGTGCTAACAACATGGCTATTGCTAACGCTAGCATTTACACCGCTACTGTGAAGCTACCCGACTTTTGGCAGCATAATCCACGGCCGTGGTTTCAACATGTGGAAGCCCAGTTCCAGCTGAGAGGGATAACGCAGGATGCAACGCAGTACTTCTACGTAGTGGCGGCGTTAGACGCATCGACAACGGCGCGAGCAATGACGCTGTTGGAAGCTCCGCCAGCTGCTGGCAAGTACGATGCTATAAAGACATTCCTCCTGAAACTATTTGAACTGTCGGAGCTGGAGAAGGCAGACCGTTTACTGTCCCCGAATGGCCTCGGCGACGGCAAACCGTCTGAGTTAATGGAAAAAATGCTGTCTGTGCTGGGATCGGCTGATCCGGCCTTTCTTTTCACACACATTTTTCTGAGGCAGCTCCCCGCACCTGTACGCACAGCACTGGCCAGTTCTCCTCTCGCCGCCTCCAAGGACTACCGTTCTCTGGCTGCTGAAGCAGACAGGGTTTTCCTGGCCAACCGGCAACAGTTTGTGCATGCCCTGCTACCCCACCAGACCGCCCCACCACCACCTGTGTACGACTATATGGACACCGCGGCTGCGGTGACAGCCCGCCGCCAACCTGACGACGGGCTCTGTTATTACCATGCCAGGTTTGGGGCAAAAGCAAAACGGTGTCGCAAACCATGCTATTACAGGGTTCAGGGAAACGCCAAGGCCGGCGCTCGTTAACGGCTATGGGCGCCGGCCGTGACTGCAAGCTGTTGTTCATCAGAGACTCCTTGTCGGGCCGGCGGCTGCTGGTTGACTCTGGCGCTCAACGCAGCATACTACCAGCACAAGCTGTGGACACGATGACCGACAGTCACGGCCCCCAGATGGACGCCGCCAACGGCACGTCCATTCGGACGTACGGTATCAGACATGTGGACGTGTGTTTTGGCGGCCGACGTTTCGGCTGGGACTTTGTGATGGCTGCTGTATCCACCCCGCTCCTAGGTGCGGATTTCCTCTGTGCTTTCAACCTGCTGGTGGATGTTAAAAACTGTCGCGTGATTGATGCCGTCTCTTTTGCGTCATACCCCTGCACGCTTGGGGGCGCTGGAGCGCTGTGCCTCGCTAACACACTCTCCACCGGGGATCCATACCAACGCCTGCTCGCAAATTTCCCCGAGCTCACCACACCCACCTTCTCCTCGGCGGTGGCCAAGCACGGCGTGGAACATCATATCACCACAGTGGGCCCCCCAGTTTACGCCCGGGCCCGACGCCTCGACTCGGCCAAGCTCGCAATAGCCAGGGAGGAGTTTTCGACTATGGAGCGCCTCGGCATTGTCCGCCGTTCTGACAGCCCGTGGGCTTCCCCTCTTCACATGGTTACTAAGGCCGACGGGGGTTGGCGCCCGTGCGGGGACTACCGTCGCCTAAACAATGCCACGACCCCCGACCGGTACCCCATACCGCACATACAAGATTTCTCTACCCATCTGGCGGGCGCTGCCATCTATTCCAAAATCGACTTAGTGCGGGGGTATCACCAAGTGCCGGTCCACCCACTGGATGTCCCAAAAACGGCTGTCATCACACCCTTTGGGCTCTTTGAGTTCTTACGTATGCCTTTCGGCCTTAAAGGGGTGGCGCAGACGTTTCAGCGCCTTATGGATTCTGTGCTCCGCGACATGCCATTTTTGTTTGTGTACTTAGACGACATCCTCGTGGCCAGCGCGTCGGCGGAGGAACACATGACACACCTCACACAGCTGTTCGACAGGCTCAGCGAACACGGCCTCATCATCAACCCAGCTAAGTGTCAGTTCGGGGAGTCGTCCATCACCTTCCTCGGGCACCACATCACTCCACAGGGGGCCGTTCCCCTCCCTGCCAGGGTTGAGGCTGTCACCATGTTCCCCCGCCCCCGCACTGTACAGTCGCTGCAGGAATTCCTGGGCATGGTGAACTTTTATAACCGTTTCCTGCCCCGTGCCGCCCACATCATGCGTCCCCTGTATGAGGCCCTGCGGGGTAAGAAGTCTAAGGACGAGCTGGACTGGTCTTCGGGGATGGATGAGGCTTTTGTGGCCGCCAAGACCGCGCTGGCCAACGCTGCGCTGCTAGCTCACCCGTCGCCTGCCGCCCCCATAGCCCTTACAACGGATGCCTCCGACTACGCCGTGGGGGCCGTGTGTGAGCAGTGGGTGGAGGGGGGCTGGCAGCCGTTGGCGTTCTTCAGTAAACAACTCCGTGAGAGCGAGTGCAAATACAGCACCTTTGATAGGGAACTACTGGGTCTCTTCCTCGCAACCAGACACTTTAGGTTCCTATTGGAGGGCCGACAGTTCACCGCTTTCGTGGACCACAAACCGCTGACGTTCTGTATGGCCAAAACCTCAGAACCGTGGTCTGGGCGTCAGCAGCGCCATCTCGCGGCGGTTTCCGAGTTTACCACGGACATACAACACGTGTCGGGCAAGGATAACTTCGTCGCCGACTGCCTTTCACGGGCAGTTGTTAACGCCGTTCACTTGGGACTCGACTACGCCGCTATGGCAGCGGACCAAGCCAAGGACGCGACCGTTCAAGACTACCGGTCGACCCCTACGGCGCTACGGCTGGAGGAAGTGACGTTCGACGCGGCCAACACCACCCTCCTCTGTGACATCTCCACCGGTCAACCGCGCCCCCTGGTGCCTACTTCCTGGCGGCGCCGAGTTTTCGACACCGTCCACGGCCTTTCCCACCCGGGAGTGAAGGCCTCGACCAAGCTGGTGAGCGTCAAGTTCGTTTGGCCTGGGCTCCGTAAGGATGTTAGAGCCTGGGCCGGCTCGTGTGTGGCGTGCCAACGCGCCAAGGTGCACCGCCATACCAAGGCCCCTTTGGCGCCGTTTGTGGTTCCAGAGAGGCGGTTTGACCACGTCAATGTTGACCTGGTGGGTCCCCTGCCCCCCTCCCGTGGTTATACGTTCCTCCTCACTATTGTGGACAGGGCCACCAGGTGGCCAGAGGCTATTCCCTTGTCCTCCACGACGGCAGCAGAGGTAGCGCGGGCGTTCATCGGCTGCTGGGTGGCCCGTTTCGGCACGCCTGGTGACATCACGAGCGACCGGGGCTCCCAGTTTACCTCGGAGCTCTGGACGGCGGTCGCTGAGCACCTGGGGATGAAGATCCACCGCACTACGGCGTACAACCCGCAGAGCAACGGACTTTGTGAGCGGTTCCATCGGGACATGAAAGCCGCTCTGCGGGCAAGCCTCACTGGCTACGACTGGATGGACCGGCTCCCGTGGGTCATGCTCGGCCTGCGTTCGGCCCCGAAGGAAGACCTCCAGACCTCCTCCGCTGAGCTGGTGTATGGCCAGCCCCTGCGGGTTCCGGGGGAGTTTCTTCCGGATGCTACGGCTCCCTGGTCGGCCGCCTCTCACCTCAGTGCGTCCCGGAGCGCTGCCGGTGCCTTCGCTCCCGTTCCGATGTCTCAACACTGCCTCCCCCGGTCCTACGTCCCCAAGGATCTGCCATCAGCGAGGTATGTCTTCATTAGGCACGACAGCCATCGGTCCCCGCTGCAGCCCCCATACGACGGGCCCTTCCGCGTCCTGGAGGCGGGGGATAAGAACTTTGTGGTGGACATGGGGGGCAGGCCGGAGCGGGTCGCTATAGACCGTCTCAAGCCCGCTCACTTGGACATTGGGGAGCCAATGCAATTGGCCCTACCCCCGCGGCGGGGGCGCCCTCCTAGGTCGGCCCCGGCACCTGCCTCTGTTCCTGCTTCGGCCCCGCCTATGGCCCGGGTTTCGGCCCCATCTGTTTCCCCTCCTGTGAAGCGCAGCCGTTATGGCCGCAGGGTCCGCCCTCCGACTCGTCACCTGTTTTCCCCGTGACTTTGCACTATGTCATTGACTGTTCTGTTGTAGAGTCTATTTTTATGTTCATGACTTGCACTTTTGCTGTTTTGCATTGTTTTGTTTACGTGAATTCTGGGGGGGCCTGTGTGGTGACCCACATCTATATATCGAGAGACATTCACCTAAGAGGACGGTGTACCTTTAAGGGGAGAGGCGAGGCGTCAGATAATGCACTTCCGCTTCCGGTTCACAGTCAGTTCAGTGTCGTTGTCGAACGTATGACATGCAAAGTTGGAGCTAGTAAACTACCTCGACTACGTCTACTCTCACGTCTCCTGTCTCGTTGTTTTCTAACTCCACAACATAAGAATAATTCAAGAACGAGCCGACTTCGTAGGTTCTTAACTGTGTAGCTTTTACTAGCGTTCATCCGACATACAACCTTCATAACATGCGTTTCTAACTTCCTGTATACGTCACACGCACTGCACGTACACCCGTGAGTAGGTCAAGTTAAACACGTGACCTTTCATTCATTACACACGAGTTTTGGTTGGCTGAAATACAAGACCCTTGCATCATCGGGCTGGACTTGCTGACTCGCTGGGGGGCTCTGGTCGATGTGTCGAGTAATGCTATTCACCTCGGCATAGAGACCCTGGCCCTCCGGCGCCGTCCAGAGAGGAAGGTGGGACGTATCCACATCCAGCCAACTCCACCTGTCACCATGCCGCCGCCGCCGCCCCCACCTCTACTGCCAACCGAGGGGATGACGACACTGCCCGGCCCACCAACAATGACGACGACCCTCATTGAGGCTACCATTCCTCAGACACCCTCGCCGGACACTGTTGCCGCCATCCAGGATCTGTATTAGCGGAGCTGTGAAGGGCTGGACCCTCAGCAGAGTCAACAGCTGAAAGACCTGCTCCAACAGTTCGCTGAGATTTTCGCTGCACGCGAAGAGGAGTGCACCCAGACCAACCTGGTGCAGCACACAATCGACACTGGTACAACCCCGTCCATTAAACTGCGACCCTACCGGTTAGCGCTTGCCAAGCATGAAGCTGCAGAGCGGATGATTCTAGAGATGGCTGCGGCCGGGGTGATAGAGCCATCCAACAGCCCTTGGGCCGCCCCTGCCATCCTGGTCAAAAAGAAAGATGACACCTGGAGGTTCTGTGTGGACTTTCGTCAGCTGAACAATGTAATTCGCAAGGACTCCTACCCCTTGCCCCGCATTGACGACGCTCTGGACCACATCGCAGGGTCACAGTGGTTCAGCTCACTTGACCTACGGAGCGGTTACTGGCAGGTGGAGCTGGCACCAGAAGCCAGACCCAAGACGGTCTTCACCATCGGTCAGGGACTCTGGTAGTTTCGTGTGATGCCCTTTGGTCTCTGCAATGCCCCCGCCACATTCGAGAGACTAATGGAGAGGGTGCTGGCTCACATTCCCCACAACCGGTGCGTGGTTTACCTCGATGACCTTCTGGTTCATGCCGCTGACTTCGAGCTGGCCCTAGAGAACCTCCGTCATGTCTTCCAAGCCATTCGGGGGGCGAGCCTGCGCCTGCACCCCAAGAAATGCAACCTCCTTCGACGTGAGACCAAGTTTTTGGGCCATGTGGTGGGGACAGAGGGCGTGGCCCCTGATCCTACTAAGGTGGAGGCGGTCGAGAAATGGCCAGTTCCGCGAAACGTCAGCGAGGTGCGCAGCTTCACGGGGCTCGTCTCCTACTACCGACGTTTTGTCCGCAACTTTGCCTCCATTGCCAGTCCCCTACACCGTCTCACCGAGAAGGGACGGGAGTTCCACTGGGACGACAACTGTGCAGCCGCCTTTGCCCGGCTCCGCACCGCCTTGATCACTGCACCCATCCTGGCCCTTCCTGATCCTAAGTGCCGCTTCATCGTGGACACAGACGCCAGCAATGTGGGGCTGGGGGCCGTCCTGTCTCAGGAAGTTGCTGGGGGGAGAGAGAGTGGTGGCTTATTACAGTCGTGTCTTGAGCCACCCTGAACGCAATTACTGCGTTACACGACGCGAGCTCTTGGCTTTGGTCGCGGCGTTCAATCATTTTCGCCCCTATCTCTATGGCCAGACCTTTCTCCTGCGGACGGATCATGCGGCCCTGATCTGGCTGCTCAGCTTTAAGGAGCCCGAAGGCCAGGTAGCTAGGTGGATTGAGGAGCTGCAGAGCTACGACTTCGAGACCCAGCACCGAGCTGGGCGCCTGCACAGCAATGCAGATGCCCTCTCCCGTCGTCCCTGCAAGGATTGCAGACATTGTGAGCGCCAAGAGGAGCGAGACAGAGCAATCCTCCAAGCAGTGATTAAAGTGGGCCGGAGCTACCCGGATCCCGACACCGGCACTTCCCCTCCTCCCCCAAGTCAACCGGAGCTGAGATCCGGCACTTTGTAGACAGGAGTAATTTCAACCTTTTTGTCACAGTAAAATTTAAAACAAAAAACATGATGCAGCCAATTCACAAGCATTACAAAATAAATCGCAAATAAAGTCGTTCTTCTATTTTTATACTACTTTACTTTTTCTAAAAGTTTGAACGATATCGCGTCCTCACGTGACCCGCACCTGCCTGCTGTGTGGCTTCACCAGACATGACGTCAAAAGAGACTGGCTTCACACTCACGGGTCAGGGTCAGTTCACCGCACCAGGCAGACAAGACTCGAGAGAGCGTCAACCTGCTACCTGCACTATTATCCTGGATTGGGGGGCACAAAGAGTGAGTATCTTCAGTGTATTTCCAATAGTATTTCCAATAGTTTTGTCTAGCTCTGCTGTGGTTTTCATTCAAGCAACTAACATTGGCGAACGTAACGTTAGCTAGCTAGCTAACTAGCTATCTTCCACCCGGTAACGTTGCTAGCTAGTTGCTGACGTTGCTGGCTAGTTGTTTGAATGCTGCTAGGCAAGCTAACTATCGGTAGCATCCGGTAACGTTACCGGTAGCTAGCTAGTTATGTTTGTCCAACCTTAGCTCTGGCCATGCAATATTTTCATTCAAATAACTAACTAGCTAGCAAACGTTAGCTACCGGTAGCTATTATTAGCGTGTTTCAGCATTCAATTTTTATTGCTGAAAAACTGGTTTGTTTTATATTATGATTGGAATTGGAACATTAAATGTTGTGATGACTATTAGTAAATTCATGAAGTCGTTCAGTGGCACTTTCAACTAATACAAAAGACTGATTAAAATGCATTTCAATTTTTAAATTGAACATGTAGCCAGTGATTTATTATGTAGTGTGTGTATGTGTGTGTGTGTGTGTGCGTGTGTGTGCATGTGCTCGTAGGGTTAATTTCCTGATTTGAGACGCAGTATTGGGGCCGACTATCACTCCCGCACTTTTGCCCACCTCTCTAATACAGAGATCCCCCACTTACCAAATCCCACTTTAACCCCTGCCTCCAAGTGTCCACCACGCGGCAGGTTGAGCCAGAGGAGGCATGGCTGATGGCAATGGACAAGCAGGAGTGGCAAACAGTGCAGGATAGTGATCCCATCCTGGCCAGGGTGGGACAGTGGGTCGACGCCAAGGCACGCCCCCACTGGCAAGCTGTCTCTGCCATGTCGGTGGAGAACAAGGCCTACCTTTCCCAGTGGGCCACCTTGGCCCGGCGTGATGGACTGTTGTACCGGGTCTGGCAAGAGCCGGGCCGGGGAAGAAGTGTGTGGCAGTTACTGGTGCCCAACGACTGGCGCCAATGAGTGCTACGGGCTGCCCACGGCTCGGTGGGTGCAGGTCACTATGGGGTGGCAAAGACGCTGAACAAACTGCGCCAACGGTTCTACTGGGCCGGATGCAGGCATGACACTGAACTTTTTGTGCGCTGTTGTGATGCCTGCACTGCCAAGAAAGGACCAACCAGACGCTCCCATGCCCCTCTACAACAATATCAGGTGGGGGCCCCATGGAACGGGTCGGTGTGGACTTTCTTGGCCCATTTCCCACCACAGACAACGGAAACCGGTGCGTCCTTGTGGCCATGGACTACTTTACCAAATGGCTTGAGGCGTATGCGGTCCCAGACCAGAGCGCTGCCACTACAGCCGAGCGGCTGGCGTGTGAGATGTTCTGTCGGTTCGGTGCGCCCGAAGAAATACACAGCAATCAGGGGCGGAACTTCGAGGCACAGGTATTCGCTGAGGTGTGTCAACGCATGGGGGTGAAGAAGACCAGGACAACGCCCCTCCACCCCCAGAGCGACGGACTGGTGGAGAGGTTCAATCGAACGCTCACAACACAACTCGCTATTGTCACCTCACGGCACCAGCGAGACTGGGACTGTCATCTACCCCTGGTCCTGTGGGCGTACCGGTCGGCAGTACAAGAAAGTACTGGGTGTACACCGGCCGCGCTCATGTTCGGGAGAGAACTACGGACCCTGTGGACTTAGCCTTTGGCACGCCCCCGGGTACTGACCTTCCCAAGATACCCGGTTTCGAGTACCTGCGGGACCTCCAACAATGTCTGGCCGAGGCACATGAGTTTGCTCGACAGCATCAGGAACAGGCAGGTGCGAAACAAAAGCGGGCGTATGACGCTCGTTGTCAGGGCCGCCCCTTCACCCCAGGAGCAAAGGTGTGGGTCTTCAACCCAACCCGGAAGAGAGGAGTCTCCCCCAAGCTCGCCAGCCAGTGGGTGGGGCCCTGTGAGGTGTTGGAGCAGCTTTCGGATGTTGTGTACCGGGTGAAACTGTGTGTCCGGGGGTGGGTGGTAATTCTGCACCGGGACCGTTTGGCACCTTACCGCCCCTTGGCTGAAGAACCTTTAGATCAGTTTAGCCCACCCGGGACGGTCCCTCCTACACCCACAGGCCCTACCAACCGGACGGACAGTGGGGAACAGGAACCCGTGCCCCCGCGGCGGCGGAGACGGCTTCCCCTTCGCTATAGGGACTTTGTTGTCGGCTGAGGACAGGCGACACGCTGGAGGGGGTAATGTAGCGAAGTCGCTACCCCGTCAGAATTGTGCCGTCCTGTTTTACCCATCAGGCACTGCGTGCAGATTGTCAGTTGTTATTAAATGTTTTGTAAGTGTTTTATGTGGTTTTATGTGTTTATGTGATTACTATTTGTTGTGGTGTAATTGTAGTTGTCATTCTGTTGTGTTGTGTAACCTTGGTACTGAAACCCTGAACAACTTTGTTGTTCGAGTAGATGACCTCCATGTACTGTGTCACATTTCTCGTAAGTTCTTGTTTCTGCGTGAGTTCAGTAAAGGGGCTGCAAAGTTACCTTTGTCGTTGCTTCTACGTTGGCCACAATATGCTCAAAAATGATTTGGATTAAGAAGTGCCGGTCCTTTCAAATTTTCTCGTACAACTGAGGATGCATAAGCCAGTGCATTCTCAGTGCCGGTCCCAAGCCCGGATAAATGGGGAGGGTTGCGTCAGGAAGGGCATCCGGCGTCAAATCTTTGCCAAATCGAATATGCGGATCATAAATCAGATTTCCATACCGGATCGGTCGAGCCCCGGGTTACCAACGACCGTCAAAGGCATTAGCCAGCAGGGTGTCGGTGGAAACTATGCTACCGCTGGGCGAAGAACAAGGGAGGGGGAGGCATGTCCAGAGGCAGCGAGAGAGGAGGAAGGGTAGGTGTGTGGAGGTGAGAGTCGGAACTTTGAATGTTGGCACTATGACTGGTAAAGGGAGAGAGCTGGCTGACATGATGGAAAGAAGAAAGGTAGGCATTCTGTGTGTGCAAGAGACCAGGTGGAAAAGGAGTAAGGCCAGGAGCATCGGAGGTAGGTTCAAACTCTTCTACCGTGGTGCGAATGGGAGGAGAAATGGGGTAGGGGTAATTCTGAAGGAGGAGTATGTCAAGAGTGTGCTGGAAGAGAAGAGAGCGTCAGACAGAGTAATGAGTATGAAGCTGGAAATCGAAGGTGTATTGCTGAATGTTATCAGTGCATATGCTCCGCAAGTTGGGTGTAAGATGTAAGAGAAAGAAGAATTCTGGAGTGAGTTGGACGACGTGGTACCCTAGGAGGAGAGAGGGGTGATTGGAGCGGACTTCAATGGGCATGTTGGTGAAGGAAACAGAGGTTATGAGGAGGTGATGGGTAGGTATGATGTCAAGGAGAGAAATGTGGAAGGACAGATGGTGGTGGATTTATCCCACTTCTGACACCAATGTTGCGAATTCGGGGGGGGGGGGGCAACCACAGGAACTGCCGCGGCCGGGACCTGTATTTCCCGCGCCACGGGAGACATCGCTGACCGCACGACTAAAGGGTCCGACCCGTTAGCCAAGGGCTACCGAGCCTATTCATCCGTAATCGTTACATTGCCCCCTTCCTTTGGCAAGAGCGTCCCCTGCTGGACCGTCACAGCCGGGGCGCGAACCTGGGGCTACCGCACAACAAGCAATTACGTTAACCAGTCAACTAAAGGGTCCGACCCGTTAGTCAAGGACCAACGTGTCTACTTGTCCATGCACGTTACACTACCCCCCTCATTCGGGAAAGCGCGTCCACAGCGTATCCCACTTCTGACACCAATGTAGCAAATTCGGGGTGGGGGGGGGCAGCCACAGGAACTGCCGCAGCCGGGACGCGAACCCGTGTCGCCCGCATCGCGGGAGACATTGTTAACCGCTCGATTAAAGGATCCGACCCGTCAGCTAGCGGCCAACGTCTCTACTTATCCATGCACGCAACAGTATCTTATGTAGAAGGCACGATCTAAAAGGGACAGGAGACTGCAAGGTGGTGACAGGGGAGAACGTAGCTAGGCAGCATCGGATGGTGGTCTGTAGGATGACTTTGGAGACCAACGACGAAGAGGAGGCGAGTGAAGGCAGAGCCGAAGATCAAATGGTGGAAGTTGAAGAAGGAAGACTGTTGTGTGGAGTTCAGGCAGGAGTTAAGACAGGCACTGGGTGGTAGTGAGGAGTTGCCAGATGGCTGGACAACAACTGCAGAAATAGTGAGGGAGACAGCTAGGAAGGTACTTGGTGTGTCATCAGGACAGAGGAAGGAAGACAAGGAGACTTGGTGGTGTGGGATGAGGAAGTACAGCATCGTATTCAGAGGAAGAGGTTGGCAAAGAAGAAGTGGGATACTCAGAGAGATGAAGAAAGGGGACGCAGCGTAAAGCGAAGAGAGAGGTGACAAAGGCAAAGGAAAAGGCGTATGGTGAGTTGTATGACAGATTAGACACTAAGGAAGGAGAAAAGGACTTGTACCGATTGGCTAGATAGAGGGACCAAGCTGCAAAGGATGTGCAGCAAGTTAGGGCGATCAAGGATAGAGATGGAAATGTGCTGACAAGCGAGGAGAGTGTGTTGAGACAGTGGAAGGAGTACTTTGAGGGGCTGATGAATGAAGAAAACGAGAGTCAGAGAAGGTTGGATGATGTGGGGATGGCGAATCAGGAAGTGCAGTGGATTAGCAAGGAGGATGTGAGGGCAGCTATGAAGAGGATGAAGAGTGGAAAGGCACTCCGCGGTGGTGTAGCGGTCTAAGCATCAGCTTTGTGTCGATGCAGTTGCCCACCGGGGACCGGGTCTCGTCAGATCCGACTATGGCCGGACTCCATAAAGTAGAAATAGTTGGCAGCACTGTCTTCGGGAGGGGGGCGGAGTCGGCTTGTGTTCGTCACATGAATGCGTCTCTGGGTGTGTCGGAAAAAGCAGTGGTTCGGCCTGGAGTCACCTTGTCACGAAAGTGGGGAGGCGTCTGCTTCGAGACTGCCGGCCGGAGAGATGCAGTTGGCGAACGCAGGCAGTACGAGGGTGGGTGTTTGAACTAAGAATAGGGAGCGATTGGCCACTAAATTGGGAGAAATCAGAAATAAATTTTAAAAAAAGAAAAGAAAAGTGGAAAGGCAGTTGGTCCTGATGACATACCTGTGGAGGCATGGAGGTGTTTAGGAGAGATGGCAGTGGGGTTTTTAACTAGATTGTTTAACACAATCTTGGAAAGTGAGAGGATGCCTGAGGAGTGGAGAAGAAGCAAACTGGTACCGATTTTCAAGAACAAGGGCGATGTGCAGAACTGTAACAACTACAGAGGTATAAAGTTGATCAGCCACAGCATGAAGATTTGGGAAAGAGTAATAGAAGCTAGGTTAAGAGGAGAGGTGATGATCAGCGAGCAGCAGTATGGTTTCATGCCACGAAAGAGCACCACAGATGCGATGTTTGCTTTGAGAATGTTGATGGAGAAGTATAGAGAAGGCCAGAAGAGTTACATTGTGTCTTTGTGGATTTAGAGAAAGCTTATGACAGAGTGCCGAGAGAGGAGGTGTGGTATTGTATGAGGAAGTCAGGAGTTGCAGAGAAGTATGTAGGAGTGGTGCAGGATATGTATGAGGGAAGTGTAACAATGGTGAGGTGTGCGGTTGGAATGACAGATGGGTTCAAGGTGGAGGTGGGATTACATCAAGGATCGGCTCTGAGCCCTTTCTTGTTTGCAGTGGTGATGGACAGGTTGACGGACGAGATCAGGCAGGAGTCTCTGTGGACGATGATGTTTGTGGATGACATTGTGATCTGTAGCGAGAGTAGGGTGCAGGTGGAGGAGAGCCTGGAGAGGTGGAGGTATGCACTGGAGAGAAGAGGAATGAAAGTCAGTAGGAGCAAGACGGAATACCTATGTGTGAATGAGAGGGAGGACAGAGGAATTGTGAGGATGCAAGGAGTGGAGGTGACGAAGGCATATGAGTTTAATTACTTGGGGTCAACTGTCCAAAGTAACGGGGAGTGCAGGAGAGAGGTGAAGAAGACAGTGCAGGCAGGGTGGAGTGGGTGGAGAAGAGTGTCAGGAGTGATTTGTGACAGAAGGGTACCAGCAAGAGTTAAAGGGAAGGTTTACAAGATGGTTGTGAGACCAGCTATGTTGTATGGTTTGGAGACAGTGGCACTGATGAAAAGACAGGAGGTGGAGGTGGCAGAGGTGAAGATGCTAAGATTTTCATTGGGAGTGATGAAGAAGGACAGGATTAGGAACGAGTATATTAGAGGGACAGCTCAGGTTGGACGGTTTGGAGACAAAGCAAGAGAGGCAACATTGAGATGGTGTGGACATGTGTGGAGGAGAGATGCTGGGTATACTGGGAGAAGGATGCTGAATATGGAGCTGCCAGGGAAGAGGAGAAGAGGAAGGCCAAAGAGGAGGTTTATGGATGTGGTGAGGGAGGACATGCGGCGGGTGTGACAGAGGAAACTGTAGAGGACAGGAAGAAATGGAAACGGATGATCCGCTGTGGCGCCCCCTAACGGGAGCAGCTGAAAGTAGTAATAATATCAACCTATACAAGCCAGTCAAGTGTTATTAAATTAACTTCTTACAGCTTTTCCCGTTTTTCAGGGGTCGCCACGGCAAATTTTATAGTTTCCACCAGGACCCTGTGAGGGCACAGCCCCTGTGCCAATGCCAATTTTTATCAAAATAACTAATTTTCCAGAATTTACAGTAACTCATGAATGCATTAAGCTGTCGACCTAAAATTTGAGACACATGTTCAAGAGTCCTGACTAAGCTTACGTATTAGAGCGCGTTGAGCTCAGTGCAGGGACCCGGCCCATCGTCCCTTGCGGCTAGATTTATTGTATGCTTTTTTAATTTATTTAAACACAATAGAGAAGTATGTTCTTTGGTAGTTTATTTAATACTGTAGCGAATTCGGGGGACAACGCAACCACAGGAACTGCCGCGGCCGGGAGGCGAACCCGTATCGCCCGCACCGCAGGAGGCATCGCTAACCGCTAGACTAAAGGGTCAGACCCGCGAGCCAGCGGCCAGCGTGTCTTCTTATCCATGCACGTTCCTTTAGTCGACTGGTTAACGTTGTCGCTTGCGGAGCGGGAGATACAGGTTCGCGTCCCGGCCATGGCGACGGTCTCCCAGACTGCCCCCCGAATTCGCTACATCGGTGTCAGAAGTGGGATGGAGCGACCGTAAGGCCATCGGAAGCGCATGCGCCCTGAGGCGTGAAGGAGCTGATATGCTTAAGCATTTGCATTCATTATCATCTTCAATAATTATTATTCTCTGCAGCGAGATAAATGGAAAACCATGGGCATACTGTCCACCTTAAATGATCATTGCTACAATGTAAACTCAATTAGAGGTAAAACATCTGCTGCATCCATGAATTAAGATTTCTGTAGGCAGGCCAGGCTTTATTTACATAGCACATTTCACCAGGACGGGGCAACTGAAAGTGCTTTACAAATGCAAGATTAAAATAACGAAATAGTAAAATAAAACAGACAAGAGCAAAAACAGACAAAAGGTGAACAAAACATTACAAAAATGGTGAAATACACAGTACAGCCTTGCAACAGCCAGAAAAGTTCATCAGAAGGCACAGCATACAGGTTTGGTGCTAACAGGAGCTGACTCAAGTCTCAGATCTTCTAGAAGTTTGTTCCAGATATGTGCAGCATAGTCGCTGAATGCAGCGTCACCATGTTGTGTATTAGTTCTAGGAACAACGAGCAGACCTGTACCAGATGACCCGAGAGGTCAAGAGCATTCGTACTGTAAAGCGATCACAGACATATTTTGGCCCCAAATCATTCAGTGGTTTATTAACGAGTAGTGATGTTCAGCGCCATGAGGGACTAGAAGCCTGTGCAGGGAACTGGTGCTCATCTCTTTTAATCTTTGTTAGAACTGGAACAGCAGCATTCTGTATGAGCCGTAGCTGTTAAATTGTTTTAAGAGAGACCCAAGGAAAGCCCATCACAGTAGACTAGCCGACTGGAGTTAGAGAACTCATGTCCAAATAAGAAAAAAAAACACAACCCAATCTAATTCTATATTTCTAAGGTTGCAATAAGTTGATTTTGTTATTTTGATGTGTCTGTTACAAATTAGGTGCGAGTCCATAACCAAACCAAGGTTTCTGGCTTGTTTTCAGTCTTCAGAGACAGGGAGTCACGTGAGTACAGACTTCCAGTCTTTCCTCTGTGGTACCAAAAACAATTATTTCCATTTTGACCTTGTTCAATTGATGGAGATGCCACGATGACACATGTTGAAGTATGGAACATATCTCTTGCCATAATAAGTTTTTATTTGAACCATACAGCTGCCATACTTCTCCATGCCAAGGAAGCCCCAAGTAAAACCTTGTATAAATCTGTGTTTTGGAAAACGGTGTCCTGTATTTCGAGATGTGCTCACATGTTGAGGCTCCGTTGTAAAGTGTCATAACTTCTGCATCAGTCCTGCCTCCCTCAGTTTAAAGTGCTCTTGTTCATCTCCCCTTTCACACTCTACACAGCTTCAGAGGAAAGTTTTCTGTGATTAGGTGGTCATCGTGAAGCACAATCACCACGTTGACCTCAAATTCTGAAGGGGAGAGAGCGTTTAGTGTTAAAGATCGCCAACAAATCAAACAGATAAGCGAAATGAATCCAAGTCTTGGACTGTTCTGCAGCAAGTATCTCAACACACACTACAACCATTTTGCAGCACATATTGTCTACTGACCAACTTTGAAGTTTGTAGTCTCGAGGGTCGGACAGGTGAAAAGCCTGGGGAAGACCATGTAGATTGGAATAGAGAGGGCGTGGCAGACGTCACCTTCTGCTATCTGGATATTCTGGATCTCCGTGGCATCTCTGGCATAGCCCTCAGCACAACCTGGAGAACACATATATTCAGAGCGTGACAGGAACACCAGAAGCCTCGAGAAACACAGCCCGAACTAAAAGGCTGCAGATTGACAGCGGCAGGTTAATTGGAGCTACGAGTAACGGCATCTTATCAACAAATCTAAAAGTCATTATAATAATTTCAAAAACGATAAGGCAATATTGCAGCATACCTGTAAAGGACCTAAGAGCAGCTACCCTGGAACTTTAAAAGAACCTACAACCCAACAAATTCAGACGCTACTAATCACCATCTGCCAATGAAGTTGAATATCAACATTTGTTCCAAAGATTTCAAAAACTTTAATACATCTGCACATCTCCCCGAGTAGCCGAGTGTTTATAAAGTTTGAATGAAGTTGCCACGTTAAAGTACATAAGATTAGGTAAGAGTGAAGTTGTTTTTTTAAATTTGAAAAAGTGCATTGCTAAAGAAAAAGTGTGCTACCTTAAAAAGCAAAGCGGAGATTCTTGACCATTTTATTCTGGAAAAGAGTGCCTCTAGAGAGATACCAGCACTGTGCCATGTTTTCCAGGCTTTTCACTCTTAATGGAAGTATTGTACTTACAGTAGCAACTGGTAGGCTCGCAGAAAGCCAGCATACCTGTTGTATTCTTCAAGTTCCTACGACAGAACAAACCTCTAAACCGAACGGCCCCAGGACGGCCCATGCTGTCTTGGTTTAGTGTGGTTATAGTTTTCAGAGAGTAGGTAATTTGTGATATTGGGCTATACAAGTAAAATTGACTTGACCTGATTTTCTTTTTTTACAATTCAACTTCTAGATATACATCCAATGACCGCTGGGCATGCCTTCAAATTCCACTGGATTGGACATTTCAACGCATGTTTGACCCTCGCTCTTAACCTTTTCCATCTTCTTCTTTCAGCTCGTTCCCCGTTTCTAAGGGGTCGCCACAGCGGATTGTACAGTTTTACTGGTAACCTGTGAGGGCGCAGCACCAGCGGTGGCCGTTGTTAACCCGGGCCTCAGCCAGTCCTGTATGGCGCCTCAACTGATCCGGTATGGGCTTGTCAATCCGCATAATGATTTGGGGAAAATGTTACGCCAGACGCCCTTCCTGACACGACCACTAACCCTACGGATCTTAACCTTTTCCATCTACTTACTCCTGACTTATTTTCCTCCTTCCATTACTATTCCAGAAATATTAGATTGCCTCTAAAAAACCCATGTTTTATTTATTTTTAGGATCCCCCCCTTTTCCCTCCCCAACTGTACCCGTCCAATTACCCCACTCTTCCAAGCTGCCCCGGTCGCTGCTCCACCCCCTCTGCCGATCCGGGGAGGGCTGCAGACTACCACATGCCTCCTCCGATACCCGTGGAGTCACCAGCCGCTTCTTTCACCTGACAGTGAGGAGTTTCACCAGGGGGACGTAGCGCGTGGGAGGATCCCGCTATTCCCCCCAGTTCCTCCTCCCCCCTGAACAGGCGCCCCAACTGACCAGAGGAGGTGTTAATGCAGCGACCAGGACACATACCCACATCCGACTTCCCATCTGCAGACATGGCCAGTTGTGTCTGTAGGGACGCCCGACCAAGCCGGAGGTAGGACAGGGATTCGAAATGGCGATCCCCATGTTGGTAGGCAATAGTATAGACCGCTACACTACCCAGACACCCCTAAAAACCCGTATTTTAAAGCAAGTCCAAGTCACGTAGTGCTTCTTGGTGGTGGGTGGGCTGTATGGATGGATGGATAGTTGGTGAGTGGATTTGCAGATGGAGACTTAGGAATACTAAAGAATGCCTACATGGCAAGAATGCTCCTAAAAAATGTCTCAAGCTAACTGGCATGAAGGTGGCTTTGTGGGACACAGACAGTTTGGCTGAAGCGTCCCACGCTGTCTGATGTTGGCCATCGTGAAGCCATCTCAGACACAATGTCCCTGGTGTGGCATGTCATGGTGACCAGTGGTCGGCTGTCCTGGGTTGATCAGTGTGACAGGGTTCAAGACAGGCGGCAAAGCTGTCACAGGCTCCTACACAGCTCTAGATATGTCAGACATGTTGAGCTGTCACCGTGTAGTGTGGTAGGGACACAACGATTAAAACTAAGGATACCACACTATACTGGGGATACCACACTATACTGGGGATACGACACCATACTGGTGATACGACACTATACTGGTGATACGACACTATACTGGTGATACGACACCATACTGGGGATACGACACTATACTGGTGATACCACACTATACTGGTGATACGACACCATACTGGGGATACGACACCATACTGGTGATACGACACCATACTGGGGATACGACACCATACTGGTGATACTACATGATACTGGTGATACGACACAATATTGGTGATACGACACCATACTGGTGATACGACACTACACTGGTGATATGACACTATACTGGTGATATGACACTATACTGGTGATACTACACTATACTGGTTATATGACAGCATACTGGTGATACGACACTATACTGGTGATACGACACTATACTGGTGATACTACACTATACTGGTTATATGACAGCATACTGGTGATACGACACTATACTGGTGATACTACACAATAATGGTGATACGACACTATACTGGTGATACGACACCATACTGGGGATACCACACTATACTGGGGATACGACACTATACTGGTGATACGACACAATACTGGGGATACGACACCATACTGGTGATACGACACAATACTGGTGATACGACACTATACTGGGGATACGACACCATACTGGTGATACTACATGATACTGGTGATACGACACAATACTGGTGATACGACACTATGCTGGTGATACGACACCATACTGGTAATACGACACTATACTGGTGATATGACACTATACTGGTGATATGACACTATACTGGTGATACTACACTATACTGGTTATATGACAGCATACTGGTGATACGACACTATACTGGTGATACGACACTATACTGGTGATACTACACTATACTGGTTATATGACAGCATACTGGTGATACGACACTATACTGGTGATACTACACAATAATGGTGATACGACACTATACTGGTGATACTACACTATACTGGTTATATGACAGCATACTGGTGATACTACACAATAGTGGTGATACGACACTATACTGGTGAGCGACCAACAGCAGCATGAAAGAAAATGACAACATCCCAGTAACTGTGATTAAGAGAACATCCTACATTTATTTTCAACAAAAGGATCACACTGCTCAGTAATGACTGTGTGTGTGTGTGTGTGTGTGTGTGTGTGTGTGTGTACATACACACAGAGTGTTGTGATGCGTCTAGTGCAGCAGTGTGTAGTTCGAGGGAAGGTGCATGTGTTCTTCCAACCCGCTTGTGTCCGTCCTGCCCTTAGCTTGCTGCCGCTGGCTAGCGTTTGTGGTGAATAGGGAAGCATCCTAGCGTGTAAGCCTTCCCTTGCCAGTACATAGCATCTCCTTCACCAAGACTCCTGCCAGTCTCCCCGTGGCCACACCTGGTAACTGGGGTCTTGCGGCCCCAGGGTAACTTGGCAGGGGATCTCGGAGCAGCAGTGGGCCCCAGAGATATGGTGTGCAGGCCCACCCTGGTGGACACGCCCTGGCACCTATCAACCACTGCCCCGCTGCCTTGTGGGCGAGTCTGGGAAGACAAAAGGCTAAGGGAGCTCACCCCAACAGAAAAGTCAGTGGCGTTGGGAGAAGCGCACCCCCCCATGCCACCTTAAAAACCATCTCTGCGCAGGTATCTTCTCCTGCTACCCGAGTCCCCGACCTCACCTCTTCTTTGGAGGAACTTGCCTCCTGCCGCACCATCTGGCGCTCTCACGTCTCACAGGGAGTGAAGTACTATATGGAAAACCAGCGCACACAACACCGTGTAGCAATGTGTGCAAAGAGGCATGCTCACAAAGCTACCCCTGCCACCTCCCTAGCACCACTTTTACATACCCGGTCTGCAACCGCAACTGTGCACCCAGGATCAGACTATTCAGCCACCAAAGGACTCACAAATAGGAGAAGATGGTCATCATCGGATAGGATGGACAACCAGCAAGCAGCAGCATCAAGATTTCAACTTTTTTTCCAGTCGTACAGTGTGACGTAGGCCAGACATGCGAGGCCACTATCGCACAGCAGGCCTTTAACAGGAATCAATGGAAGCATGGATGGTATATAACTTTTATTTGTGCCATGTTTTAATTGGACAGAACTAGAACATGCTCAAGACTCAGCGTTTTTGGTTTTTACCGATTTTCACCGAAAAATACCCAGATTTTTTAAAAGGGACAAATTAGTTTAAACTGATTTTCAAGTTTCCACGGATCCAAAAGTTGTCCGTGTTTGTGTGAGGTTATGTAACAGTGTCCTCTTGTGGCGAAATTCGGCATGCTGGATGGCTTTGAAGAATAAAATCGAAAACGCTGAGCCTTGAACACGCTCTACAACTGTCCTTTGTTTTTAAGGACTTACCAGCAGCCACAATATTCACAGCTGATGAGATCATTTGGACTTACCACAGGTCTCTACTCGGACCAGCTGCAACTCAATGCTCTTGATGGGCACCTGTGAATGCTCCACCACCACTTCTCCAGTCAGGGGCTGGCTGATCACACAGTTTGTAGCGTCTAAGTGGCCTCTGATTAGAAACTCTGGCAGCAAACTCCTCTAAAAAAAGGGAGAACAAATGTTGTCTACCACAAACTACTAGCCAATTATAATCAATCTTTAACTTGAAACAATACTCTGTAATGTAAAACCATGTACCTCCTGGACATTTTGCAGGGTCTCTGGACTGATGGTGAAGTCTACTGGATTGGGTACCAGTTTAGCTTTCTGCTTCTGAAAACACAAAGAGGCTTGGATGAACAACGTATCTTTAAAAAGTCAAGTATTAAAGATCTATTTACTCCATGTGAAAACACTTCTGCAATCTATAGGTCAAATCAAACACCCACATCATAAAAAGGTCAGGTCAGTCATTTTCCACATCCCTAGTATGGATGAAAACATGTAAGTTTCTGTACTGGTTATATTCTTGCACACTGCCACCATAACGTGATGTCTGTATAATGACGGGCATTAAGTATGCAATACCCACTGTCCAGCTCACGATAAGCAAGACACGTCAGCGGGAGAGTGGTTTTCATTTGTTAAGTTGCCGAAATGTTTGCATTTGGTCAGACTATCCTTTCATTAGGGTGGCTGAAGTAAATGACGACAAACGACAAATAGAACCGGGACATACACCGATCAGTCAAAACATTAAAACCACCTGCCTAATATTGTGTAGGTCCCCCTTTTGTTGCCAAAACAGCTCTGACCCATTGAGGCATGGACTCCACAAGACCTCTGAAGGTGTCCTCTGGTATCTGGCACCAAAAAATTGGCAGCAGATCCTTTAAGTCCTTTAAGTTGTGAGGTGGGGCCTCCGTGGATCGGACTTGTTTTTCCAGCACTTCCCATTGATGCTCCATCAGATTGAGATCTGGGGAATTTGGAGGCCCAGGCCACACTTTGAACTCTTTGTCAAGTTCCTCAAACCATTTTTAAACATTTTTTTTTAGTGCAGGATGCATTATCCTGCTGAAAGAGGCCACTGCCATCAGGGAGTACTGTTACCATGAAGGGGTGTACTTGGTCTGCAAAGATGTTTAGGTATGTAGTACATGTCAAAGTAACATCCACATGAATGCCAGGACCCAAGGCTTCCCAGAAGAACATTGCCCAAAGCATCACACTGCCTCCACTGGCTTGACTTCTTCCCATAGTGCATCCTAGCGCCATCTCTTCCCCAGGTCATTTACCTCATTACATCGTGGACATCGCCATGATGTAAAAGAAAACATAACTGATCAGATCAGGCCACCTTCTTCCATAGCTCCATGGTCCAGTTTTCATGCTCATGTGCCCATCGTAGGCACTTTCGGCAGTGGACCAGGGTCATTATGGGTACTCTGACTGGTCTGTGGCTACGCAGCAGGGTGCGATGCACTTTGTGTTCTGACACCTGTCTATCCTAGCCAGCATTAACTTTTCCAGCAATTTGAGCTACAGCAGCTCTTCTGTGGGATTGGACCAGACCTTCACTCTCCACACGCATCAATGAGCTTTTGGCACCCATGACCCTGTTGCTGGTTCACTGGTTGTCCTTCCTTGGACTACTTTTGGTAGTTAGTGACCACTACATACTGGGAACACCCCACAAGTGCTGCCGTTTTGGAGACGCTCTGACCCAGTCGCCAAACCACCACAATTTGGCCCTGGTCAAAGTCGCTCAGATCCTTACGCTTACCCATTTTTCCTGCTTCCAACACATCAACTTCAAGAACCAACTGTTCACTTGCTGCCTAATATATCCCAGCCCTTGACAGGTGCCACTGTAACGAGATAATCAATGCTATTCACTTACCTGTCAGTGGTTTTAATGTTTTGGCTAATTGGTGTATAAGCTAAAAGTACATGAATATGCCAAAGAGGAGTTGGTTTACAAATTAAAAGCATAGCCGAGTTGTGAAGGGACCCATCTCTGGAGTCCAAGAGTCTTGGCAACATAACACACTATGCAGGATATTAGAGAAATGGTCACATCTAAACAATCTATTCTCACACAAGTCTCACAATGAATCTTGCATAATGATGATCCAAGAAGTCATCTAATCATCTCATCTGTGGCTGCAGACCTTTTCCCCCATATTTTCACTGCTGTGGCCAGGCCTTTGTCAAAAGAGACGTTTGTCAATCCTACCTGGGAGTGCACCATGAACTCACAAGTCCTGCTTAAATCTTTGGCCAACAGGGAGCGCTTCATGTCACACCGTAGGGTGTACTGTGGACCAAAGTGCAAAGTTAGCTCTTTAAAACAAATCAAAATGGTGGAGGCATGTGAGTATAATAAAATGCAGCCAGTTGTAACACTCCCATTCCATGCATGATGAACCTGGGAGGGCAGTTAACCATGATAAGCAACAACACGCTTCAGGTGTCATGTCCCCACCTCACTGCAACACTTACCTGGATGTTCACAAAAACGCCATGGTAGGTTTCATACAACACTTTGTTGCCCTTGGTGTGCAGCAAAAACTCAAAGGGAATCTCGGTCCTGCCCCCAGGGACTTTGCCTGCCTTGGCCACCTCAATGTTGCTGCTGATGAGCTGAATGGGCTTTTGGAAAAAGAACAAGTTAAAATACATGTAAATGCAATAAAAATCTGCCCAATGTTAAAATCAACTAATGCCGTACGTCCAATTTCCAATTATATTTATCGACTCTTGTTGGAGTCTGAAGGTAAGAAGCATCCATGTGGTCAAAAATGCAACATACCTACATTCCCCATTATGGTTTTTCTTTATTTTGACCGTTTCAGGTAAATAATTTAAAAATCTGCAGGTGCAAGAGTAAGACCTCTGGAGTTTACAGTTGTAGGCCAAGAACATTTTATTTGTTGTGAAACACCCCGAATAGGACCAAACCAAAGCAGTTTTGTGGTCTTTTGAAAAATAAGACTAGATTACATAGATGCCGTCCTCTTGTAATGTGAATGTGAATATCTACGTATGCTGAGTCAGAGCACTATTTGAAATAATTCTAATGTGTTTTTCAACATCAAGGCATTCAAAGTACAATCTGTAATGTCAGGATTTGGTGACTCTGCTACATATATATATATATATATATATATATATATATATATATATATGTGTGTGTTACTGTTGTGGCTTTTTGTTGTCTCCTATGGTGATGCTTCTCCACCTATGGATACCTGCAACAGCAACCTTGCTAGAGATGACAAAAGGTCACTTGCACAGTAAAACTGCTGCAGTGTCAGCATCATTGCTGCATACTTTTTCTAATTTTAGATCGCTCCATCTTTCAATGAATGGTCTACATTAGCATCGATGGTGAGAGCAGTTGTGGGCTGGCTGGTGCCAAACTTTGACATGGTGTGAATCAATGGAAAGAAGCAGGATGGCCCAACAAGCTTGTGTTTTGCTACTGAGACACAGCGGATATAAAGTCTGCACACCCCTGTTCAAACTGCAGGTTTTTATGATGAAAAAAATTAAACCAAGATAAATCATGTTAGAACTTTAATCCTAACCTATAAAAATAAAGTGGAACAAAAAAATCGCAAACATTGTCGGGAAAATAAAATACAAAGCTTAAATAACCTGGCTGAATAAGTGTAGACACCCGTTGATAATAGGGGATGTGACTGTGAACAGAATAAACCAATCACTTTCAAACTCATGTTAAATACTAGTTAGTATACACCTGCCATCAATTAAAGGGACTCTGATTAACCCCAAATAAACAGGGTATTATAATTTATATACATAATTATCTATCCATCCATCCATTATCCAAACCACTTATCCTGCTCTATATATAACAATAATAATATATATTATATACATTACATATTTTAATATATACTATATTTATATTAATATTATAAATATAATATTAATGTATTACTATAACTGACATATTGAAATGCAGTATTTGTGTGACGGTGGGGGGTATACTTGATAAACTGGCCACTCAGTGTACATGACAAGAAACAAGAATCGGCAAGAAATTCTCTTCTGATCATTTCATGTTTTACTGCTTTCACCTTAACAGAGTTGTAGAAAGCCTCGAAGACGCCCACACTCTTGGAGCTGAGCTGCAGGTTGACCAGGCCCTCCATGGTGAGAGAGATCCCTTGATGCTGCACTGCCTCTTTGCTCACAACAACCACGATTCCTGCGAGTGCCTCCTGAAGAAAGACAGAAAGTGAGAGAGGTCCTTGTGTTTAAATTATCTTTTTTTCAGTCTAGCCTTAACAAGTCAACGGTTTCTTTAATGGTCCAGGATTTGTCCCATTTGTCACTATTTTAAGGATACTATCTTGAAAAGAGAAATTATCAAGAAGGACAAGTCAATATTTGATATCCTCCAACTGTATTCGTTAGCTCCAACCTTTTTGGAAGGTGAAAAAAAATAAACAAAAAAAATCTCAAACGTGTCTCATCTGGCCAACTACAGATGAAAAAAAAAAAACAACAACAAACTTGAGCGTGAAATCACCAATGACCACAGATCACCTTGTGGAATTTGAAAGAATGAACACAATATCTCAATCAATGTATGACACAGGTGCCATAAGGAACTAGGGTCTTTGTATCATCTGATCGTTCAATTATAGACTTCCATGTAGACGCTGGGGGGGGGGCAGATCACTGTATTTTTCCATTTTTAGCGGGTATTAAAAACCGGATAACTACATGTTTTTGTTTTAATTTAAAGATTGGCAAACTAACGAGAAACCAATACCAGAAAGTAACTATTTTTTGTTTTTCAGATATGCCTACAGATTTTTGTTGTTTATCATTTCTTGTGCATGGAAACGGATGATACGCTGTGGCGACCCCTAAGGGGAGCAGCTGAAAGTAGTAGTAGATCATTTCTCATGCACAGTAAATGTGCGCATGTGCAATAGGAGGCGATGCATCATTGGCTGCAGCAGAAAGTCCCAAACCGACAGGCACACTAGGCTCCTCCTCACTGCCAGCTGTTTCCCACTTCCTGGCCTCGTGAGATCGATAACTGCTGTTTGTTCTCTTACTATCTCTCCTCTATATCCTGTCCTAACCTCTTCATTTGTCCTACTGATTTCACCATTTTCTGTGCTTAGTTCACTTATTGCTAGATTCTCTAGTTTTCTTTCTCAACCGACTTTTGTGTTTAATAGGTCGCCTCTCATTCCTAGATTGTTACTAGCTTTGAGCTTAGACTAGCTTAGCTGTATTGTATTTGCAGTCAAAGCAGGCTTGTTAAAACGATGGTGTGTGGTAATTATTTCTTAGGTACAGATAGGTTGTCTCAACTAGAGAGATGTGACCGTGAGTTAGAGCAGCTTCTTGCGGCTAGGATTACATTAGATGTGACAGACAGATAGCCTTAGCCCTGGGCCTGACAGCAGACCCGCTATTGTTAGCACTCGCTTGTCTCTCTTTACTGGCATGGGAAGGCTCGCAAGAGCAAGCCACCAGTCGTGTGGCCTGGTCTGCAGTCACCTCTCCCGACTGCAAACCAGTTTTCGCCCCTCACCAGCCGCGTTGGTAGTCCTACCGACCAGCGTGTCTCTCCTGCTCCTGTCGACAGAATAAAGCAACGCACGCTAGTGATAGGAGACTCCATTACTTGCAATATCAGATTAGCTTCACCAGCCTTGGTTCACTGTTTACCTGGGGCCAGAGTCTCCGACATAGAGGATAATCTTAGGGTGCTGGCATCACAGAGCGCGAATCAGGGAGCCCAGGCACACAGCACTACTACTTTCAGCAACACTGTTATTCATGTCAGCACCAATAATGCAAGGATGAAGCAAGCAGAGATCACAAAAGCCAACCTAGTTAGAATGCTTGAGTTTGCCAGAAAGATGTCAGCATCGATTAATTGTCTCTGGTCCAGGCCGCTCTGATGGCCGAGCAGAATAAACTGTCATTCTTGCAATCTGTTCGTCATGTGGCTGGGAGGTACGTATGCCAGACTCGCCGTGACCGGTCACGGCCAGAGCGTCCACGGGGTAAGGCATTCATAAGGCCGCCCTTACCCGAGGGATAGTGGGTGTAGATCGGTGTAGTGTTCGGGGACTCGTCGTTCTCCAGCGACCCCTCTGGCCCATATGGGCGCCTGCAGCCAAGCAACTGAAAGCAATCTCCCTCATCTCCTTCGCGGCCCGAAGGTAATGCAATCCATGCGAGGCTTCAGCATGTAAAATAGCGAGAGCAGCCGACACGAGTTTGAAGGAAGCTGGTGTTACGACTATCTCCTTCCTGTGGAAACATGAGCCAGGGGAGTTATTCGACAAGAGTTCCGGTTATATGCCATTGGGTTAATCGAGTGGGATAAGGGGAAAAACTAGAAATACATTTTTATATTATATATATATATAAAAAAATTTATTATAATTGTCTCTGGTCCCTTACCCGTGAGGGGTAATGATGAGATGTACAGTAGGCTTACCCGCAGCAGGCTTGCTAAAATAGATACTTTGTTGCAAAATAATAGCCTATTGGGTGTCTGGGTACCGTTGCCTACCAACACAGGATCGCTGGATCGAATCCCCGTGTTACCTCCGGCTTGGTTGGACATCCCTACAGACACATTGGCTGTGTCTGCGGGAGGGAAGTCGAATGTGGGTATGTGTCCTGGTCGCTGTATTAGCGCCTCCTGTGGTCGGCCGGGGCACCTTTTCGGAGGGGAGGGGGAACTGGGGGGAATAGCGTGATCTTCCCACATGCAACGTCCTCCTGGCGAAACCCCTCACTGTCAGGTGGAAATTAGCGACTGGCGACTCCACATGTATCGGAGGAGACGTGGTAGTCTGAAGCCCTCCCTGGATCGGCAGAGGGGGTGGAGCAGTGACTGGGACGGCTCATAAGAGTTGGGTAACTGGCCAAGTATAATTTCTTGACTGCAAGTATTCAACCAAGGCCATCCCAGACAGAAGGCCATTATTGAATCCATAATACAGGACCTCATCATATCATGCAACCTGCCTCTGTCTTTGACTGACAAGCCTAGCTTCAACAATTTCATGTCAGTGGTTGAGGAGAGATACTGCCCAGTAAGTGGAAGCACCATAACCAGACATATTAGTGAGCTAGCAGTAGACAGAGTTCAAGATAAAATCCAAACTAGAAAAGACAGACACTGTGACTGTGGATATTTGGACTGACAGGAGCATGTGTGGCTTTTTAAGGGTAACAGCCCACTTCATGGAAATGAAGAAAAACAGCCCAAGACTGCAGACAGTTCTCCTAAGTTGCGAAGATTCACATTGTGGAGAAAGAGTAAGTGAGAAATTTGAAGAGATACGTCCTCCTGGTGAAACTCCTCACTGTCAGGTGAAAAGAAGCGGCTGGCGACTCCACATGTATCGGAGGAGACGTGGTAGTCTGCAGCCCTCCCAGATCTGCAGAGGGGGTGGAGCAGCGACTGGGACAGCTCGGAAGAGTGGGTTAATTGGCCGGAAACAATTGGGGAGAAAAAAAAAAGGGGGGGGGACTTATTAAATGTTAGCGTTCTCACCCGTTTAATGCAATTTCTGTTTCTGAACGTCACTGCGGCCCTCGAATTCGGCACTGTACTGCAGCCTCTCATCTGTGAGGCGGGAGTGATATTTGGATTATGCAGTTCATGCTTGAGGTAGGGAGACCCAAGACTAGTCACCCCTACTGAGGTTAGGCATAACTGACGGACAAATCGCCGGCCGTAGACGTGGCTATGACGCACATTTTAGTTGACGAAATGTTAAAACGATGTTTTCCTTCCGTGTGGAGAACACAAGAACCCCTTTAGGCCTTACAGCCATGATAAATGACAATGAAAATGTTACAAAATAACCGTTAATCAATTCCATGTAGTTTTTGTCAAAGCCACAGGGAGCAACTGGAGAGGGGCTAAAGAGCCACAGGTTGCCGACCACCAAGCTAAACAACAGCTAACCCACGACCTAACCTCTGGCTGCTGGAGGAAAGGGGTCGTGAGGCTCTCTGCCAAACAACCTCCCTTCACCCTTTGTATCAGGTCAGTGATTCACCATGCTTACTGACGGCCAGCCGGAGGGGCTCCGGTGTTTCGGAACCGCAGTCCTTGGCTAGTTGTCAGGATTGTACCGTCAGCGAAGTTTTGTGACAGGCCGCTTCCCGAACCACCACATTCATTTAGAAAAGTGAGTTAGCAGCTAATGCCCCCGCTCATGGGGAGGGAACGAATCAGTTGGACCGGTGATTCGGTATTCCGTTCACAGTTTAGGTTTGTACAAAAGACTCAGTCGCTCGCGTACTGACCACCACCAGATAAACCCTGAAAAACTAAACCCTGAAAAACAACAACAACGAAAGCTCAGTTTTTTAAATTGTATGTGTTCTATAGGGAACTGAAGCGTCATGTGCTGAAAGGTTCAGGCTACCGATTCCTGCATGCATGACAAACCCCGGATAGGCCCCTCCTGGCGGTGTTGATGTTGTGTCCAGCAAAACTCGGACCACGACTTTGAATCAAACTGTGTTTATTGCTTCCACAGTAAACGTTATATACATGTACAGTATAGTATCAACCACGCCTTGTGTTACTGCCGTAAACCGGCTGTAGTAAAATTTAAAGCTGCAGTGTCCTAGACTACAGTCACACTGTTGTGACTTATACACAAAAATTTCCCCCCCCTCTACAGAAATCACCAGAACAGTGAATATGAATGAACTGTATCAAAACTAGGTAAACTGGATGGACTACCAGTTACCAGCGTAGCCATGTGGATTATTCTGCCACGTGACAGGCCACGCTCTAACTAACCTAAACGTCAGAAGTCCGTAACGTAGTCTTTCAGATAGCCTGGTGGAGCCATAGCTTGAGCTGGCCGGGCCTCATGATCAGCTGCGGGGCCCCCACCCTCAGCTGGGTGTCCCTCTGCGGGTTCTGGCTGTGTTATGGGAAAGTCACAGTCTGCCGTCACGGAACCCCAGTTCTCCGAGGCATTGGGGTGTGTGGTGTTAGGCGGAGTTACCTTGTGAAGTCGGCTGGCATGCCACCGTGACCCATCAGAGAGGCGGAATGTCGCTGCACCTAGCTGACTGGTGACCTGCAGTGGCGCTGACCAGAAGGAGAGCAATTTGTGAGCCCGGTGCGGCCAACGGGCCCGGACCCAGTCCAGAACTGTGAACTGTGGCACACGCACTTTACGCCTCCTGTCAAACCGGTGTTTCATCTGACGTTGACGGCCAGCGACCCTGCTGCTGTGCTGGACCGGCGTTACCGATGCAGGTGCGGTAGCCAACTGTGCTCGCAGGCGATCCAGAGGAAGTTGGAGCTCCCGGCCTATCATGAGGTGGGCTGGTGAGCTGCCTGTGGTTGAGTGTGGTGTCGCCCGGTAGTGCAGCATGGTGTGAAATAAAGCAGCTGAGAAAGGTAGACCGTCAGCCAGATGTGCCCTGATGCCATTTTTTAGTGTTTGGTTGAACCTTTCCACACCCCCATTGGCTTCTGGGTGGTAAAAGGCAGTGTGAATGTGGTTGATCCCTTTGTCTGCCAGGAAAGCTGCAAACTCAGCTGAGATAAACTGCGGGCCATTATCCGTAGTGATTCTGTTAGGGATCCCCCATCTGGCGAACAGAGAGGCGAGGAAGGCAGTGACCGAACCCACAGCGATCACTTACGGCCACTTAAGAGTGGAGGTCGTATGCCACCACAAGGAAGCACTGACTATGCGGGACACCGTGGAGCTCCCCACAGATATCCACCTGGATGTGCTCCCAGGCAGTGGCAGGCCAGTATACTGGTTATAGTGGGGGTGGGGCCAGCGGGCCGGTCTTCCCACTGAGCAGTCTTATACCATGGCCTCGATGTCCCCGTCAATGCCCGGCCACCACACAAGGCTCCTGCAACGCTGCTTCACCTTCACAATGCCCAAATGACCTTCGTGGGCCATGGCCAGGATACGTGCCCGCAGGCTAACAGGCACCATTGTGCAGAGCCCCCGAGCCACGCAGACATCATGCCAACAGGACAGCTCCTCCCTGACCCTCCTGTACGGTACCAGCTCCTCAGGGACCGTCAGGGGCCAGCCCTCCCGGATGAAGGTACGCAGTTGGGAGAGGAGGGGGTCCGCCTCCGAGGCAAGCTGGAGGTCCTGGAGAGAAACTGCAGCTTGGAGTGGGGCGTGCAACATTTGAATGAGGTCTGGCTCCGTTAGGTCTGGGCCTGAGTCTGGTGCGGGGCCAGGGCTAGCTCTGGAAAGAAGGTCCGCCACTACGTTATCCCGACCTGGGGTGAACTGAGGGGAGAAGTCGTACTGCTGGAGCCTCTCGGACCAGCGGTGGACCCGCAGCAGTTTGTCTCCTGACCTGACGAAGCTAGTAGGGACGTGAGGGCCTGGTGGTCAGTCCGCAGCGTGAAGTGCCTCCCATACAGGTACATGTGCAAACGCTCACACACCCATACACATGCCAATGCCTCCCGCTCCCCCATGGAGTATTTCTGTTCAGCCGCAGTGAGTGAGCGAGAGGCGAATGCAACAGGGTGCTCGGTGTCGTGTTGGAGCTGGGACAGCACAGCGCCCACTGCTGTGTTGGAGGCGTCACAGGTCACTATAGTGGGGCTGTTAATGTCAAAATGTGCCAGCACCAGGGGAGATTAAGTTGTTCCTTAAGCTGGTGCACAGCTGCAGAGCAGGCCGGGGTCCATGTCCGGGCCGCATCCTTTTTTAGGAGTTCCCGTAGTGGGGTTGTGGTTGAAGAATACTGAGGCAGGAAGCGCAAGTAATAGGCCGTCATACCCAGGAAGGAAGCGAGCTGGGTCGAGCATGTGGGTTCAGGGAGGCGTTGTATTGCCTCCACATTAGAAAGGAGCGGGCTGACGCCATCAGCAGTCAGGCGGAAACCCACAAACTCGATGGCGGGTACTGAGAAGGTGCACTTCTCGTCATTCAGCATGAGATTGTGGCTGGCGAGGACATTGAGCACCCTAGTGAGGCGCTCATCATGGACGGCTGCAGTCGGGCCGTGCACCACAATGTCATCCAGGTAGATGACCACCCCAGGAATGCCGGCCAATATGGTGGACATAATTTTCTGAAAGCAACTGGGGGCAGAGCTGAGGCCGAATGGCATACGTGTGTAGCGGTAAACCCCAGTGTGTGTCACAAAGGCAGTGAGGTCACGGCTGTCTGGGTGTAGTGGGACCTGCAGGTAGCCCTGGCGGAGGTCGAGTTTTGAGAACACGGAGGAGCCGTGAAATTTGGCCGTCAACTCCTCTACTGTCGGTAGTGGGTACTTATCCGGAATCACCGCCTTGTTCACTGACCTGAGATCGATGCACGGACGCAGCCCTCCTGACTTTTTCTTTGCCACCACCAGGTTGGAGATCCAGGGCGATGCGTCCACGTGTTCGATTATGCCTGCGTCTAGCAGCTTCCCCAGTTCAGCAGTTACGTCGTCACACAGGGCAAGAGGTAGGCGGCGCAGAGGCTGGATGACTGCGCGTACCTCAGGATTCAGGAGGGGCTGGTGGTTAAAAGCAGTTAGGCAGCCCAGGCCGCTGAACAGAGAAGGCCAGCGCCGCTGCCATGACAGGCTCATGGACAGTGCTGGCTGGTACAGCCAGCACTGTCCATGAGAGAGAACCCTAAGTCACAGAACAAATCCAGATCCATAAGGTTAGCTCCATGATGGGATACCTGGAAAGTGAATGAGGTCAGGGCTTTGGTCCCATACCGAATTGAAAAGTCTACGGTACCCACCATACCAATCTTGGCATTGGCATAGCCGTACAGGTCCTCCGCATCAGTCCTGATGTGCCGCAGGGGAAAAAACCGTCGGACTGTGGACACGTTCAGTAACGACTTTGAAGCCCCTGTGTCTAGCAGGAGCGGCAAACACACCCCGTCCAATTCCACAGTGCACCACTTGAAGGGCCGGCCTGGGAGCTTACTGAATGGATGGTCGTTGGCGCCGGTGGGCAGGAAACACTGCGTTTGAGGGGAAGCAGCAGGGTTGGAACGACAAACCCTCGCAAAGTGGTTTAACTTGCCGCAACGTGAACATGTCTGTCCTTTGGCCGGGCAGGTAGGGCTACGGGTGGGGTGATTTGAAGAGCCGCAATTACGACATGCCTTGCGTGTTGGCGCTCTCTGGCGTCCAGCAAAATTCACCTCTGTGTTGCTCACCTCGGATTTGGGTGGAGTCAAGGCGGGCTGTACAGT
Organism: Lampris incognitus; assembly: GCF_029633865.1. Classification (NCBI taxonomy): domain Eukaryota; kingdom Metazoa; phylum Chordata; class Actinopteri; order Lampriformes; family Lampridae; genus Lampris; species Lampris incognitus. The sequence continues at coordinate 55,008,883 of NC_079218.1, read as the reverse complement.
CTGTGTTGCCAGCATGGATAGTGGGGAACATGCTAATTGAGATGCTAATCCAGCTGCAGACTCCACCTGGAATGCTATTTCCACGGCCTTCGACAGAGTCAAATCACCAGGGGACATGAGCAGTTTCTCTCTGACTTTATGGTTATTGGTGTGTTCTGCCAGTTGGTCCCTTATTAGTTCCTTTTCCAGAGCCCCGAATTTGCAGAGGCTAGCCAGACCCCTCAAGTCAGCTATGTAGTGATGTACTGACTCACCCGCGTGCTGCTGGCACCGACGGAAAACAATCCGCCGGAGTATGACGCTCTGTGGAGCGGCAACATGTCCAGCGAGCTTAGCAACACAAGCCGCGTATGCAGGAGTGGATCCGAGCGTCCTAAAGATCCGCTGACCCTCGCTGCCCAAGTGGTGTATCAGCAGGACTCTCTGCCGTGAGTCTTCCGCGTCCATCAAACCCGCAGCCGCGATGAATGTCTCGAACGATTCATGCCAGCGAGTCCAAGGAACCGGTGGTTCGCCGGGTAGAGGCAGGACGGGAGAGAGAGGCGTGAGTGAAAACTCCATCTTGGTCGCCAGTGTTGTGTCCAGCAAAACTCGGACCACGACTTTGAATCCAACTGTGTTTATTGCTGCCACAGTAAACGTCACATACACGTACAGCATAGCATCAACCACGTCCCGTGTTACTGCCGTAAACCGACTGCCGTAAACCGGCTGTAGTAAAACTTAAAGCTGCAGTGTCCTAGACTACAGTCACACTGTTGTGACTTATACACAACAGTTGACCGGACTTCCCTTGAGGAGTTGGCGTAACCCGGCAGCCCTCAGCTGGCTGAAGCCTAACGGCACCGCGGACCGGCGGTTCTAAAACCCCACACATCCCTGGCTCGTAAGTGCCTAACAAGCGGGCGGTCCGGACTCCCAGTCCGACCATCACTTGGGTGCAACCTGTGGCGGATCCCGTCGTCTTCACTCCTGGGTTGCCATGGAACCGGATCCTCCCAGGCCAGGCAGTGTGGACCCGCGGCGCGACCTGATCACCGCTGGAATCACGGCTTTAGTGAAAGGCTCCGAGAGTCTCTTCTGTCTCGGACTGGATCCTCGGACGCAGGACACGCCGACGACGGAACTGAAAACATGTTGAACGGAGGACACACGGACACACTACAACACTGGACACACTACAACACCGGACACACTACAACACCGGACACACGGACACACCGGACACACTACAACACCGGACACACGGACACACCACAACACCGGACACACGGACACACTACAACACCGGACACACTGACACACCACAACACCGGACACACGGACACACTACAACACCGGACACACGGACACACTACAACACCGGACACACCACAACACCGGACACACGGACACACTACAACACCGGACACACTACAACACCACAACACCGGACACACGGACACACTACAACACCGGACACACCACAACACCGGACACACGGACACACTACAACACCAGACACACTACAACACCGGACACACTATAACACCGGACACACTACAACACCGGACACACGGACACACTACAACACCGGACACACGGACACACCACAACACCGGACACAGTACAACACCGGACACACGGACACACTACAACACCGGACACACTACAACACCGGACACACCACAATACCGGACACACAGACACACCGGACACACGGACACACTACAACACCGGACACACTACAAAACACTACAACACCGGACAATTACACACGGCAACACACTACAGCAACACACCAGAGCAACACACCACGGCAACGCGTGAGCCTAGCTAATGAGCCGCTGATTTCCCTGCACTAAATTAACTTTTTGCCGCGACAATTTCGCATGTTTCCCAAGACGCCCGCTTTTCCAGGCGGAACACCTCGTAGCTTGGCGTTAGCATCTGAAGGCAACTCAGCTGAAGAAACTAGCACACCCGTGACGTGTGTGTGTGTGTGTGTGCTCTCACCCCTTCACGGTAAACCTTGTTAGCTCGTTTGAGCTTTATGTCCAACGTGACATTCATGGCGGACCGCCGAGCTCGAGCCAGACGAGAACCGTGTTGTCCGACGCGGATCCAGGTGCCCTCCGTCCGGGGACACGCGCGTCCAGCTCCCTTCAGAGATGGGCGGCCAGGCACGTGACACAGGAAACCACGTGACCGCATGGTTTGTTTGTTGTTTTGTTTTTTTATATAATTCTTTATTCCAAACGGGCAACATACAAAATAACAAAAGCAGAAGACAGAATCCAATGAGTAACGGATAAAACACGGTGATCATCAGGGTCAAACAGACACAAACACAACACACATGTAGGACAGAGAGAGACAGAGGGAGAGAGACAGAGAGACAGACAGAGAGAGACAGACACAGAGAGAGACAGAGAGAGAGAGAGACAGAGGGAGAGACAGAGAGAGAGACAGACAGAGAGAGACAGACACAGAGAGAGACAGAGGGAGAGGGAGAGACAGAGAGAGAGACAGACAGAGCGAGAGAGAGACAGAGACACAGAGAGAGACAGACACAGAGAGAGACAGAGCAAGAGACAGAGAGAGACAGAGCGAGAGACAGAGAGAGACATACACAGAAAGAGAGACAGAAAGAGAGAGAGAGAGACAGACAGAGACAGAGAGAGATCTAGAGAGACAGACACACAGAGAGAGAGAGAGACAGAGAGAGAGACAGAAAGAGAGACAGAGAGAGAGACAGAGAGAGACACAGAGAGAGAGACAGAGAGAGAGACAGAGAGAGAGACAGAGAGAGACAGAGAGACAGAGACAGAGAGAGAGCGAGAGAGAGAGAGACAGAGAGAGAGACAGAGACAGAGACAAAGAGAGAGACAGAGAGAGAGAGAGAGAGAGAGAGAGAGAGAGAGAGAGAGAGAGAGAGAGAGAGAGAGAGAAGACGTGAGCAAATGACAAGAAAGTTACTTAAAAAAGCATTAAAAATATTGCAAAGGTTCATCCGTCCATCATCCAAACCGCGTATCCTGCGCTCAGGGTCGCGGGGTCGTGGTGGCCACGCCCCCCCCGACATCTTTATTGACAATAAAGTTCACACACAAAGACAAAAGTAACTAATACAGACGAAACGTCAGGGCCGGGGGGGCGAGGGGGGGCATTAGGCCGGGGGGGGCATTACACAAAGAACACAAACAGAGAGTTCTTGCAGCTTTCTTATTTTTAGAGTTTACAGTGGTTTAATGTACTGTTTGGTTTCATTCTCAAATACTATAAAGAAAGGTTTAGAATGGCTATATTTTGATTTATGGATACACTGCTAAAATAATCATCAAATTGGTTATATAGAATTCTTTAAGTTTATTACTATTGTGATTATGGAGACCAAACAGTACATTTTCCCTATGAAGAGACCAGTCAGAGTTGTTACTTGTCCTGTCTCCGTCTTCTGACTACCTTCGCCGAAAGTTACAGGGGAACCGAATTTATTTGGGCCGGCGGCGCTGTCCGTCACTGCCTAGTGCTAGCTAGCTAGCTAAACTCCGGAGTACAACCCAACACAGTTCAATAGTTCACTTCGTCTGAAAATGGCGAGGACACCGTCTTCTCTCCTTGGAAACATATTTAATCCTTCTTCACAGCTGCACAAAACGTTGACATAGGTCCAATATATCACAGTTCTTAGTAATAATATTTCCTTTCACTTGCGCGGAGCTCCCAATACCGTTCGCGCCACACAACAACTTCCTCATTCACCCCTCCCTACCAACCAATCAGAGTCCGACCACAGATCTTGCTCTTAAAGTGGTAAACCCTTATTTACCAGCACTACCCCCACTATGGATGTGGCATTACACATAATTCCACGCCAACACAGATACAGTTATCTATCATACATTTCTTAGACAGATCACAGAGCCATATAGATACACTTCAATTGTCCTTGTTTCCCCTTTTTGTCTCTTCCAAGGCACCATGCAGAGAGGTAGACGGAGTAACAGTCCATTTGAACAGTCCATTAGGCCATAGGAATCGTTCTGCATCCCTGTGCATCTCCCTTTGGGTGTAAGTCTGTTAGTGGTGGTGGGTACTGCATTTGCTTCCTCTGTACTGATTCTTTGGGTACTCTGTAAGGGAGGCATGTTAGTCAACCAACGAAACAGATCACACCTAATGTGATTACAAACAGGTCATTGCATACTATATAACTCAGCTATCCTGGCATTCAACAGAAACCCCCAAAAATAAGACACTTCTCAATTCTAACCGGAATTATAAGTGCAAATATCTGACCAACATTTCTGTTTCACCTTTCAACTCACAACATTTTTCACCATGTATTAATACTTCAACTGCTTACGTTTCCTCCTAAATAGAATGTCAATAATAACTGAACAGCAGTGCAAACATGCACAACAAAATGATGACAACAAGTCATTGCAAGCATTTTTTTTTCTTGTGTGCGTGCAAGCAACACTGATTTTTTTTCAACAATTCAGTTCAATGAGCCACCCACTCTCCATATTTGTTAGGAGCCCTCCTATTCCTGTTAGGCCTCGTAGGTGTTTGTCTCAACCCACAATCTGAAACAGTCCCTTCTTGACTCCGCGGCAATGCACTACCCCCACTGGCATGAACTTCCACATTGCTTGGGGGGAGCAAATCCATGTGGAGAGAAGCTGGTGAAGGAGGGGCCGGACTGGAAAGCTCATCAACGACCAGCTCCGTTAGTTGCTGGCTGTCAGGCTCTCCACCCGCTGCGTCAGAGAACAGGCTGGACAACCCTGGGTCAGAGTCGACGATGTCAGCGTCCATGTCGGGAGGTGGGACCTCAACTGGGTTCCAGACTTGTGCGTGTTTGAAGGCCCAGCTGTTATCCATCGGAGTACGGGACCTGAAGGGTTTCAACTTGTCGTGGTGTACCACCGTTGCCTTTGTCCTGGGCCCTTTCTGAATGCGATACACCAGGTCATCCAGTTGTCCCACAATGAAGTATGGTCCATCATATGAAGGCAGGAACTTCCTCACTTTGTTCTGAACTCTTTGCTTCCCTTTAACCAGATACCAGACAGCATCACCTATGCTGTATGCGGTGCGGCAGATAGCCTTGTCGTACTGTTTCTTCGCCCGTGTGACAGCTTGACCGAGGGCCTCCCTAGCGATCTGATGAGAGAGTTGTGGTTGCTGGCGAAGCTGAGTGACATACTGCGGAGCGTCCTCTGCACTGTCCGAGTCTGGAGGCAGGCCGGCGACAAGGTCAATGGGTTCCGTCACTTCCTTTCCACACAGCATCATGTTAGGAGTGAACCCAGTCGAGCTGTGTTGTGTCGCTCTGTAGGCCATGACCGCATAGGGAAGCATGAGGTCCCAGTCCTAATGGCAACGCTCTGCTGTGGTGGCCAAGATCTTTTGAAGCGTGGCATTAAACCGTTCAACCTGGCCATCAGACTGTGGCCTGAAGGGTGTGGTACGGGTCTTCTCGATACCAAGAGTCTCACACATCTTCTGAAAAACCTCAGATTCAAAATTTGCGCCTTGGTCGCTGTGGGGGGTGTATGGCGCTCCATACCGACACACCCACTCAGAGGTAAACACCGCGGCCACTGTCACAGCCTGCTGATCTGGCAAGGGATATGCCTCCACCCACTTACTAAAGTAGTCTTGCACTACTAACACGTATCGGTTGTGGCGTTCAGTCTCATTTAGTGGGCCCATGATGTCTAGGGCAACCCGCTCCATAGGTGTCCCCACCCTCACAGTTCCCATGGGGCCTTGAGGTGTTTTGGCTGGCCTGGCCTTTGCAGCACAACTTATACAGGTACGACACCAGAGAGTAAGATCTTCTCTCATCTGGTACCAGTAGTACTGGTTCTGGATGCGGGTCAGGGTGCGGTCAACCCCAAAATGGCCTCCAACAGGTCCATCGTGCATCTGCTTCAGCACGTCTGACTGAAATGCACAGGGCAGCACAATCTGCGGGTAGAACAGGCCATCATCGTTGAAGTAGAAGCGTCTCACCAGGATGCCATCCCTTAAGTATAGTCGTTTCCACTGGCTCCAGTAGGTCTTCGTGGCTGGGCTGTGTGGTGAAACCTCCGCCCAGCGAGTCCGCTCCCCACCTGATTCCAACCACCTCCTGATGGGACCAATGTCTGAGTCTGCTATTTGTGCATCACGCAGCTGTTCGAGGGTCCAGCCAGAGAACAAAGCATTCGGAGTAGTGTCTGTGAGGCAGATCCTCTCTGTCTGAGACTCTGCGGTTCCTTTGAGTGACTCCACCACCCCCACTGGGCTTGGCACCACCTGGGTGTTGTCCAAATCACACTGCACCCCCTGATGGTTGATGCTCCTGGATTGAGGGGTGTCAGGAACCCTACAAGGGCATGACTCACGACAGGGCCTCCTAGACATGCTGTCAGCATTACAATGGAGGCAACCAGGGCGGTGAACTATCTGGAAGTCGAACTCAGCCAGCTTCTCGAGCCACCTGGCTAACTGCCCCTCGGGTTCTCTCATCCTGGTCAACCAACGGAGGCTGCTGTGATCGGTGCGCACAATGAAACATCGACCCAGCAGGTATTGACGAAAATTACGAGTGAACTCCACCACTGCCAGAAGCTCCCGCCGGGTAGTACAGTAGTTCTGCTCCGTCTTAGAAAGCTTTCGACTCCCATAGGCCAACACCCGCTCCTGGCCGTGCTGCACTTGTGAGAGGACAGCTCCAATCCCTAGATCGCTCGCATCGGTATCTAGGATGAGGTTACCGCTATCCAGTGTGTAACCGAGGATGGGAGAACTGGTAAGTAACCGCTTCAGCTCCTCGAACGCCTTCTCACACTGCTCCGACCAGTGAAAACGGGCGTGTTTCTTAGTTAGGGCGTGGAGTGGCTCCGCCACCGTAGCAAAATCCCTAACAAACCGCCTATAGTAGGACGCTAGTCCAACAAACTGACGGACCTCATTGACAGAGGTTGGAGTCGGCCATTGCTGCACTTTCAGGACTTTTTGTGGGTCAGTGGCAACACCGTTCTCAGACACGATGTGCCCCAAGTAGGCGACTTGATGCTGGAAGAGGCAACACTTGGCAGGCTTCAGCTTCAGGTTGGCCTGGCGCAGCCGGTCAAACACTTCTCCAAGGCGTTGTAGCATCTCTGGGACATCCCTGCCAAGGACTATGATGTCATCTAAATACACAAGGCAGGTCTCCCATTGCATGCCTGCCAGGACACGGTCCATTAGTCGCTGGAATGTTGCCGGCGCGTTGCATAGGCCAAAAGGCATCACATTCCATTCGAAAAGACCCTTCCTGGTGCAGAAGGCGGCTGCCCTGCGTGCTCTAGGAGTCAGTTCGACTTGCCAATAGCCCGAGGCGAGATCCAAGGTGCTGAACCACTTTACTCCGGACAGGGTGTCGAGTGTGTCCTGTATCCGCGGCAGCGGGTAGGCATCCTTTACAGTGCATTCGTTTAGAGCACGATAATCTACACAAAGGCAGAAGGCCCCATCCTTTCTGCGGGCCATGACAATGGGCAATGCCCAGCGGCTGTGGCTGCGGCGGGCGAAACCAGCCTCGAGGCCTTGCTGTATCTGCTGGTCAGCATCTTGTTGTTTTTCTGTGGCCATTCGTCAGGGCTGTTGTTTCACTGGAGCGCCAGGCCTGGTTTCAATGTCATGTTGGACCAAACTGGTATGGCCCAAGTCGGTGGGTCCTCTGGAGAAAACATCCCCGTAGCACTGCAACAGCTGACCTAGCGGACATCGCTGTGCAACGTTGAGCTCATTTGAACTCTGAGCATACAGGGTTTGGAGATGGTCAGGTATCCTGGGAAGCTCCATAGTGGGTGGATCGTGCTCGATGTCAGTGGTAGGGTTTTGAACTGCCTCGGCCGATTGAAGGAGTCCTGCCACCGCCCCCTTCCTTATGGTGACAGCAGTGTTCCCAGGGTTGTACATTCTGATGGGGATGTGCTTCATGGACCCAGCCTCAACCAGGGCCTGTGCCACCAGCACGTGGTGCTTCTCCACAAAGCCTTTGGTGGGACTCATCATCACGCTTCCCTGTACATGTCCGCGGAAATGTACGTTTCCTGGTACTATGTACTCCTGTCCAGGCTCCAAAACAGTAGTGCGGGCTATCCTCGTGACATGCACCCTGGGTTGATTGTTGGGGTCGAAGTAGGCTACCTGCTCGCCGAACAGCACAATCTTACGTTGGCCAAAATCCAAACGTGCGCGTGTCTGCTCTAGGAATGGGCTACCGAGGATGGCCTCTGTGTCAGTTACATCAGCGACAATGAAGTTGACGCTCACTGTTCGATTAGCAACTTGGATGGGCAGGTGGGCTTCACCAAGTACTGGAACTTTCTCCGGTCCAATGCCCTGCAGCGACTGCACGATTGACGGTTCGAGCGGGGGTTGGATCTCAGGGCCGAGAGTATTGTAATGACGCTCAGGAAGAACATTTCTCCTTGCACCAGTATCTAAAAGAGCACACACCTCAAGGTTATGGATTAGTACATGAATGCTCATCTCTTGGCTCTGAGCTCTAAGATGCAACACATTGGATGAGTGTAAGTTCCTTTTGGCCTGGAGCACCGGGGCTGTTTGAACCATATTTGGCTGTCTTGGTGAGGGGTAGCTTCATTTCATATGCCCTATGCCGGAACAATTATGGCAGCGGATTTCATCCCAGTTGATACTTTTACGACCACCCTTTTGTCTGTTTGGCTGAGAACGAGAATTGGAGGGTTTAGGCCTCTCATCAGGTGTGACTATGACGGCCACGCTGCTCTTAAGCTCTTCCTCCTCATATTCACACACTGTAGCTGTTCTAGGCCTCCGCTCGGTCATATTACGGGCCCCTGTTAGCATGAGCTGGGTTACATTCTCTGCTGCTCTTTTCCTGGTTGCATACCGATGGGCAATTTCATATGCCTGGGCTAGAGTACTGGGCCGCTCTTCTAACAGCCTTTGTACAATGCCAGCATCCCCCAGAGCATTTGTGAACACTTCTACCACAATGGCATCTTGTTCTTGCTCCATTCTGTTAGCATACACGATTGATACCTTTTCATATATGTCGTCTCTCAAAGCATGTAGGCCTCACCTGGTTTACGGACCTGTTGCCTCAACTCGATGCCCACTGCAGCAGCATGCTCTGATGTGGGATCATAGGCGGCCTCCAGCTCCCCCACAGTACGGCTGTAATCCCATCTAGCAGACCGGGGGTTCCGGTGGACCACGGCACCAGCAGCACTTACTAGACAGAATTTCAGCTGGACAGCCTTGGTGGTTTCTGACCAATGGTTAGCTATAGCACAGCTCTTAAAATGGTACATGAACTCTCTCCATGCGGTGGTACCATCATATTGGCCAGGCCACAGTGTGGGGACGCGCTCACGTCTGTCCAAGTCATCCTCACTTTCTGGGGAGGGGTCACGGCGCACACCTGTGAGGCGTATACGGGACCTGCCATACCTAGGTGGAGATTGCTCATGTTCATACGGTGGTGTTGCGTCAAAATCTGTCGGTTGCACATTCACATGACGGTTACTCCCAACGGGCATCCCTGGGGTGAATGGCTGGGGAGAGAGCTCAGGACATGAGGTAAATGGATTATGATGCATTGGTGTGCTTTCAGCATATCCCATGGGCTGTTCAGACACAAACGGGTTGTTGTTGGGTGTTGCCACAAAAGCTACAGTTTGGGGATATACCCAGGCATTGGGTTGACCCCCTGACACCAGTTCATTTTCTTCTTGATAGATATGGCTATAACTATCCTGCACGTCAGTTCCACTGTCCCTGACCATCCCATCCCATGTCAGAAATGGATTTGTGCTTGAAACTGGTAGTGTATAGTCTGGCATGAAAGGATTGGTCTGTTGACCATTATGATCCATGAATGGATTCGAGTTAGTCTCCTGATAATTGCTTTCACATTCAGTCACATTGCTCCCGCGGGCTGCCGCCATTTTGTGATTAGCTGTCTTCTTTATAACAGTTGCTTCTTCAGAAATACCATATATTTTCCTTAGAGTTCACTCACCGATGCAGACCGAATTTATCCCGGACAAGAGCCCCCAGTGTTACTTTTCCTGTCTCCGTCTTCTGACTACCTTCGCCGGAAGATACAGGGGAACCGAATTTATTTCGGATCCAGGGCCAAAGCTCGCTGCCTGGTGCTAGCTAGCTAAACTCCGGAGTACAACCCAACACAGTTCAATAGTTCACTTCGTCTGAAAATGGCGAGGACACCGTCTTCTCTCTTTGGAAACACATTTAATCCTTCTTCACAGCTGCACAAAACGTTGACATAGGTCCAATATATCACAGTTCTTAGTAATATTTCCTTTCACTTGCGCTGAGCTCCCAATACCGTTCGCGCCACACAACAACTTCCTCATTCACCCCTCCCTACCAACCAATCAAGAGTCCGACCCCAGATCTTGCTCTTAAAGTGGTAAACCCTTGTTTACCAACAGAGTCCATGTTATTGACAACACACCGTCACACGTCTTTCCAAAACCTGACGGTGTAGCGACCGTCCCAGAACAGCTGCGGCGCTGTTTCTGGGTACAGTTCACACAATGAACAGTCAACACAAATGTCTTCCTTAAACTTAAGAAGACAACGGCTTGCGGGTTAATACTGATGTATAAACGTCCCTTACTTTATTGGTAAGGAGGTATTTGTATGGAAGATTCCAGATACTTTTCCAGTTCAAGTTATCAACAAATCTAGACCAATAGGGTACAACAGAAAGGGTACTAGTAGTAATATCTTTTTGAAATAATGACCGTATGTTACGGTTATTTCTTAAAGTAGTGGTCAGTACTACACTAGGGTTACCTTAGGGTTAGCAAACTGGTCTTTCTGCCCCTTTTAGGGGAATTAGAATTCCAGAAGGAATAGCATCCATGACCGTGGCAAATTCCTTTGGGGTAACAGGAATGCCAAAGGTATTTAGGAATTCAGAGTAGTTCAACAGCAGTCCATTAACAATAATTAATGGGGTTACTAGAATTATATTGCAGATTAATGGGGTTACTAGAATTATATTGCAGTCAAGCCAGTCTTGATAGAATAGGGATCTATTTCTGAAAATAATATGCCGATTATTCCAAATGAAACAATTATGGGGAGAGAAGTTGTGTTTGTAAATTAAAGACCATGCTAGAAGAATTTGTCTGTGGAATTTAGGTACATTTAAGGGAAGTTTCTCTATCTTATAATCACACAAAAGTACAAATTCAAGGCCTCCAATCTTAGAGAAAATATAATTAGGTATAAAGTTCAAAGGAGATGTAGGGTTGTTTAGCAATTACTTTACACAATTAATTTTAAAGGTATTATCAAGTGTACAGTGAAATCAAGAAAACTGAGCCCACCAGAGTCGCAGGTATTCATAATAACAGATTTTTTTGTTGTTTTACATGAGAATTGTTTTTCCATATAAAATTGAAGAGTAATTTATCAATTGTATTACATATCTGCTTATTGACAAATAAAGACATTGGTGCATATGTGAGACGGGATAACCCTCCTGCCTTCGTCAGTAACACTCGCCCTTTTAAGGATAAATCTCTTTGCAACCATTGGTTAAGCCCCGCCCCCTCATTTTATCAATGAACTAGCTAAAGTTTCAGAACACCTTGCTTCTTCCTTTTTCATGATGGTAATTCCCAAATAAGTAACCCCTTCTTTAAGTGGTATGTAAGAGATATAGGGTATGAGCCATTCTTTGAGAGAGAAGAGCTCACACTTGTTCAAGTTCAAACAAAGTCCAGATGCTGCAGAGAATGATTCTATTGTTTTTATAGCAATAGGTACTCGACTAGCATGCTTTAGAAATAAGGTAGCCAGCAAGTTGACTAATTATAATATCTCTGTTTGCAACGGATATTCCTTTTAATGTGCTATCCTTAATATGATTAGTAAGAACTTGTCTGCAAAGAATGAATAAATATGGGGAGGATGGACATCCCTGACAGATGCCACGTTTTAAATCCAACCTCGGGGACGTACCACTTTTCATTCTGACGGAGCTATTACCATTGGTGTACATTGTCTAAACGGCTTAACAGAAAAAGTCACCAAATCCAAATTTTTCCATGGAGTGAAATATGAAATTATGTTCTCCCATGTCAAAGGAGTTACGGAGGTCCAGAGAAAGGATGAAACTATCATCAGGACATAAGAATTAGTAATCAGTTAAATCTATAACGAGCCTGATATTATTGGAAATATGTCTTTTTCTCATGAAACCTGATTGAACTTAACCAATAATTGGATCCAATACATCCAACACGCTCTGGGAGGCGCTACAGGAGCCTCACAGCCCGCACTACCAGGCTCAAAAACTGCTTCTTTCCCCAAGCTGTCGCCCACCTGAACCTGGCCCCCCATTGAATGTCTGTGAATATTTTTAAATATTTTGTACTCGTGCTCTTTTTTTTTAAACTTGTTTTTATCTTTTGGTCTTCGTGTGTGTGTGTGTGTGTGTGTGTGTGTACCTTATATACTGTGTTTGTCTGTGTTTGTCTTGAACCGTTTGGCGAAGCCGCAGCCCCTATTTCATTTCTAACATGTGCCTGCACATTGTTTTGAATGACAGTAAATGGAATTGAATTGACTCATGGAGAAACATTTGTCTGACGTCACACAACAATGGCAGCACCCATGGAGGCGCAGTGTTAATGGTAAACCATCAACTAAGGCAGCGTAAAGAATATTTGCTCAATATTTACTTACAGTAACACATCTACTCATATATTTTCGTAATGTGTGTGTGTGTGTGGTGTTAGTGTGTGTGTGTGTGTGTGTGTGTGTGTGTGTGTGTGTGTGTGTGTGTGTTAGTTAGTGTAGATAGCGGGACCGAAAACTAAAGCACTTATGATCCTCATTCTTTTTGGAGGTGGTAGGTATTGTTCCAGAGAGTACGGGAAAAATTCCAGAAAATCAAAATTATGCATAATTATGCATAAATATGCAAAATATGCATGTTTCTAAAAATGGCCAAAAACCACCTTTCTCGGCATTTCAGATGATTCTGAGCATCTTTGATTTTTTCACCTATATAAAACAAATTTTCTGGGACTTAAATGTTTTGGCATTATGCAAAATATATGCATTTTTGCAAAAATGCACTTATGATCCTATTTTTTTGGAGGTGGTAGGTATTGTTCCAGAGAGGACCAGAAAAATAGCAGAAAATTAAAATATAATTATAATAATTATGTATAATTATGCAAAATATGCATTTTCTAAAAATGGCCAAAACCACTTTTCTCGGCATTTCAGGTGATTCTGAGCATTTGGGGGGAGGGAGTTGGAGTGGGGGGTAAACCACTTTTCTTGGCATTTCAGATGATTCTGAGCATTTGGGGGGAGGGAGTTGGAGTGGGGGGGGGGGGTTAGGGGCAGGGGGAAGGCGGTTAGCTGGCAGGATGAAGAGGAGGGAGATTTAGACGGGTGGATAACCAAACCGCTACATTGTAGCGGGGTTCTTCTAGTACTATCATATAGTACAACCTGTCCTGCATGTAAATTGGTATCAAAATATGTCGACAATGTTATTAGGTAGCCGGCTATGGTGAACAGTCTCTGAAAGTGCTCTTCTCTTCACAGAAGTTATTCCTCTGTTTTGTTTGTATATGCAAGGAGGCTGCACCGCGGACACATCTGCCAGTAAAGACACCAGTTTATCACGGTCAGCCATGTTTTCGGTTTACGTTTGGCGTCGTGCACCAAACGCTTGGAGGTCGGAAAGCGGAAATTCCGACCTCGGACTTTGAATGGAACGCAGCATAAACTCAGAGAAAGCGACGTCATTTTACTGGTCTGCAAGTCTGCGTATAAAAAAGATAAGAATAAATGTCAAAATGGCCAACTTCAGTTATGACCTGTAACATTTGGATTGCAGATATCTGAAACGGTAGGATTTCCTAGTAAGAAATCTACTGCAGATATCCAGATTGTTCATTCTAGACTTCAAAAATCCAATCGTGGATATCTGAAAGTGAAAGCCCAATACACGTGAATGGCAAAAGTGACGTCATTGATCCTAAGAAGAATGACGTTGTGGAGATCTGAAATGGACAATTGTGGACAGGAAGAATGTCAAAGGTTCTTTCTGACTAAGAAGAATTGAATTACGGATATCCAGTTTAGCTATTAAATGTTAAAACGGCAACTTGTACTTTTTAAGGATTTAAAGGTATCTTAAATTTAGCCCCCCCCCCCCCAAATGTTCTCCCCAATTGCACTTGGCCAATTACCCAACTCTTCCGAGCCGTCCCGGTCACTGCACCACCCCCTCTGCTGATCCGGGGAGGGCTGCAGACCACCACGTTTCCTCCGATACATGCATAGCCGCGGGAAGTAAGGGTGCAGAGGGTGCTGCAGCACCCCCTGGCGTGGAGCCCAGGAAAAATGGGGGGGGGGTGAGGGGTTAAAAATAAATAAGTAAAAAATTAAAATAAATAAATGAAATTCAATATATTCATTTATTCATTAAAATTCATTGGAAACATGAATGACTTGACTGTAAAAAGTAAGTGGCCTAAGCCACAATGACAACAAGCAACAATTGTCTCATGACGGCACCTGTCAGTGACTCCGTCAGGTCACGAGTCTGAACACCAGTCCAAATGGTGCAAAAACGCGTTTCTGAGTTTTTTGGGAAGCCCAAAAAAGACAAAAAGATTGAGCCTCAAGTTGGTGGAACAAGCGGAGGAGGAGGATGAAGCAGACTTGGAGCCGAAGCTGAATAGGCCTACCAGCAGCAGCTGCAGCACCTCCGAAGCGACCGCCGCACCTGCCCCGGGCCCAGGATTCGCGCTAATTCAAGCTAACGTGCTGGCAGTAGCAGGACGAAATGCTAGATGCGTTAACGTGGTTTCAGTCCAGGCCATCACTCCACACCAACCAGCCAACTTCAGGTTTCCTGGAAGCCGGTCTGGAAAAGAGATGTTTTCTCCTTCATTCAAGTCAAACTGGTTCAACAAAGGGAGGTGGTGGCGGCATCATATTGAGGAAGGTGGTGGCGTGGTCTGGTTTAGCGGTGTGAAAGCGGTGGAGAAACGTTTCATCGATGAAGATAGTGTAAGGTTTGACAGCAATTTTGTCAAGGGAGGCTTCACAAACTGGCGGAAAGCCATAGAAACATTCCACCAGCATGGAAAGTCTAAACGTCATCGTGATGCCATTCAAAAAAAAAATTGCTTCTCTACAAAACACCCCAATTACTGCCCTTTTATCTGATGCTGCCCGCCGAACTCCAGACACAGCAAGGCATGTTTTAGAGCTGATGTTCAGGTCAGTGCTCTTCCTGGGAGAGAAGGGGGTGGCTTTTCAGGGTGACAGCACTCGTGATGGCATTTTGTATGAACTGATGCTTGAACGTACCTTCAACCTCCCAGGAGAGAGACAGTGGATTGAGAGGAGAGTTAACTGGCTCTTGGACACAATCCAGAAAGGAGTCATTCAACAGTACGCCTGCGCTATTCAACGTGAGATGGTATCCCGTGCCAGAAATAGTCCGTACTATGGACTCCCAGCTGGTGGTACCACCGACTCCAGTACAACAGAGCGGTTCTAACTGACGCTGCAGTATGTGGATGAGAAATTGGAGATTCACTCTGAATTCATTGGATTTTACAACGCCCCCGACAGCAGCGGAGAGACCCAGTTCAAGTGCATCCAAGATGTATTTCTCAGGCTGAACATCCCAGCTGAGCGTCTCCATGGATATTGTTCTGATGGAGCTTCTAACATGTCAGGACTGTTTTCGGGTGTTCAGGCACGGCTAAAAGAAACATGCCCCGAGTCCCTCTTCGTCCACTGTGCCAACCATTCACTTGACCCAGTTCTCCAGGAGGCTGCGCGTGAGGTGGGTCTCATCGCTGATTCAGTGAACTTTGCTGTGGTAATCCGGGAATCAGCAAAACGCAAGGAGCGCTATGAGTTCATGTTAGGCTGCAATGAGCTAGTTACCATACTGGCCATATGTCCAACAAGACGGTGCATACGAACAGTAGCTATCAAACGTGTGTGTAGTGCCTACAGAGAAATCATCAAATCACTGGAGCAGCTTAAGGATGACAAAAGTGTGAGGGGAGAGACCAGAGATAAGATCGGAGGCCTGCTCAAGCAAGCAATGAAGGCTAAAACCTACTATGGCCTCCTCTGTTGTGAAGCAACATTCGAGCCGTGCGAGTCGGGGGCCAGGGGTTTGCAGCATACCAAAGCCAGCACACTGGGCACCCTTGAGTGTGCCGAACTGCTCGGAAGGCGCATGGAGGCCCTTCGGGATGACACAGCGGTGCTACAACATGCTACAACAAACTGTATACACAACGGGACTTAAAATGCCAGGTGAGCACAGGGTGACAAAACCCCAGCCCGGTATCGATACACAGCAGAGCCAGACGCAGACGCACAAGTTGTGCAACACTCATGGAGACGAGAGTTCTATGAAGCTGTGGACTTGGTCAGCAGAAGTAAAGAGGAGACTTGATCAAGATGGTATGAAAACAGCAGCTCTCAGAGAAAAGGTGCTTATTAAAGCAGCCAACAAGGAACAGATAGTGGCTATAGTAGATTCCCTTCACCTTCCCGTGCACTTTGACAAAGCCCGACTTGAGATCCAGCTGAAACTGATGGGAGACCTCTACAGCGATCCTCCCAAGACAGTAAAAGACATCACAACAACCGTGTCTAAACTCCATCCACAAACAAGGGCTCTTTCCAACCAAGTTGTTCTGTTTTGTTTGTAAAAGTTAGGTTTTAATGTTTTATTTAAGAAAAAGCAGTAGTCAGGACCGAAAACTGAAAAAGCCCCTTAGAAAACAACATGGTAGGCATTTTTGAGGAAAAGCACTTTATGTGTTGTTTCTATATTATTTTTTAGTGCTGAATCCATTTCTGCTGGTTACCCTGCTGTAAAAGTTACTGTTTAGTCATAAACATTGATTATTTAGCATATGCGCATATTAATCTCCAAAACTGGAAATGGCTATACTTAAGCTTCTAGTTAACTTATAAAGGTGATGTAACACTTTAAATCCATGTCTGTGATGTCCTAAAATCCACCTTTTACCATAATGCAATCATGCCACATTTCCTTATTTGCATAATTTGCATATATTATGTAACAATTGGGTAAAAAGCAGGAAATGGCGAGATTCTTGATGATACTATATAGTCCTATAAAGAAATTCTTTTAGGTTTTGGGTTTTAAACACCAAAAGGTCAATCTCATAACTTTCTTATTGGAATAATTTACATCAAATTAATTAAGTAATAATTAGGCCAAAACTATGATATACACCAGCAATGTACAGATCACAATAGGGATATGAAGTGCTTCACAGTCATCGTAATTTCTGTATTATAATTATGTGCTGAATTCAACAACAATAATGATGATTATGATAATGATAATAATAATAATAATAATAAGGCAACTTCAGCGGTTTGATCTATTTATTAAACCAAAACAAGGTTCTTACACAGGTGGTGTCATAGTCTGGTGGCCCCTCTTGTTCTCTAGTGTATTTTTATGTTGTCTTCCTCTTTGCTCCGTGTTCCCCATTCCTGTTCTGTCCTGTGTCTTCTGCATGTCCTTCCTGGTCCCCAACCCTCTGTGTACTTCCTTGTCCCCAACCTACTTCTCTCTCCATGCCCCTTGCTCCTAGTCCCTAGTTCATTCTCGGTCTTCTCCTTCCCAATCCCTATATCCTTATGTCTCCTTATCTCCCTTCCTGTGTTCCTTCCTTGTCTGTTTCAGGGGGTGGTGCAGAGTGCTTAAAAATAACAAGTTAGTTATTCATACAGGTTTCACTGGAGTTTCTGCACTTCAAGATGCAGTACAAGGGTTGGGCTTGCAGCCGCATCACGCTGTCTTGCATCCAGTGATGCAGGAACAGGTGATTAGCTCCTCACATGCCTCTGGAACTGGAGGCAGTGACATGAGTTGGGGAACAAGAACATTTTCCTCCATCTTCCATCCCATATCTTCAGGCAGGGGCAGAACTGGGTGCTGTAAGTGGGCCTGCCGCCAGACCAAAGCCTGGGAGTGAGAACGCTGGATATGAAAGTAGAGAGCATCTCTAGTCGGTGGTAGGCTCTCTATTTTCATGGCCTTACTAAACATGCTTAGCCGAACATCATCAATGTTGTCAGTATTCATCGCACCATACATTTTACAGAAAAATACTTCTGCATCCTGGACGATATGGTAAGTTCAAGACCTTCACCAAGCCCCTTAAGTAGGTGGTTATTCTCTACAAACACACCCCAGCACGTCTTCTTAGTATGTCCTGCGATGTACGATGTTGAGTCACTCCCTGTCAGAGCATGGAAACCCAGAAGCCGTTTGAGGACCTACTCTTCCATCTGTAGCTTTTCCACTATTGTATGAATTGGGATATACTTTCTTTCCTTTGCAGTGCCAGCTCTCATCCAGATTTTTGTACATGGCATCATGTGGAAATATGCAATTGGCAGTATCAAGACATCTGTGTCTCTAGCAGAGACAACAATGGTGTCGGCGCTGCTTTTGATGCAGTGAAGAACGATCCTTGTGTCAGCTTCTTGCGTGTTTGGCTTCCAAGTTTGCAGTGTCAAGGGCTGGATCTGAGGCTTCCACAGTTTCCTCATTATTGAACCCACCTGCAGCAACTATGACTTTATTTTCTAGTGCTCTTAGGATCAGCTGTTGAGAGATGAAACGTGCAAGATCTGCCTTAATTTCAGTGCAACATGTAGCATCTCCCGGAATCCCTCATTAGGAGAGTGATATACAGGGATTTCACTGGACTCTTCTTCCTCTGCCATGCAATCTAAAAACGGCACATGCACCAATTTTCTGGGAACGAGCAATACGTATTGATTAGGTACTGTTATGAAGTCATAGGTGTCCTGCACATATACTTGAAGTTTTTCTTTGAAAGTAGCTCTCCTCCTTCTAAATGATGCTTGTACTTCAATGTTGGCCTTTTCTGCTAACTCACAGTATCTGTTCCATACTTCAGACAGTTGAAGGACATGTCCCTTCTTTGCAGACTCTTTCATCTCACTGACAAGCCATTCCATAGCAAGACCTGTGTTTTCTGAACTATCTTTGGTCTTTGACGCTTTTCGCTTGAACTTTTTGAAGCAGTTTGGATGGTACTTTCCTTCTGCTGCTATGACGTCACTAACACCCGTGAGGCGCACATGGGTCTCTTGATCATACTTGGATAAATCCAGGATCTGCTCGCGCATTTTAAATGTAGTAACAGATGACACAGACTCTTTGAGATTTGTATCTTGCAAAGATACGAAGATGCAAAGGTCCCATTTCACAGTTTGAGTTGAACTTCTCATGAGCATTGGGGTTGCTGTGCTATCACACATAGATCTGGATGTCTGAATTTTCTGTTTTATTCTTTCAATTTCAAATTTGCTGGTGAACCACGTGTAACAGGATTTGTGCCACCACAGTTTTTCCACATCTGTTATGGATATTTCCTTTATACGATCGATTGCTGGCCGGTTGCCTCTATCACACAGTTTGTCTCGTGTCTGTGCAGCACATTTTATTGTGTCAAAACCCTGCTGTCCTCCCTTTGATAACTTTTCATTTTTTTGTCTCCTGACAGATGAGACATTCTTCTAGAACTTGGGAGTGGCCAGTCTTCTTTAGACTGCCAACAACTTCTATGATCAGGCTGAAACAAAAGTTATACTGCTTATTTAGCCAGCTTGTTTTGACGTGGTTTACTTAAAATGTCAAGCAATTCTGGAATGGAACTAGTAGGACTAATAACTAATTAATAGTTATTATTACTACCTATTAATAACTACCGCTACCACATGCTCACGAGGATAGCCTGCTGGCTGGGCAAGCTAGCTAAAAATCTATGGACTTCTCAGAATACCTCATGGACTTATATTTTAAACAATAAACACAAAGGTCATGTAATGAAGATAAATATTAGTTACATAGAGTACAAAGTTGAATGAACTTGGATTAGGTAGGCCTCCTGGCAATAGGTAAGCTAGACTATAATGAAATCAATGAATTCCACGAATTAATGTTAGCTAGCTAGTAAATAGAAAATAGCTAGCTAAAATCTATGGATAATCTAGCTAGCTAGCTTTAATCTATTGAATTCATTGATTTCACATAATTTCATTGACTTACATAAACACACTCATCTAATCAAAATGATTGTTAGTTACCTTTACTAGAGTAGATGGATACCAGCAAAATATTGAAAGCTGCTGGCATGCATGTTGGCTTCTTGTCTGCAGTAACTCCCTAACTGCATAGTCAGGTTCCAGGCTCACAGTAACCCCTCAGATTGAAATAATATGGTGATATTGTAAATTTTCTGAAACTCTATAGGCAAGTGAGTATTGCAGTATTTGTATCTCTGGTGTTCCTAGGTGCCACAGGGTTAAAACAAAGAAAATAACAGGCGGAAATTGCGAAAAAAATATGTTCTTTGTGGTTTGAGAAGCTCTAGTGACATCCATGTATGTCAAAAAGGTTCATAATTGAATTTGAATGAAAGCTACAAATGATACCAACCACAATATTATTGAACATTGGGAAGTGCCTTAACTATGAGCCTAAACCAGGATAGGCAACAGCATCTAACATCCAATTTACCATAGGGGGTGGTTATCTTGGAGGTGGAAATATAGAAAACCAGGGTCCTTGTTTGAAGGGTAACCGGTGGATACTGGTTTGGGACACCTTGAACTTTCAAAAAATGCTGGTTACCCAATTTTCCTCAACAATGCCTACAGGGTCACATGATTCTGAAGTTACAGCCCAGAGTACAGATGATTTAGTTAATTTTATGGTACTTTGTATAAATAGGAGCATTAGAAGTACAACACTGCCACCTACTGACGCTCTTTTGTACAGCAGGTAGTGTCTTGTCAACGTTGTATTAAAACTTTCTTCGGGAAGTGTTAGCAGTCATAGAGAAGATACCTCGACAGCACATGTTGGAAATTAGCCGCTCCTGCACACTTCTTGTTTGAGGTTGCATGGTTGTTTCACCCGTTACTACTGTCGATAGACCTGGCAAAGTTCATCCAGAGCTTTGATGGGAGTGAGGCGTTTATCTGTCTGTCAACACATGCGTCGCACACGCATCCAGGACAGAACGGAAGTTGGACACCTCATCAAACCCTGCCTAGGTCTCCCCATCTCAGCTGCTTCATCGAAGAGGACATTTTCCACTGTCCGCCGTCGGAAGACATGGTTGCACACTGACCCACCTTGCTCTGGTGCGTGTTCATGGAGATATATATTGGACAGTTTGGACATTGATGCCCTCAGGAGGGCAACTATATATTTCTTGATTGGACATTGAGGCCGATAGGTCTGTGTGTATGGGTTGATTCTTATATGCTGCTGCTGCCGCGCAGCCTACATAGTTCTGGCCAGGAGAAATGCTGTCATGGAGCTAAACTGTAATTACAGAAGGCAGTGTGGTCTGATTAGATATTAAGATGACTTGCCATATGAGGAGTGAGGTGAAGCAGCTGCAGTACGAGACTCGAACCCTCGCCTCAGCTACCAACTCTGCTCACTGTACACTCTTCCTTTCAACAGCTCCCCCCCCCCCCCGCATCCTCAATGGAATAGTTCAATCAGTATAAGACATGATTCACTGCTCCTCCAAATACCGAATCACATATCGGGCCCCACAGTACCAGACCTACTAACCACGCTCGTTTGACCATGTTCCGTTCTAGTCCACAGGTTCGAGATGTGTTGAAATTCTGTTTGCCATCATATTGGAGTTTCAGTTTGATGGACAATGCAGAGCAGTCATGGTGCGGTCCCAACACTGGTGAAAGGACTGCGTTACAGCATCATATGCAGCCTTGTCTCAACTGACGTGACACCTGTGACCCCTCCGCCGGTCTCCTTTTTATTTCATACCTAAAAGCTGCCGGAACGCAGGAAACAAGGCCTCTGAAACGAACACTTCTCACCTTTCTGGTGGGCGATCGCTCAGTTTCTGAGGTTCCAAGGTTGGGAAGTACGACTCACTGACCCCAAAACCTTACACCGAGATTCAGAACCGTTCTCTCATGGGGGGCAGCTCAAGCGTGGACATGAGGTAGAGGGCATTCACCCCCCCCCCCAAAAAGGTGAGAAACTGCCCTACATGAACATCTTGTAACAACTTACCTTGTTCAAGTGGTGGAGAGTCTACGGCACCATGACATCATCATATGTACGACTGCCCCATGACTTTCTTTTTCACTGCATTTATTTTTCTCCTGTCATAAATGTGACATGAACTCCAAACAATGCATAAAAATTACTTTGGATAAAAGGTACCAACAACCGCTTCAAGGAGGCTGGATGAGCTGCAGGTTCGAGAGGTGGATTAGCACAATGAAGAACACATAGCAGGGTTGGGCTTGCTGGCTTTCTAACTGTGAAAAACCAAAAACATTTTAGGGATATTTGGTAATACAAAAAACAAAAACAACACTGTCCGACAATACAGAAACATAAAACTGCCTCCTTCATGAAAACAGTTAAAGTAAAATAAAATAAAAATCACCTACAAATTTAGAAAGGATGGTTTTCCGTAAGTCAGGATATGAAATGCTGCCTCTTCTACAACACTGAGGGATAATTCTGTTCCTACGTGTACTGAGGAGAATACCTTGATGTGTACTGTTAACAAAATAAAACCACACGGTACAGAATGAGGCGATGATTCTCTTTAGGGCGCGGCTGAAGGCGTGTGTCCTCGGCGTGTTCTCCCGAGCAGCACGGGGAAGTCCTCCGGCAGCAGAGCATGTTCTCTACAGGTCGGACACGAGCTGTGTTCTTTAAGCCAGGACTTGATACACTGGGGAGTCAGAGACACAATCATGAGTGGAATACAGGTGCATCCAAGACGTCGGCCTAATAAGCAGATCAGAAGAACAAAACAAAACAGCAAACCACTTCATATGTCAAGCAACCGACCAACTTCTGCATGCAGACAGCAGTGCGTCGGTGACGTCACAGGAAGTTCAGGAAATAAACGAGTTTCTTTTCTGATTTGGCAAGACATCCAGCAACGTAACCTAGTGAAGTAATACCAGTCTACAAGTTTGGTAGAGTTTGTTGAAAAACTAAAGATCCTGCTTATTTTGATGTACGGAATTGATTGTATGTACTTATTGTACAGAAGTACATGAAATGAAATGACAAATAGTGTTCCTGATTACTGATTTGGAGTTTGTAGATACTACAAACCTATTGCCTCCTAGTGCCTCACTGAGCAACCAATTCCACATCCCACCATGTCACAATGCCTCGGGTATCTTGTGTGAAAAGACCTGGTCTGAGCAGCTCATCTGCTTTCTCCGTTCCATCACAGAAAGGGGCAACATGTCTACAGACTGCACGTATGAAACCGTGGAACGCAGCGACACAAAGGCAGTGCCTACAAACCAGGAAGGCTCCATCCTCACTCAGCTGGAAGAACCTGACGCAAGGGTATCAAGCACACCAAATATGGTCGCATTTGGTAGCTTGACTTTAGTTAGCACGGAGCAGGCAAGCTCTACTGATGGAGGAGTAATGGGAGGATACAGCAGCAGCCACTGAGGCCTTGAGGAAGATGTATGAACCAGTGACCCCACGGCAGGGAGAGAATCAGGCCATTTTAAGATTCAAGATCCTGTATTGGGGCGGCACGGTGGTGCAGCGGTTAGCACGGTCACCTAACAGCAAGAAGGTCCTGAGTTTGAGCCCCGCGGTAGTCCAATGTTGGAGGTCATCCCGGGTCGTCCCCCGTGTGGAGTTTGCATGTTCTTCCGTTGTCTGCGTGGGTTTACTCCCACAGTCCAAAGACATGTAGGTCAGGTGGATCGGCCGTACTAAATTGTCCCTAGGTGTGAATGTGGGGTGTCTCCCCGCCTGCCGCCCAATGACTGCTGGGATCGGCTCCAGCATCCCCGCGACCCTGAGAGCAGGATAAGCGGTTCGGATAATGGATGGGTGGAAGATCCTTTATTGTTCCAGCCATTATACAAGTACAAGAGAGTAAAATTCTTGTGTTTCAGCTCCTGGACACTGCAGCAACAATAGCAATAAAATAACAAGATAAAATAAAAAGCAGCAATAATAACAAATAGTGTGCAGTATATGTAAGGTGCTGTGTGTGTGTAGTTGTTTGCATATGTGTGTGTGTGTGTGTAAACTGATGATCCACTGTGGCGAATTTGAGGTATAGCAAGTTAAAAGAGCAGATGGTATATATATATATATATATATATATATATATATATATATATATATACATATATGTATATATATACATATATGTATATATATACACTACCGTTCAAAAGTTTGGGATCACCCAAACAATTTTGTGTTTTCCATGAAAAGTCACACTTATTCACCACCATATGTTGTGAAATGAATAGAAAATAGAGTCAAGACATTGACAAGGTTAGAAATAATGATTTGTATTTGAAATAAGATTTTTTTTACATCAAACTTTGCTTTCGTCAAAGAATCCTCCATTTGCAGCAATTACAGCATTGCAGACCTTTGGCATTCTAGCTGTTAATTTGTTGAGGTAATCTGGAGAAATTGCACCCCACGCTTCCAGAAGCAGCTCCCACAAGTTGGATTGGTTGGATGGGCACTTCTTTGAGCAGATTGAGTTTCTGGAGCATCACATTTGTGGGGTCAATTAAACGCTCAAAATGGCCAGAAAAAGAGAACTTTCATCTGAAACTCGACAGTCTATTCTTGTTCTTAGAAATGAAGGCTATTCCATGCGAGAAATTGCTAAGAAATTGAAGATTTCCTACACCGGTGTGTACTACTCCCTTCAGAGGACAGCACAAACAGGCTCTAACCAGAGTAGAAAAAGAAGTGGGAGGCCGCGTTGCACAACTGAGCAAGAAGATAAGTACATTAGAGTCTCTAGTTTGAGAAACAGACGCCTCACAGGTCCCCAACTGGCATCTTCATTAAATAGTACCTGTTAGAGCCTGTTTGTGCTGTCCTCTGAAGGGAGTAGTACACACCGGTGTAGGAAATCTTCAATTTCTTAGCAATTTCTCACATGGAATAGCCTTCATTTCTAAGAACAAGAATAGACTGTCGAGTTTCAGATGAAAGTTCTCTTTTTCTGGCCATTTTGAGCGTTTAATTGACCCCACAAATGTGATGCTCCAGAAACTCAATCTGCTCAAAGAAGTGCCCATCCAACCAATCCAACTTGTGGGAGGTGCTTCTGGAAGCGTGGGGTGCAATTTCTCCAGATTACCTCAACAAATTAACAGCTAGAATGCCAAAGGTCTGCAATGCTGTAATTGCTGCAAATGGAGGATTCTTTGACGAAAGCAAAGTTTGATGTAAAAAAAATCTTATTTCAAATACAAATCATTATTTCTAACCTTGTCAATGTCTTGACTCTATTTTCTATTCATTTCACAACATATGGTGGTGAATAAGTGTGACTTTTCATGGAAAACGCGAAATTGTTTGGGTGATCCCAAACTTTTGAACGGTAGTGTGTATATATATATATATATATATATATATATATATATATATATATGAGTATGAGTCACAGGTGGGGGAGAGGGGTTCTGGTGCGAGGAGGCAGTGTGTGTTCACCATTAATTGAGAGTAAAAACAAAACATTATGAGTGATACTAGCAACGAGCGCCATTGTAAAATGTACAAATGTAGTGCAAGAAAATGTTGCTTGCTGTTGGTGCCACTTTCTCTCAGGAAATCCAACTGTTGTTTCTCTTTTCTACCACCAGGAGGCGCAACTGAAAACGTAGTGCTGGGTTACAACACACTACCAAAACCTGTTTCCCAGGACAGCACTGACACAAATTAGCAATGCTTTTAAATAGATTTTGTTCATCAATGAAACCTTTGTAAAGTTGACAACAGTACGTAAATGAGAAGCAATGCTGCCATGCGAGGCGGTACTGTAGCGGTGATTTGGTTTTATGAGTTTCTTAAGAGACATGCAGATCATCAAAAGGAGGTGGTATACTTTACTGCTTGCCTTTTAACTTGTTTTTTCTTAATTAAATTTATTTTTAATTTAAATAATTATAATTAAAATAAGATAATTTCTTCTTAATTTCTTAAGAGACATGCAGATCATCAAAAGGAGGTGGTATTTTACTGCATTAAAAACGAGGCACCGATGCTGTTCATGACTTGGGAAAATGCTCCACTACCCCGGTGGTAACGCTGCCGGCAGGTGTAACGAGGGCCCACGCCGTGACAACACTACCCCGGTGGTAACGCTGCCGGCAGGTGTAACGAGGGCCCACGCCGTGACAACACTACCCCGGTGGTAACGCTGCCGGCAGGTGTAACGCGGGCCCATGCTGGGACAAATCAAAGCCTTTCCAAAGACAGACAGGAAATCATTCCTAGAGCTTTTACTGCTACACTACAACTCTGCAAAGGAACCAAGCTCACACACTGCACCTCATTTTACTGTTAACCGTTCAGCGCTCCCTGCTCCAGTTACACACCTACAGACACACAAATTACACACTTACTACAGCCCCACAAATGACACACTTACTACAGCCCCACAAATTACACACATACACCCACACAAATGACACACTTACTACAGCTGCACAAATGACACACTTACTACAGCCGCACAAATTACACACCTACACCCACACAAATTATACACCTAAGCGACACATGCGACCTGTCCTCTGTCTTTTACACGTCTTGTTGTCTGGTCCGCATGCTGGTAACGGTTGCTGCACATGTGCACCGTCATGCACACCAGACGCACATGCTTCATGGTGTGAATGGTTACTCTAGTGTTAAAAATTACACAAATATTGTTAAATTTCGACTGATGAGTGGTTTTGAAGAAGCTGATGGTTGGGACACATTATTATAATGAATACAAGTTCGTCAATCTGCAGGTCTGATGGTCTGAATTTGCTGTAGTTTTCTCAGTTTAAAATCACCCCAAGCTGCAGCAAAATCGTAAAAAAACACATCATTAATCTGCAAATTTGTATAAATCCAGATGTTTTTTAAATTTTCAGCAGAAATCATTTAGAAATAACAGACTATTTGTATTTAGGCAGAAAAAAAATTAAGCACTTAAAGCCTTCAGCACGTTAGTGAACAGTCGCTGAAGTCTCACATGAGACAGTGAGCAGGCCTGCAGCCAGACTGCCCATCATCCATACTGGACAGTCCTACACGCTCCATATGGATACTCCATATGTTATGTTGTTATTCGTCCGTCGCAGTGACGAGGACCATCTAGTCATCCTGTGATGGTGACTGATGACTTGCGCGATGATTAAAGTGAGGAAGAGTTGCACATTATCAACCCCACTCTCTCATCCGAGACCACCTGCTACCTTTCTTCTAGTAGCAAGACTAAAAGCGAGACGACTGGCAATGGAGACGGATGTAGATTTTTCCTCAGGGTTTCTTCCTGAAGCCTTCCCGTAGATGAGTATACCCACAAGGCAGCGGCGGTTTGAATCAAGTTTCCTTCTCCTGGAGGAACTGCCCGACAGGCTAACGAGCGTTATCTACCCGATAATACTCAATATAAATGCTCAATATAAATACTCAATATAAATGCTCAATATAAATACTCAATATAAATACTCAATATAAATGCTCAATATAAATACTCAATATAAATGCTCAATATAAATACTCAATATAAATGCTCAATATAAATACTCAATATAAATGCTCAATATAAATACTCAATATAAATATTCAATATAAATACTCATATAAATGCTCAAAATAAATACTCAATATAAATGCTCAATATAAATACTCAATATAAATACTCAATATAAATACTCAATATAAATACTCAATATAAATGCTCAATATAAATACTCAATATAAATGCTCAATATAAATACTCAATATAAATGCTCAATATAAATGCTCAATATAAATACTCAATGTAAATATTCAATATAAATACTGAATATAAATGCTCAATATAAATACTCAAAATAAATGCTCAATATAAATATTCAATATAAATTCTCAATATAAATACTCAAATAAATACTCAATATAAATAATCAATATGCTAAATGCTCAATATAAATACTCAAACTAAATACTCAATATAAATACTCAATATAAATGCTCAATATAAAAACTCAAAATAAATATTCAATATAAATGCTCAATATAAATATTCAATTTAAATGCTCAATATAAATACTCAAAATAAATATTCAATAGGCTAAATGCTCAATATAAATGCTCAATATAAATATTCAATATAAATACTCAATATAAATACTCAATGTAAATATAACTTCAGCTAAAATATTTGGCTGCAACCGATGTAGCAGAAGTGAGTCATGTTAGCAGTTTGTTGAGTGAATAGCCAACGTAAACAAACGAAGAAAAGGGAACAAACGTAAAAGTGCCTCACAAACACACTCTCCCTGTTTCAGCAAGACTTTGTTGGCAATGCAGTTTTATGTTTTATAGATGTCACCTTTATTAAATTATTTGCCATTTTGTGAGTGTTATATTTTGTAAACTACTACAGCCCAACCAAAGCAATGCAGCCTGACCTGCTTCATGCAGCCATTCCTTCCAGGAAAGCTTTAATGAACTGTTTATTTTGCTGTAACAAAGACCCCTGTGGGAAAAAAACCCAGCAACTTATTTTTAAACATCCATTTAGTCACTACCGTATCAAACCTCACGTTTCTTGGCTTTAGCTGCCAATGGTGAACTATGCTGTCCACTACAGGCCGAGGGTTGTTACTACGACACAGCAGCTGTGAAGGTTCGTCCCAACACCGGCTGTGAGGAACCGTCTTCCTGCTGGGGACCGCTCCTCCAGTGGAAGTTAGCGCCACTGTTACACAACACTGCTTCTGGGTAACACCTCTTGGGGTTGTTTGCACGAATGAACAAACGTTTGATGCTGACGCCGTTTCACTAATATGATGCAACACTGGCCAGCTGTGGTGTGTCCCCCCCCTCAGATTTACCCCCAACACACTCTCCCCCTGCAGAGGCATTTCCTCAACCATCTGCAGTAAAATCAAATGAGACACGCATCTAAAATAAATGTGGAGCTGTCATTACATCACAGGAAAAGTAGAATACGGGGCGTCCAGGTAGCATGGCGGTCTATTCCATCCCTTACCAACACGGGGAAGGCGGTTCGAATCCCCCGTGTTACCTCCGGCTTGGTCGGGCGTCCCTACAGACACAATTGGCTGTGTCTGCAGGTGGGAAGCCGGATGTGGGTATGTGTCCTGGTCGCTGCACTAGCGCCTCCTCTGGTCGGTCGGGGCGCCTGTTGGGGGGGGGGGGGACTATAGGAATAGCGTGATCCTCTCACGCGCTATGTCCCCCTGGTGAAACTCCTCACTGTCAGGTGAAAAGAAGTGGCTGGTGACTCCACATGTATTGGAGGAGACGTGGTAGTCTGCAGCCCTGCCCGCATTGGCAGAGGGGGTGGAGTAGCGGAAGAGTGGGGTAACTGGACAAGTACAACTGGGGAGAAAAAGGGGTAAAAATCCGGAAAAAAAAAACTGGTCCAACATGAACGTGGAAGTATGGTTCTGCTGTCGGGGAGAAGAAAAGGGAGTCTCTGTCATGAACAGTAAAACTGCAGCTGTTATGGAGAAACTCAGGAAACTGGAGGACCGTCTCATCAGTGCTGACTGGAGGACCATCTCATCAGTACTGGCTGGAGGACCATCTCATCAGTACTGGCTGGAGGACCATCTCATCAGTACTGGCTGGAGGACCGTCCCATCAGTGCTGGCTGGAGGACCGTCTCATCAGTGCTGACTGGAGGACCGTCTCATCAGTGCTGAGTGGATGGAGGACCGTCTCATCAGTATTGACTTGAGGACTGTCTCATCAGTATTGACTGGAGGACCGTCTCATCAGTACTGACTGGAGGACCGTCTCATCAGTGCTGACTGACTGGAGGACCGTCTCATCAGTGCTGACTGACAGGAGGACCGTCTCATCAGTGCTGACTGGAGGACCATCTCATCAGTGCTGACTGGTTGGAGGACCGTCTCATCAGTACTGACTGGAGGACCGTCTCATCAGTACTGACTGGCTGGAGGACCGTCTCATCAGTGCTGACTGGCTGGAGGACCGTCTCATCAGTACTGACTGGAGGAGCGTCTCATCAGTGCTGACTGGCTGGAGGACCGTCTCATCAGTGCTGACTGACTGGAGGACCGTCTCATCAGTGCTGACTGGCTGGAGGACCGTCTCATCAGTGCTGACTGGCTGGAGGACAGTCTCATCAGTACTGACGGTGAGTTCCTGATGATTCATTCATTTTTAAACAGCATTTACAAGCGTCGTCTCAGTTTTGAAAACACTTGTAAAGAATTTATGAAGCACAGCTCTGTGC
Organism: Lampris incognitus; assembly: GCF_029633865.1. Classification (NCBI taxonomy): domain Eukaryota; kingdom Metazoa; phylum Chordata; class Actinopteri; order Lampriformes; family Lampridae; genus Lampris; species Lampris incognitus. Next base: position 54,978,461 of record NC_079218.1, on the reverse strand, counting down.
ATGCAGGCTAGGCTGTACGTTATTAGTGTCCGCTGGTGGAGACGCTGCTCTGAGTGGAGGCGGGTTGGGGGGTTGTGCACCACCACACTACTGTGTGGCAGAGCACTCATGGATGTCAGCTTTAGCCTCGATTAAAAGCACTTGTTAAAGAAATAAACATTTATCTTGATTATTTCCATTTCATGTAAAGTCGATGTGTCACTTGTGGACGTGTGTGGCTCCATGTTGAGCAGACGGGGTGGAGTCGTCCTTCCTCCCTCCTGCAAAGAGTCAACTCTTTCTGGGACAGTGTGAGTCAATGTAGTGCAAGTGGGGCTCATGTATAACCACTTTCATCTGAGAGTTTACAGAGTTGTTATGGATAAATATAAATACAAATAAATATGTATAACCACTTTCATCTGAAGTGTACAGTTGTTTAACATGGATAAATAATAATATAAATACAAATAAACATGGATAAATAATAATATAAATACGAATAAACATGGATAAATAATAATATACATAAATATGGATAAATATAAATATAAATAAATAAATATGGATAAATAATAATATGTTAACATAAAATGCGTACAAGGTTGACAAACCTCGTATGCATGTCCATTTTAAGCATATCTGTTATAATTAGGCACAATTATTATTATTTTGGACCCCCCCCAATTCCCCCCCCTCTTGCGAGCCGTCCCGGCCGCTGCTCCACCCCCTCTGCTGATCTGGGGAGGGCTGCAGACTACCACATGTCTCCTCCCATACATGTGGAGTCACCAGCCGCTTCTTTTCACCTGACAGTGAGGAGTTTCACAAGGGGGACGTAGCACCTGGGAGGATCACGCTATTCCCCCCAGTCCCCCCCCCCCCCGAACAGGCGTCCCAACCGACTAGAGGGGGCGCTAGTGCAGCGACTAGGACACACACCCACATCCGGCTTCCCACCTGCAGACACAGCCAATCGTGTCTGTAGGGACGCCCGACCAAGGCGGAGGTAACACGGTGATATGAACTGGCGATCCCTGTGTTGGTAGGCATGGAATAGACCACCACACTACCCGGAGGCCCATTAGGCACAATTAAAAAAGGATCAACATCCTATGTGAGTTTACAGTGCTGCTTGAAAGTTTGTGAACTTTTTTGCGGTCATTATTTTTGTATAAAATATTTAAAAAACTTACAAAATCTTTATTTAAACCCAATTTGTTAGACATTCTAAAAAAAAGAACAGAAATAAAAAAGATATATTTTCATTTTTTTTATATAATAAAGTGGTTTATTTCACAAAAACGCAGATTTCATGTGCACAAAAATGTATGAACCCCCTCAGTCAACAGCTTGTGGCACCTCCAATAGCAGCGTTAACTTGAAATAAACATCTCCTACAGCCACTAATCAGTCTCCAACATCCCTTCTGAGCGATTATTGCAATGAACTTCTCACGTCAGGTCCTGTCACAACATCTCGATGTAGGTCAGGACTTTGACTTGGCCAAAACAAAACATAAATCTTCTTTCTCCTGAGCCATTCTTTAGTAGATTTGCGACCTCACCAAAAAGATGAGTCGGCATCTATTAATTCTATCTGGTTCTATTCCTGTGAGGGGTACTAATGAGACTCAAGGTAGGCTAGCTTCACTGAACCACAGGCTGGCTCGGTTCTGTATAGAACAGGGTTTTGTACTTTTAGATAACTGGCCATCCTTCTGGGGCAACCTAGCCTGCTGAAAGCAGATGGCCTCCATCCTACTGGGGAAGGCCCCACTATACGATCCAGTAGTGTAGACAGTTGCTTACAGCAGATGTGACGCTAGGGACTCAAGGCATGGTGGGCTGTAAGCAATTAGAGAACCTGCTATTTATAACCTGCAAGTTTAGTGCAGGTTTGGAGTCAGTCAATGTGTTGAGGCAGGTCAGCTGATAGTGTAGGTCATCAGATTGATAGTGTAGTTTATCAGATTGAGACTGTCTTCTTCCCCTGCCGTGTCATGCGCAAGTTTTCTTCCACACCAATAGCTAACCACAACAATCTAATTACCATATCTACTTCTGGCAGTGGCAATGTGTATCACAAATCATCTCACCAAATCACAACTATATCTCTTCTTTGATGTGTAAGCAGGCCTCCCAATTCCACTGTTGCGGCCTTTAGATATCTTGCCCCAATTAAAATTATTGCATCCACTGCTGGCCCCAATCAAAGGCCTATCCTAGCAAATTCTAGTAGTACACAACCCCTGAAAACGGGCTTTATCAATATCAGATCACAGTCTGGCAAAGCGATGCTGGTAAATGATCTTGGAGCATCATTTTGATATGCGTGGCTTATGTGAAACTTGGCTCAAACCAAATGTTTTCTTAACACTAAATGATGCCTCACCACCTGACTACGCTAGTGCTCATGCCGCTCCAGCTACCAAACAAGGTGGGTTTGTTGCTCTAATTTATAACTCTGTCTTTACTCTTGGCTCAAAATCTGATACTAGATTTTAATCGTTAGAGGTGTTAGTCACGTCTCCCTCTGCAACAGCCATGAACTGCTTTGTCCAGGTTAATGGATTCCTGCCATTTTATCTTCTTGTTCTCTACCAGCCACCTGGGCTGTATTATGTTTTTAGATGATTTCACAGAATTTCTGTCCACTCGTGTTGACAATATCTTAATCCTTGGTGATTTCAATATCCATCTAAAAACATCTGATCCTCTTGGTAAGGCTTTTTCTGCAGTTCTTGATACCTTTGTTTTCGTTTACAGTGTGCATGAAGCCACCCGTCACAGTGGCAACACTCTTCATCAGATTCCAGCACGTGGTGCAGTTGTTTCTGATCTGCCCATCGCTCCTCTTATAGTATATGCTGTGTCACACCACTTTATCAAATTTCAGGTGGCACTTTTTTGTGTGGCACCAATGTGTTCAGCACCATTCATAGCCTTTTGCTGTATTGACTGACGATAGCTTTGCTAGTGACCTAAATGCAACTCTTTCTAATCTTCCAATCGGTGGCACCTATAACTTCTAAAAGAAAATCAACACCCTGGTTCACTGACGAGACACGTGCTCCTAAACTGGCCTGTAGGAAACTTGATCGGAAATGGCGGGAATCCAAACTTGAAGTCTCTCATCTTACGTGGCATGATTGTTTGTTAAGCTATAAGTGAGCACTGTCAGCAGCTAAAGCAGAACATTTTTCTCACCTAATTAATGTTAACAGCCAAAGACCATGTCAGGTGCTGGCATTGCCAGTGAAGAACCAGACGGCGAGTCTCCAGTGGGTAAAGGAACATCAAAACTGGACCGTTGAGGAGTGGAAAAAGGTTACCTGGTCAAATAAATCTGGGTTCCTTCTGCGTCATTCTGATGGAAGCATCAGAATTTGGCACACGCAACATGAACCCATGGAGCCATCCTGTTTTGTGTCAACAATAGAGGCCGGTGGTGGCCGTGTGATGGTGTGGGGGATGCCTCCCTGGCACACATTACCTGATACCCATTGAAGAACGCTGAAAAGCAGTGTATCTGAACATCGTTGCTGACCAAATTCATCTCTTCATGGACACAGTTTAGCCACACTCAAATTGACACTTCTAGCATAATGCACCACGGCACATATCGTCACCAAATGGTTCCAGGAACATGACCGAGTTTTCATTGCTTCAGTGACCTACACTGTCCCTGGATGTCAACCCTATCGGAGCATCTTTGGGATGAAGTGGAAAGCGCTATTCACAGCAAGACTGAGCGGCCATCTAATTTGCAGCAACTGCGCAATGTAATCATTTCCACATGGCACAAAAGTTTTGCACAACCTAGCCAGCATTTTGTAGAATCCATGCCTAGACAAATTCATGCTGTTCTGAGGGGCAAAGGAGGTGGAACACACTACTAGATAGTGTACCTAATAAATTGGAGACTCTGTATATTATAATGTGAAAGTATCTAGTCTTCTAGAAATCCAGGGTTTCTATTATTGATTTCTATCATTATGGGGAGGATTAGGGTATCCTTGCTCACCTCTTTGTGAAAGCTGTGCCTGCATTCCAGGACACACACATCTTCTGGGGACATATCATCATGACAGATGATACAGGGATCCTCCAAGTTCAGCTGTACAGCCCCATCCAGATAAATCCAAGCACATAGACAAGTTATTGAGGTTTGAATGTGAGCTAGAAAAAATATTGCTCAGGTCTGTAGGCACAATTCTAGAACGTTTGTAAACTCACAGCTTTGGTCTGGGATTGTCTCTGTGATTTAACTGTCTGCCAGGCAGGGGAAGGAGAAGGGTTCCCAACATGCTGAACGTTCAGTCCAACATTTTTGGTCGAGTTTGTCTTCTCCTGAACACAGAAAACACAATGATTCACTAAGTCCAAAAGTGAATAGTAGTCCTAGAATGACTAGATTATTCCCATGCAAAAGATTGTGTGTACCTGCTGGTCCAAGATTAACTGAGTCACTCTGCTAACAACATCCTGGATGTCCATATGCGTGAGGGCTTCATCATTGGCTGCAGACAGCTCCCACACAAATGCAGATAAGTCTGGCCTTGAGCAAACACATACACAATTTACCCGTTATATTAACATACTAATGATCCTTAGAAGAGACCTCTTTTCCAGATCACTAGTGAATTTTCAACTCAACATTTACTGTTCACTTATAAATTCTTTGTTAATTTAGTGCATGATATCTCAACACAAACAGTAAAAGGAAATTGTTTGAAATTATATTAAGGTACAGAAGATCAGTGAGGGCCATTGATGGAAAGGTATGAGTTAAATCCCCAATCTGCAATTAAACCATGCATATACATTGATACAGTGGCTCCAGAAAGTTTTCAGACCCCTTCACCTTTTGCACACTTAGTGTTGCAGATTTCATTTTAAATAGATGAAATTAACACGAAATCCATTACACGTTGTCCATGTTGGGAGAGAGATCCCTCCTCTGTTGTTCTCCCTGTTATAGGGATTTTTTAGGGGGTTGTTTCTTATCCGATGTGAGGGTCTAAGGACAGGATGCTGTGTTGTTGTAAAGCCCCTTGAGGCAAATTTATAATTTGTGATACAAATAAAATTGACTTGACTTTTGCCCGTCTCATTTAACAATGAGAATATCATACAGTCACACATGGTGGTGGTAGTGTGAGGGTGTGGGGAGGCTTTGCTGCCTCGGGGCCTGGAAGACTTGCCATCACTGAAGGAACCATGAATTCTGTTCTCTAACAGAAAATTCTGAAAGAGAATGTTGTCATCAGTCTGTGACCTGAAGCTGAAGTGTAATTGGGTTTTGCAGCAGGACAATGATCCAAAACACAAGAGTAGGTCCACCTAAGAATAGCTCAAATTAAACAAAATTAAGGATTTGGAGTGGCCTAGTCAAAGTCTGGACTTGAAGCCCATTGAGATGCTGTGGCAGAACCTTAAACGAGCAGTTCGGAATCAGAATCAGATTCGTCTTATTGGTCAAGTATGTTTGGACATAGGAGGAATTTGACTCTGGTTTAGGGGCTCTCAAAGTACTTGCATAGAAAAACAACAGCAATCTTCAGGAATATACGTATACAAGGAATGACTATATACAGTTGGAACCATTTCTGTGAACCGTAAACAGGATACAAATACTGCAAAGAAGTCAAGAATCCAAGGAGTGCTGAGATAAATATAATCAATAATTATGAGAATGTGGTCTTTCATGCTCGAAAACCCTCCAATGTCATTGAATTACAGCAATTCTGCAAAGAGGAAGAAAACGTTCCTCCACAGCAATGTGAAGGACTGATCCCAAGAGGAAGCATTTGGTTGCAGTCGTTACTGCTTAAGGTGGCACAACCAGTTCAGGGGGGCAATGTTTCACATGGGTGACATAGGTGCTGGATAACCTTTCTTTCAATAAATGAAAATATCATTTAAAAACTATTTCATATTTACTCAGCTTCTCCTCATCTTACATTATATTTTGTATGAAGTTCTGAAACCATTTATTGTTACAATGTTACAATTTCATTTAGCGGACGCTTTTATCCAAAGCGATGTACATCTGAGAGCTAATAAAACATAAGCAAGGATCTAGTCAGGAGACAACAACGCAAGTAAGTGCCAAAAAACTAGGTTCAGGTCCGATAGGACATGGATGTCAACAGGCAGTGCACAAAGGCAATGCATAGGGTGCATTTTTGTTTTTTTTGTACATTTATTAATACCATCAGGTGTGGAGGTGTCCCAGAAAGAGCTGGGTCTTTAGCGTCTTCTTTAAGATGGAGAGGGACTCAGTGGATTGAATGGAGTTTGGTAACTCGTTCCACCACCGGGGAACTACAGAACAGAAAAGTCTGGCTAGTGACTTAGGGCACCATTGTGATAAATATGCAAAAACAGAGGAAATCTGAAAGGGGGGAAACCCTTTTTAACAGCACTATATAAAAAGGTAGTATGTGTTTTCCTCAAGCTTGGATCCTCTACCAGAGGCCTGGGAGTCTGAGGTTTTTGTGCAGCATCTTAGCTGTTCTTAGGACTGCACTCTTCTGGAAAGAGACCTCAGATGTTGTTCCTGGAATCTGCTTGAACCACTCTCCCAGTCTGGGGGTCACAGCCCCTAGCACTCCTATTACCACTGGGACTACTGTGGATTTCACCTTCCACATCCAGCCTAGTTCTTCCCTCGTGTTGGCGTTTCTCTAGCTTTTCATGCTCGTTCTTCCTGATGTTGCCATTGCTCAGGATTGCCACATCAATCACTACTGCTGTAATCTGTTCCTTGTTGACCACCACAATGTCTGGTTAGTTAGCCAGCACCTGCTTGTCATTCTGGAACTTGAGGTCCCACAGGATCTTAGCTCGGCCATTCTCAATTACCTTTGGCAGTGTTTCCTATTTGGACTTGGGGACTTCCAGTGTGTATTCAGTACAGATGTTCCTGTACACTATCCCAGCCACGTGGTTATGTCTTTCAGTGTACACTTTCCCAGCAAGCATTTTACATCCTGCTACTAAGTGCTGGAATGACTCGGGGGGTCTTTGCATGGCCTGCATCTTAGGTCTTGTCTGGTGTGGTAGACCCCTGCTTCAACCGATCTGATGCTGAGGGCCTGTTCTGGTGCTGCTATAATCAGAGCCTCTGTGCTGGTCCTTCAACCTAGCCTTTTCTAGTCACTGGTAGGATTTCTTGTTAACAGCCATGTCTTCTATCTGTCGGTGGTACATCCCATGGAGGGGCTTAGTCTTCCATGATACCTCCTATTCTTCTTCCTCCACACTCTCTGTCTTCTGCTACCTGAGGTACTCACTTATCACTTCGTCCAGGGAGGGCCCTCTTTCTTATGTACTCATGGATGTTCCTTGTTTCATCCTGGATAGTGGCTCTGACACCAACCCTTGGCCCCATCTTTTCGCTTGCTGTACAGTCCCAAGCTGCTGGACTACAGGTGAAACTCTCTGTGCATTGTGAGGAGTTTCCAGTTACAGGTTCTCTACAAGGGCTGAAAACCAGGAATCGATGGAATGCTACTATGTATGTGTGTGTGTGTGTGTGTGTGTGTGTGCGTGTGTGTGTGTGTGTGTGTGTGTGTGTGTGTGTGTGTGTGTGTGTGTGTGTGTGTGTATATATATATATGAATATATATAGAGCGTTTTTTTCAGAAACTGTCAATGGTGTTGTAAGTGCTCAACTAATGAGGAGCGGACGACCAACACGGATACAGGAAAAAAAGTTTTAACGCATTGCTGTTTATGCATTGCAGTTAAAAACGTTTAACTGCCATGCATTAAAACTTTTTTCCTGTATCCGTGTTGATATATATATATATATATATATATATATATATATATATATATATATATATATATATATATCTGTCCATCCATTATCCAAACTGATTAACCTGCTCTCAAGGTTGCGGGGATGCTGTAACCTATCCCAGCAGGGCGGCAGGCGGGGCGACACCCTGGACAGGCCGTCAGGCCATCACACAGGGCACCCACCCACACACAGACACAGACACAGACACAGACACACACATTCATACCTAGGGGCAATTAGTACGGCCAATTCACCTGACCTACATGTCTTTGGACTGTGGGAGGAAACCAGAGCACCTGGAGGAAACCCACGCAGACACAGGGAGAACATGCAACTCCACACAGAGGATGACTTGGGATGACCCCCCAAAGTAGGACTACCCCGGGGCTCAAACCCAGAACCTTCTTGCTGTGAGACGACCGCGCTAACCACTGTGCCACCATGCCGCCCTGTATATGTGTGTGTGTATACACACACACACACACACACACACGCACACAAACAAAAGCATGTAATATAAATGAAGAGGAAAATGCTAATTTAATCTGTTCCACAATATTTCTGTTCGTTAACACCACAGTCTTACTTGGTATAGTCAGGGAAGATTGTGCTGAGGCACTCCAGAGCTTTGTCGTGCTTGCTGATGTGTAGCTCCTTTGGGCTGGTTTCATGGTTGGGCTGGCTATCTTGAGTCTCAAGTTCAAGCTGCTGCTGAGGGAGGTTGGAGGCTGGAAGGCTGGAAGGTTGTGGGCAAAGCATGGGGCTTTCAACTGCTGAGACTGGAACATTGGAGGTCTCGGGTAAAATAGGATCTGATAGCTCCTCGGGAGACGACTGTGCAGTTGACAGAAACATCTAGAGAATTCAAACAGAGAGGGGAGGGGAAAACCAAGCTAAAATTTCAATATTTTTCCCTTTAACAATTTTTATTGATTTTCACAAGACATTTTTATGCACATATACATGAATATATATGGAACTACATAACCATAAATGCATTATACCTAATCCATATACATACATTAGGACACAGATTTCACATGTATCTTGCCATACATCTTATTCATAATACACACATACACATAGAAAAAAGAAAAAGGAAAATAAACAGACAACAAAAAGAAAGGTGGGGGGGGGCAGAAGTTCTCTGCCGCCTCAATCTAACTCTGATCTTCCTAACTGAGTGGGATTTGTAAGCTCTTGTAATAGCCAAAAAAGGGGGTCCAAATCTTCATAAACTTCTGTATAGAGTCTTGATGGGTGTATCTGATTTTCTCAAGTTTCAAAAACAGCACAATGTCTTTAATCCATCTGGAAAAAGTAGGTGGCGCTTGTTACTTCCATGAGAGAAGAATGAGACGTCTAGCAAGCAAGGAGGTAAATGCTATGATTACATGTGCTTTACCTTTAAGGGTACGAGTTTCTGGAGCAAAACCAAATAGGGCACATATGGGGTTAGGAGGAATGTCTTTTTGAAACATCTTGTTATAGGCGTTAAAAATACTGGTCCAAAATATGTTAAGGTTAGGGCATGACCAGAAAATGTGTGTGATCTGCTGGTTGACTTTTACAGCAAGGTCAAGAAGGGTTTGTATTAGCAAACATTTTGGCCAGTCTAGCGTTGGTCAAATGTGCTCTCAAAACGAGCTTTAGTTGTATTAAACTGTGTCCTGCACATGGTGATGAGGTATGTAGTAGGCCAAGTGCAGTCTCCCAGTCATCATCTATCATTTCCCCTCCAAGGTCCTCTTCCCAAAGTCTCCTAACAACTTGCAATGAATGAGGGGAGATATTACTTATTTTGTCATAAAGAATTGATATTAAGCCTTTGCAGTGTGGGGATAAAGAAAGAATGTGATCGATTGTATGGTTTGTTGCCAAATTTGGGAAAGAAGTCATGTTTTCTGGGCAAAGTGTCAGATTTGGAGTGAGATTTTGGCAGATCGTACATTTGGGAAAGTTGTGTAAATGAACCGAATTTTCCGTCAACATATACATTACAAAGTGACTTGAATCCCTTTGAGAACCAAACTCCAAAGGTAGAATCAGAGACAAGGCAGGAGGTTGTAATTATTTTGGATAGGGGAAAGTACTGATGTCATATGCAACTTAAAATGTCTCCTAAATTGTGACCGAATTCTAACTGAATGGCACACTATTGGGTTGGAAGAAAACTGGCTTTGAGGAGGGGGTGAGGAGGCACAAATTAAGGCGTGTAAATGAAATGGGTTGGAAGCGTGTTCCATTTGTACCCAGGCCTCACAGCTGTCTTGCACACACTCCCCCATCCAGGATAATATTTTCTTGATGTTACAAGCCCAATAATAATAAATGAAATCAGGTAGCGCAAGGCCAGCAAGCTTTTTAGGTCTCTGCAGCGCACTTCTTTTAATTCTATGTGGTTTACCGTTCCAGATATATGAAGTTATACTCTTCTCTAATGAATTGAAAAAAAGATTTCTTGATCAGAATGGGGATATTTTGGAATGGGTAAGTAAAATTTGGTAATATAATCATTTTAATAAGATTGCTGAAGCGTCATGTGATGTAGGCTGAAAGGTACAGACTACCGATTCCTGCATGCGGGACAAACCCCGGATAGGCCCCTCCTCACGGTATTGACCGGACTTCACTTGTGGAGTTGGCGTAACCTGGGCAGCACTCAGCTGGCTAAAGCCTAACGGGGCCGCGGACTGGCAGTTCTAAAAATCCCACACATCCCTGGCTCGTAAGTGCCTAACAAGTGGGCAGTCCGGACTCCCAATCCGACCATCACTTGGGTGCAACCTGTGGCGGATCCCATCGTCTTCACTCCTGTGTTGCCATGGAACTAGATCTTCCCAGGCCAAGCAGTGTGGACCAGCGTCGTGACCTGATCACCGCTTTAGCGAATGGCTCCAAGTTTTTAAGCACACACCTTAATCTCTTGGAATGGATCCTCAGACACGAGAGACGCCAACAACGACGACGACGACGAATAAGATTGACTTATCCAACTATGAGCTTCATCCATCCAGCCATTATTTGTTTACATTTTTCATATAAAATACCAAAATTCTTGGTGAAGGGGCTGAGAAAGTGCATGTGATTTCAACCCCAAGATAGTTAAAGCCGTCTTTGACTATCTTCAATGGGAAATGTGAGATAGAAATTAGGGTAGCTGCTTGATTAAGGGGAACATTTCACTTTTCTGAAAATTAACTTTGTATCCTGAAACTTTTCCAAACTTAGTCAAATCTCAATAATAGGAGGAATGGAAGTTTAGGGGTTCGAAATACACAAAAGAAGATCATCTGCATACAAAGACAGTTTATAAATAAATTATGGCTGCTTGTTCCACACCCAAAAACCCCCTAGACTGTCTAAGAGCAATGGCTAAGGGCTCAATGGCGATAGCGAAAAGACGGGGCTACTAGGGGCAGCCTTGACGAGTACCCCTGCCAAGTGAGAAATATCAGTGTTGTAAAAACCAGGTCAAGAAAGTAAATGTCCAAACCAATGTCCACATGTCCAAAATCTGCTCCAACCATGTTACTAAACCAGCTGATTTCATTAGCTAGTTTTCCCTACCTAGTTGAGGAGTGGTGTTGACTAGAATCTGCTGGTGTAGTGCATGAATGGAGCAAATACATGGTTTGGACTTTTACTTTCTGGACGTGGTTTTTACACCTCTGAGAAATATCTAAATTGTTATCCGTTGGTGATCACACTGGCCAAAGGAAGAGAGTAAAGTAGTCTAATCCAAGAGATGAAGGCATTGTCAAATCCAAATTTATTTGGAGTTGAAAAGAAATATATTGCCATTCAACTCGATCAAATGCTTTTTCAGCATCAAGTGATACAACCATTTCAGGGGAGCGGCTCAGAGGGGAGTACATAATATTTTTTAATTTTCGCAAGTTTGAGCTGGAATGCCTATTTAGAATGAAACCCATTTGGTCTGGAGATATGATCTGAGGCAAAATCTTCTCTAATCTATCTGCTAGAATTTTAGCTAGTATTTTATAATTACATTTAATAAGGAAATCGGACAGTATGAAGCACACTGAAGTGAGTCTTTATCCTTGTTTGGCAAAAGTGTTATCAACGCTTGTCATAGGGTTTGCGGAACGCACCCTACTGACAGAGATTCATTAAACATGGCTTGAAGCAGGGGGAACAAGTTGGAAGCAAATTTTTTTGTAAAATTCAGAGGTGAAGCCATCTGGTCCAAGTGTCTTATTATTTTGTAAGGATTTAATAGCTTCTACAATTTCTGTCTCAGAAATCTCACCACCCATTGAGTGGTTTTATAGAACCGAGACTAAGGGGAAGTTTAGGTTCCCCAGGAGAGAGTCAAGTTGTGGACGATTTCCATCACATTCAGAACCATATACTAGCTTACTGTAATCTATCCATTATCTGAACCGCTTATCCTGCTCTCAGGGATGCTGGAGCCTATTCCAGCAGTCATTGGGCGGCAGGTGGGGAGACACCCTGGACAGGCTGCCAGGCCATCACAGGGCCCACCCACCCACACCCACACCCACACACACACACACACAGACCTACGGATAATTTAGTATGGCCGATTCACCTGACCTACATGTCTTTGGACTGTGGGAGGAAACCAGAGCACCTGGAGGAAATCCACGTAGACACAGGGAGAACAAGCAAACTCCACGCAGAGGATGACTTGGAATGACCCCCAAGGTTGGACTACCCCGGGCTCGAACCCAGAACCTTCTTGCTCTGAGGCGACCGTGCTAACCACTGAACCACCGTGCCGCCACTCTATAACATGCCTTGAGTTAATGAGACTAACTCAGGGGAGCTGGTCCACACCAAATTCCGTTACAAATACAAACTGGTTTGTCACATACATAAACATTAAAAATATGCAACATGGAGACGAAGCTTTATGGTTCCTTCCATTGTAAAGCTGAAGAAAGGGACAGTGCCAAAGTGGTACTATTTGATAGATGGTTACAAAATCTCATTAAGCTTTAATGTTCATAAGGTAACAATGGTAAAATTTTAAGATTCCAAAGCTCTCTAACATTATAATCTGGTAACAGCTATACAACTGATGGCACTAACCGACCACACTTAGATTTATTCATAAACTTTAAATGTAGATAATGGTTCATGTTTGTAAAAGCAAAACTCACAATGTATTTTTTTTACTTAGTAACTAAATCCTATTGTTTCATCATTATTATTTTTATTCTTTTTACCCGGCCCCCCCCGCCCCGTTTTCTCCCCAATTGTAGTTGGCCAATTACCCCACTCTTCCAAGCCATCCCGGTCACTGCTCCACCCCCTCTACTAATCCGGGGAGGGCTGCAGACTACCAAATGCCTCGTCCGATACATGTGGAGTCGCCAACTGCTTCTTTTAACCTGACAGTGAGGAGTTTCACGCTATTCCCCCGTTCCCCCTCCCCCCCAAACAGCCGCCCCGACTGACCAGAGGAGGCAGTTGGTTATCTATGGGTGCACACATTTTGCTTAGCTTGAATCTGGGCTTCCTCCCTGCCCAGAGGAAGTCTTTAAGTTTCTCATAGTGTTTACAAATGTGGTCAGGTGTGCTAAATGGCAGCATCATGGATATGTAGTTAAATTCAGGGGCTATTATCATTTTTATTAACATTTAGTTTGCCCCATAAGGACACGTTTAGCTTCACCCATTTCCCTGGGTTTGTTTTAATTTTTGAAGGATTGGTTCAAAATTCAGCGTTATTATCCAGCCTGGTATCACGCCAAAGCGTGTAATACACCCGCTGGTCCAGTGTGTCAGTGTCACGGTTTGCCTCGCTCAGGCGTGAAAAGTACACGCGTGTATGAAGGTGCAGTGCCAGCAGGGGGCAATGATTAACTCAATGCCAGCAACTCCCCATGGAGGAAAAGAAGCATACAGCATTTTCCAAAATCCCTCGCCTAACCCTTACCCTAACCTAACCCTTACCCAACCATAACCCTAACCCAACCCTAAACCTAACCATAACCATAACCCTAACCCAACCCTAACCTTAACCCTAACCTGCCTTCCCCTCTTAATCATCGCCCCCTGCTGGCACTGCACCTTCATACACGCGTGTACTTTTCACGCCTGAGCAAGGCAAACCGTGACACTGACACACTGGACCAGCGGGTGTATTACACGCTTTGGCGCGATACCGGGTTGTATTATCTTACCTAGGTCTGGATTAAGCTTGATATTTAAATATAATATGCCTTTTGGGATCCATCTAAAATCATGTTGTATTGTTACTTGTGGGTGATATTGTTTAGATCATTTCAGACTTGTTCCAATTGATTCGATAACCTGATAACTTTGAATAGTAATGAATGGTGTTCATTAATGATGGTAAGGAATTTTTGGGATCGCTAGTCAATAGAATATCATCGGCATAAATAAATTAGCTTATGCTGACTCCCACCACCATCCACTCATTTAATGGCAGGGTTTGCTCTTATGGCTAACATCAAAGGTTCAAAGGCAATCGTAAATAAAAGTGGTGAGAGGGGGCACCCCTGTCATGTTCCTGTGGCAAGATTAAAGAATGAGGAAATGAGACCATTTGTCATGACTGCAGCTTTGGGATTGCTGTACATTAGTATTAACCATTTACTAAAACTGGGGCCAAAACCAAACCTTGACAGGGCTGTAAGCAGAAAACCCCACTAGACCCTGTCAAACCCTCAAACCCTGTCACACCCTGTCAATCCTGTTGGCCTTCTTAGCATCCCCTGAGATGGCAGCCATTGGCACTGTACTGGAAGAGGTTAACCACGTTAAGTGTAGGAGCCTTCGCAGGTTATCAGTAGAAGATCTTCCCTTTATAAAGCCTACTTGATCAGTATGCATAATGTACAACTTTGTGACGCAATATGCACTTGCACTTTATTGCCTCTTATTTTGCCTGTATAACGTCAATCTTTGTGTATATATCGGAAGATTGTTGTGTTGTTATTCTATATTAAGTACACTGTGACAGCCACGAAACCAGAGTCAAATTCCACTTGTGTGCAAACATTCATGGCCAATAAATCTGATTCCAATTCCGAAACTGTTTCAAGCCTTAGAGCCAGTACTTTAGCCAATACTTTACTGTCAACATTAATGAGGCTGATTGGCCGGAAATTAGCGGGAAATTAGTATGGTCACTACCTTTCTTAGGAATCAGTGAAGTAAGTGCTGCATTAAATGTTGGTGGAAGTGAACCATTTTGAAAGGCCTCCTTAAATACATTTGTTAGTATTGGGGTAATTGTGTCTATATTTTTTTTTGTAGTACTTGACAGGGAATCCATCGGTTCCAGGTGCCCTGTTTTCATAGCCAAGATGGCATTTTTCATCTCTTCCTGTGTCACTGGTTCATTAAGAAAAACTGCTTGCTCAGAAGATACATTTGGAAGGTGTATATTAGTAAAACATTGCTGCAATGACAATATGTTTGGCGTGTCAGATGATCTATACAGATTCTCATAGAATACTATAAAAACATTAATTCTCTTTGAGGATGTCACAAGAGAACCCCCTGTTCTTATCGCTGGAATTATGTGGGCAGAGCTTTGTTCTTTTAGCCATCTGGCTAAAAGCCTACAAGCGTGCAGGTTTTCTTCCCTGACTCATAAAACGTTTTAAGTTGGAACAGAGCATATTCTGATTTTTTATTAAGTTCATGAATTTCAAATTCATATTTGCAGATATTTTCAAATAGGCTTTCAGAATAATATTTGGCCAATTCCTTTTCCATTGCACTTAATTCTGCTTCCAATTTCTTAATTTTAATCAGTACTTTCTCTTTTTCTCCTGTAAGGTTGTGCAATAATTTTGCCTCTGATGTAAGCTTTAGATGCTTCCCAAACCATCGCCATGTTGTCTGTGCTACCCACATTGTTCTCAAAAAATGGCGACAGATCCTCTGCAAGACCTTTAGCAAATGTCTCATCCTGCAGCAGAGGTGTAATCATTCTCCATCTGCCTCATCTAGGTTTGTTTGTATTACATCACTGTTGTTTTTTTCCACTTACACTAAGTGTGCTTGACATAACATGGACTCTTGGCTATATGGTTATGACTTAATGCTTTCAAATGTCTGTAAGTTGATACACAAATATATATCTTAATAGCTGGCTCTCCTGTAATTCACTTTGGATAGAAGGAGATCCTAAATGAGAAAAGTAAATAGTCACAATATTTGCTAAGGCCTAATGTTGCTCACTGTTGGATTTATTTTTCTTTTTTACAAACAGAAATTATGTTAAAATGGTGTGTATACATTTATTCATAATGGAACTTCAATATTCAGGTTAAAAAAAGTATTAATTTTGGTCAAAAAGGTGCATAACTAGTAGGTACATGGCCTTACCAGTGGAAGTGGTACTTGAGATGTAGTGGAAATGCTGACTGGGGGCAGCTCAGACAGCCTGCTTCCATTCCTCACCTGCTCCATCCATTCTTCATACTGAGCCTATAGAAAACCCCAAATACAAAGCATTGTGGACAAGCAAGTCTCATATCAAATACACTCAAAATAAAGGAACCACATGTGACGAAGCACTTTCGTTCAGAAACAAATTGATTTGTGCAAGAACTACAAATTCTTCTGTATCAGTTGTACCAAATGTAGGCCACTAGAATCGACTGATTTTTACAGGTGTGTAGATCTCCAAAAGTAGTGCATGTAGAGAAACAATATAAAAGATCTACACACTGTTCAAAATATGTATAAAAAACATCCAGCCATGGATGAAAAATGCTTATACAATTCAACATAATGCACGACCCAGATCAAAAAGTGCCACTAGCGACGGGACAAACGCTAGAATTACAAATGAAGAATGTAATTAGTTTAACCATCAAAACTCATTAGACACCTTGCTTATCATTAAAGCTTTTTTTTTTACCTTCTAACAAACTTTATTATTAAAGAAATCTACTGATGAGCCAAAACATTATGACCACTCACAGGTGAACCGAATAACGTTGATCATCTCTAAACAAGGGCACATGTCAAGGTCTGGGTAGATTAGATGGTAAGGTTGGGTCCGCGGTGGCGTAGCGGTCTAAGCATCGGCTTGGTGTCGATGCAGTTGCCCACTGGGGACTGGGGTTTGCGCCCCGGTCTCGTCAGATCCGACTATGGCCGGACTCGACGAAGCAGCAATCATTGGCAACGCTGTCTTCGGGAGGGGGGCGGAGTCGGCTTGTGTTCGTCATGTGAATGCGTCTCTGTGTGTGTCGGAAAAACAGTGGTTCGGCTTGGATTCGCCTTGTCACGAAAGTGGGGAGGCGCTTTCCTTCGAGACTGCCGGCCGGAGAGATGCAGTTGGCGAACGCATGCAATACGAGGGTGGGTGTTTGAATTAAAATAGGGATCAATTGGCCACTAAATTGGGAGAAAAAAGGGAAAAATCAGAAATAAAATCTAAAAAAAAAAGATTAGATGGTAAGCGAAAAATCAGTTCTCATAGTCAACGTGTTGGATGTAGGTGAAGTGGGCAGAAGTAAAGACCTGAGTGAGTTTGAGAGGAGCCAAATTATTACAGCCAGATGACTGGGTCAGAGCATCTCTGAAACGCAAGGCTCGTGGGGTGCTCCCGGTCAGCAGTGGCGAGTACCTACCAACAGTAGTCCAAGGAGGGACAAACCACAAACCGATGACAGGGTGCTGGGCACCCAAGCTCATCGATGCGCGAGGGCAACGGAGGGTATCCCGTCTGATCCGAACCAACAGAACCCTTCTGTGTAGCAGCAGACCAGTCCGACTGCCCATGATGACCCCTGTCCATCATTGAAAGTGCCTACAATGGGCACATGAGCGTCGGGCCTGGACTTTGGAGCAGTGGAAGAAGGTTGCCTGGTCTAATGGGTCTCGTTTTCTTTTAGATCACGTGGATGACTGTTAAGTGTGCGTCGTTTACTTGGGGAAGTGATGGCACTGGGACGCACTGTGGGAAGACCACAAGCAAGTGGACGGAGTGTGATGTTTTGGTCAATGTTCTGCTGGGAAATCCTGAGTCTGGCCATTCACGTGGACGTCAATTTGACATGTATCACCTACCTAAGCATTGTTGCAGACCAGGTACACCCATTCACTGCAATGGTGTTCCTTGATAGTCGAGGCCTCTTTCAGCAGGATAATGCACCCTGCCACACAGTACACATTGTTTGGGAATGGTTTGAGGAACACGATGAAGTGTTAGCGGAGAACCATAGAACTGCATGTGGAGTATCGCCCCATGCTTTAAAAAAACAAAACAAACGTGCAACTGAACCCTATAGGGGCGTCCTGACGGACGACATAGGTGGAAGGTAGGTAGGTTCTTCTGGCAGCTCGTCAGCTGACAATATTCAATGCTCCATCCGTTGCCTGGTGATATTTGAGTAGACAAGTTGCGACTTTGTTGACACTTAAGAAATAAAAAGGGATCCGGTCACCTTCTCTTTCTGTGGAAACTGCATGCCTTGCAGGAAAACTTAACCAGTTATAACAATGAATTATCGGAAGAACAATAAAACCGTGGCCGGCGGTAATGGAAGACACGTGGTCCTTTGTTCATTGTATTCTGCAGAAGAGGGCATCCCTGAATGTGTGTTGTGTACGGGGTCCACACAAGAGAGATCGAATTTCAAATCCGTCGCGGTTTTATGGGCGAAATTGCATCACCAGAAACAGTGTTACTGTAACCAACAATACTAAAGTGTGGGGTGAGATGGTGGGTGGAGTTCACCAGTGAGGGTGAGCAAGGATTCATGGGTATTGTAGTCAACGGGGAGCGCTCGTTCCTACAATATAAAATCAGCATATGAATGCATATTCATATGAAACCGGTAATCACCGATTGCATATGAAACTGGCGACTGATCGTCAGTTTCGGTCGATGACTACTGCCAGCCAAAGAAGCTGGTTCACCAGCCACTGCCTGCTGCCCCCCCCCCCCTTGTCCTCTCTTCAATTTTTAGGAGCTCTTCATCCATACACCCTGGTTCAAGTAAATATGGGTGGCCATCAAATTCAAATGCCTCATCCACATTGTCGAAATTAGCTAAATATTCAGCCGTCACTTTGGAAATACATTACTGCGGGCAGTTCCTATGTTACCTCAAATGAACGTTCAGCTCTGATAAAATTTGTCCTGACTTCATTTGTAAACATCTGAAACCATGTCCCCATGCACAGGTAGTGCGTCAATGTTACAACAGAGAGAAATGTCAAGACAAGTTGTCTGCCACATAAACATACATGATGTCTGCTTACTTTTAGTCTTTGACCATGTATGACATATACTTTAACTTTCACATGTCCTGAAGGGTGAATGCTGGTGCACCTAGCCGCCACTGCTCTCTGGATCTCTGTTGAGTTTTGCTCTGTTGCTGTCTCTATTGTTCCTTTAGCCAAATGAACAGTAGCTCATTCTGCTTGCAATTTCAGGAACTCTTGCTTGTATTTATCTGAAAATCCTGTGTGTTTTGGGCTACCAATTTTTCCTACCTGGCTGCTGGATTCCTCGCTTCCCCCAGCTGCTGCTGTTCTACTCCAGAGCCTACGTTTGGTACAACACCTGCAACAATGCTGATCAATACCTTGTTTATATGGATTGTATTCGCTTGGATTATCCTATCTTTGATACGCCATCCAGTAACACCGTTACTTCAATACACGGCAGCGGAGCTTTTCCAACTACAACTCCACCTCTCTGAGCCACCACCGGCATTGCATCTTCACCGGGATATTGCTCGTCATTTTTGTCAGAAATACATTCACCTTGGATCATGCCGCAGCTTCTATTTCAATGACACGAAACCAATAGGTTGTGTGTCATCTTCTGGTCTTCCATTCCTTGTCCCTCAAAAAAGTCCGAACGGACTGTTGACCACAGCGGGCTAGCTAACATAGTCAGGCCGGCGAGCATCAAGCTCGACACAAACAATCTCACAATCGGGTTATTTAACATCCAGTCACTAACCAACAAGGGACTTCAAACTGTATGATCTACTGAATGATCGTAAGTTTGATTTCTTTTTTTTTTGTTGGGGATTCCCCCTCCCCCCTTTTTCTCCCAAATTATACCTGGCTACCCCACTCTTCCGAGCCATCCCCGTCACTGCTCCACTCCTGATGATCCGGGGAGGGATCATCAGAAGGGGTAGACCGCTACGTTACCCAGACACCCCTCAGATTTCACATTTTATGTCTATTCGATACAATATCATGCCTGTATGTGGATGGTCATGTCATTTTGTAAAGAAAGGATTAATGGTAATTGGCTTTATTTGTACCTTTCCCAGATTTTGTCAAAAAGTTTAGAGAAACATTCAGTTTTTTCATTAGCAACACAAAAAGTATACAAGCATCTAAGCAAAAAGAAGAGAGATTTAGTAGAATGATGGACTAGTTTTTAATGAAGTCATCTCTCCAAGGTTGCTCCAACCAGTTGGGAGAAAGCAACAAGAGGTAATTCCCATAATGCAACAGAGGAATCTTGGTACAGAAAGTGCCAAATCTAAAGCTTTTGGGGGCTGGCAAATCCTTTGATTACCTAATATTATATCCAGAACAAAGACATGATAAAAATGGCTGAGTATTAATTGAGTTATGTTACTATCTTTGGCAGAATCCTGGGAATGTCTGTTTTTGTGTACCTCCAAAGTGGTAATTTTTTCCTTGGCTTCTTTGGCACAGGCTCTCCAGCTGTTCTGAGTAGTGGTGAAGATGTGTGAATGGTATCTGCTTAAGATTGAAGGACAACAATCAGCCACAAATAACACCCAGGACAGCAACCACATGTAGAACCTCTGATGGGGCATGTCAGTTGGAGGTGTTTTTACCTTGGTGCTACTTCCTCCAGTTTGGCAAGGACGGCCCTGGCACATGACAGAGACCTGTAGAGGCAGTGTGAGGCTTTCTCACGGCAGTTCTCCAGGAATGACAGCTGGGGGATGGCAAAGGGCACAGTTAAATTCTGTTGCTCTCATTGTGTAAACATGTGTGTGTGTTGGGACTTAAGACTTAAACTCTAACAGAAATGAGAACCACTATGTTCATCTGCTTTTCATACCTTTTAAGACTTAAAGGTCAACCCCCTTTAGACAGGCATTTTACATAATCTCATTAAATGATTTTGCTGGGGGGCGTCCGGGTAGCGTGGCGGTCTATTCCGTTGTCTACCAACACGGGATCACTGGTTCGAATCCCCATGTTACCTCCGGCTTGGTCGGGCATCCCTACAGACACAATTGGCCGTGTCTGCAGGTGGGAAGCCGGATGTGGGTATGTGTCCTGGTCGCTGCACTAGCGCCTCCTCTGGTCAGGCGAGGTGCTGATCTGGGGAGGGCTGCAGACTACCACATTTCTCCTCCAATACATGTGGAGTCGCCAGCCACTTCTTTTCACCTGACAGTGAGGAGTTTTGCCAGGGGGAGGTAGCGCATGGCAGGATCACGCTATTCCCCCCCTGTGCCCCCCCCCCAACAGGCGCCCCAACCGCCAGAGGAGGCGCTAGTGCAGCGACCAGGACACATAC
The DNA here is from genome assembly GCF_029633865.1 of Lampris incognitus. NCBI lineage: Eukaryota > Metazoa > Chordata > Actinopteri > Lampriformes > Lampridae > Lampris > Lampris incognitus. Next base: position 54,957,157 of record NC_079218.1, on the reverse strand, counting down.
CCACATCCGGTTTCCCACCCGCAGACACACCAATTATGTCTGCAGGGACGCCCGACCAAGCCAGAGGTAACACAGGGATTTGAACCCACAATCCCCGTGTAGGTAAGCAATGGAATAGACCGCCACACCACCCGGACACCCTAGGATTTGTTCAATTTAATACTGCTTAAAGTATTATGGTTTGTAAAAATTTCAAAAAAAAAAAAAATTTACCCAGGGATAGACAGAGACAATCGCACATGGTCTGCTGCTTTTCCATGCTCATTTGTGCTGTTGACACAATCACTGACTATCACCGTCAGGAAAAGCAGAATGTACCAAAGTTCATGGACAAAATGATGAACAAGCACTGCGCGAATAGGAAGGACAGAATTTTTTCAGGTGGATTGCACAATCACAAGAGACTGTAAGCCACCATGAAAAATCATGGCACTCTACTTGGCCAGCCCACAGAGCTGTCCCGCATGCCTTTTACAGAGTAAATTAGGGTTTCTGGCAGACTCCTCTGCCATACCCCAGCACCAAAAACTGGACTTCACTAATTGAATCTGTTCTGGATTATCAAAGATAAGTGGTGAACCTGTGCTGCCTGGGACCTCTTGGCAGCCTTGGCACACAGGTCTTTGGCTCTCTGGATGTGGTCTTCCAAGATCATCTTCTCGGCAGCTGACTGGTTACTGTGTGAATATGCAAGACTCAGCACTTTAAAAAGCTTTGTCATCAGCAAAAACATGACAGAATATGCCTCATACTACATTCTGGGTCTGCACTTACCTCAGTTCTAACAAACTGTTAAATTCTGAGTCATAGCTCTTCTGTACTTCTTTATTATTTTGTATGAGGCTGTGAATGAACATAAAAAGTAGTTAGAAATGATCACCACAAACAACTCTAATCATGCTACTGCACAGAGAATTGCTTATCTTGTCTGTGAATGAAGATTAGGAGTGACAAATCATGATTGCTTGACAAGAATTTTTTTAGATTAAACAATTTGGAAACCAGCCATCATGGACAGCTGATTAAACTGGATCAAAATAATTTTATTCGTTTTTACATTCATCTGTATATGGGTTTGTGGCAGACGTTCATCTCTCACACACTGGAAACTGCTATAATGGCATAAGCCAATCAACAATTCATAAAGTTTGGTTGTACACTTCCTGTTGGGCTATCAGGTCTTCAGTCTCTATCTTCAGGGTTTTCAGTGCCTCCTGATTGCCTTTTTTCTCTTGCTGGTCCATTTTCACCACTTCTTCAAGCTTATGTTGGAACAGCACCAGCTCTTTATTGGTCACCTTAACACACAATTAAGCAAACAAGGACAGTGAGTTTTGTTTCTTGGTTAACATACTGGCTGTTCTAATCTCCCTATATCGTCAAAGTTGCACTTTATTGATTTCCTCCAGTAGTTATGAGCCTACTTGTATATTGCCATCAATCTTCTTACAGTCTTCTTCAAGAGCAGTTATAACATCTTTGTGACTCTGATTCATCCCATCACAATCAGTCACTATTTTGTAGATCTGTATCTCAAACTCCTTGACGGTCTTGTGTTTTTTGTTGATGTCCCCCTGCAACGACAAAGCAGGAATACATAAGGAACAATCAATTACTATAAAAAGTATTTGTTAGATTTCAGCGGTGATGAAACTTACATTGCTGTCCTCAAAAAGCGCATAAACTTCTGTATTGATTGCTACACTCCTCTTGGCCTCATGACATGCCTACAAGGACAAAATATAACCACGCATACTTATCCAGCATTTATAGTTCTTTATGCACACCACATATTTCTGTACTGCTAATATAGCTTAAAATACAAGTGAGAGAATGGAGCCAACCTGTGGGGCTTCAGGTTTGTTCAACAAGCTGAGTCCAGACTTTGTCAAAATGCTTGGCTTTTCCCCAACACCACCTTCATCCACTTCACTGGTATACAGCTCCAAGTTGGCCATCTCACTAGATGTAAAGGTAGAAGGAAACTGTGGATTTGAAGGTTCCTGGCTCTCTGTAAACTGTTGGGAACTTCTTAAAGGCTCCACTGTGCCTGCTATTCTACTTGTTGGCAAGGCAAGCTGTGACAATGTAGACCCAAATACATAAGGACTGGGGAGGTAGGGATACGACTCAGGTTGTGCAGAATGAGGTTTCTGCAGGTAGCTTTTGTCTGTTGGGATAGTTGGGTCTTCCAGAGCACACTTGCTGTTTCCATGGCCAGTTTCCTGTAGAAAAATGGCATGCTTAGCGAGACCTATACAGTTCCCCATCATAATGAAGCGGAGGGACTCCAGGAGGAAGGGCTTAAAGCCACCAGCCTGTTCGATCTTCAGTTGAGCAGAAGGTGGAAAATTGTCAAGCTCTCCAACCAGCAGGGGGTCCTCGACATTCAGGGGCCCATGTTCTTCCAAGATCTGGGCAAAGTAGCTACAAGACAGACAGACATGTCCAAGTAAATGTCATATCAATGGTAGAGCAGTTGAAACTCCTTAACATAGCCAGCTGAACTAGTGAAAGGGGTCAAGCCATGATGCGCCAATATGTCCATAGATGAGAAATGTAAGGCATTATGATTGGCTTACCATAGTATTAATGCTATTATTAAGAACTTGCAGAAATGAATTCATAGATGGAAAGGAGATGGAGATGGTATGAAAGGTTGATGCATTTTAGTTATCTCTGATTGTCCACAAATATCTTTTGGAGAAGAGGAAGGCAAAACACCCTCAACTAGAGAAATGGGAATCTATTGGGGAATACAGTTAAAGAAATTAAAATCTTTGAATTTCGGTCAACTGATCTGATGAATGCCAGTCATAATAAGGCAAGTCATAATAAAATCATGACGTTTCAGTCAGCTGACTTTAATCAGATCCGTTGACTGAAACGCCATGATTTTCACTGTTGTAACAGTACTGCCTGAAAAATACACATTTCCCTAGTTGAGGGTGTTTCACCTTCCTCCATTCCATATGGATCATTTTATCTAATGCTGCACCTCTCTTCTTGCTTGAGCTTGGACATTTTTTCGGGCCAAAAGGATCTGCTGCCACTGATACCACAGAATTTGTTTGAACAAGGAGGCAGTGTAAAAAGTTCAAATAAGTTCAACTGTCTTTGCTCATTCATTTTCACCTATCTAATGCGTAGTTAAAAATTCAGAGTTTTATCTGAAGAGAAGTGATCACTTTAAGACTACATGGAAAGCATGATAGTCCCTAAAATATGATTTAAGAAAATGCGGCAATGAAATGTTTAACTGTGTGTCTATATATCTGCACTCTCACTGCACTACTGAGCTGATGTTGCCCGTTTTCAGTAGACAGTGCAGTCTACAAGACTTTGTCTATGGAAACAGCCTGTAGAACTGTACTGAGGCTGAGGATCAATGGGATTCTACAGCAGATTCAAGTAAACTGGAACAAAGATCAACGTCTTTTTAACAGGCATTTAAAACGTCATTTTCGATCACGCCAAGATGCCTAGCTTCCATAGAAGTTGATGTGTTGTAAGTCTTGTTATACGTTAGAAGGGTTTGTATTTAATACTTTGGTTTTGGCATCTGACTCAACCGTAGATGTAAGTCGCGCTTGCGCACGGTTGACTCACATTGACTAGTGGCAATCTTTTTAGGCTGACAGGTCCAGTAGTTTGCGAGATTAGTCGCGGACAGATACATGCACACACACACACACACACGACCAAACGCATAAAGACAGGGTTAGGGGTAGACCAAAATGGTTGCATAGCAAACCTTTTCTTTTTGGAAAGTGCAAGTTCATTTTAGACTTGGTTGCATTCGTGTGAGGGTCTGCCTAGTAGGCTGCACATCCACAGAATGAAAAGCAAAACTTTTTTATAGAACATGCAAACTCGACAGAGAGGAGGACCTGGGACGACACCCAAGGTTGGACAACCCTGGGGTTCGAACCTAGGACCTTCTCGCTGTGAGGCAACAGCGCTAACCACTGTGCCGCCTATTTATACATTTTTTAAATGTAATCCCATATGTAATGTAATTACTGGGGTTTCAAAAACATGGACTGAACAGCCATGTAGACAAACACTGGCAGTACAATGGGCCATACTGAAGAGCTTAGTGACTTTCAATGTGGCACAATGTGGTCACCATTCCAGCAAGTCAGTTCATCAAATTTCTGCCCTGCTAGAGCTGCCCCGGTCAACTGTAACTGCTGTTATTGTGAAGTGTAAACATCTAAGGGTAACAACAGCTCAGCTGCGAAGTGGTAGGCCACACAAGCTTTGACTTGACCGTTGAGTGCTGAAGCGCGTAAAAATTATCTGTCCTCGGTTGCAGCACTCACTACAGAGTACCAACCTGCCTCTGGAAGCAACATCAGCACAACAACTGTTCTTTGGGAGCGTCACGAAATGGGTTTTAATCACCAAGCAGCAGTACACAAGCCTAAGATCACCATGCACAATGTCAAGTGATGGCTGGAGTGGTGCAAAACACACTGACATTGGACTCTGGAGCTTTAAGATTTTCATTCACTGGTGGATATTTATTTAAGCTGTTAAAGCTTTCAGGTTCTATGTCCAAACATCACCAGACCTGGTGGATATTTTTAATGAAGCTGTTGTAGCTTTTAGCTTCTAATGGTTTGTGTTGGCTTGAGCCCCAGAATCAGCGTTTGTGGCTTCTACAGAAATGCAAATTTGTTGAGCATCCCTGTCAAGTCAACTTTCCAGGATGTGCAGTATTACCTGGCTACCAATAAAACTTGATGGAATTATGGTCCAAATATTTTCTTGCTACAAGCAGTCACTTGGAAGCAACATGAGAAGTTGTATGAATAAAGCAGAAAAAATAATGTACTTACTAGTCACTAAAGTACAATTATTTGCTTACGTAGTGACTTGTCAGACTTACTCATACAATCTTTCTTTAGTTGGATCAGGGCTGTTGTCTAAAATGTGTTTAAAGTCCTCTCTGTGTCCAGTGCAGTTGAACTGGTCCTCAAAGTCGGCCACTTGCTCTTGAATGTGATCAGGTATACTGAATGGCTCACTCGGGTCAAGGAATGCTCTGTTGAAAGAAATATGGAGGTGAGAAAAAAGCCAAACTCCAAAAGACAAGCATTACTTCATTGTATATTAAGCAATTTACAAATAGCCATCCTCTTCAAAAAAGTCCCGCTCATCTCTGGGTGTACCGCCTCTCGCTCCTGAAAAGATCGTAACGCCCTGCCAAGAAGATGGGATGGAAGAAACATTTCAGAATGACACGGGTTACAATATAACACAAGTACAAACAAACTTCCCCAGTGGCATGTTGCAATCTACAGTCTCACCTTTGGCTCTTTGTGTTTCTTTTTGCGGCCTCTGTTCTTTGTCTTCATAGAAGAATTCTGTAAGGAAAAGAACTGCATGGTAACTGCTTGATGACCCATTTGTTTGGCAAAAAATCATTATAAAGGATTTTTAGATGCCTTTTCATTATTATTTTCATCCATTATTTTCGAGAGTGTATACATAAACAGCTCCTTTAGTAGGGGTGTAAGAAAATATCGATACACTCGAGTATCGCAGTATTATCTTTTGTGATACCGTATCGATTCTCAAAACCACTACATTGATTTTTAATTGTTTACATGTAAAGGTCTGCGAAAAACATTTTGTGTTGTGTGTAACCCCACAATCTCTAGACAACAGTGCTGTAATCTATCTTCAGCTATTTGACACTTCCACTCCAACACAACAACGTAAACTGAGACAGGAAGTAGCATAAGCGCAAAATATCACTGCCACCAGCAATAATGTGGGCACATATAGCATATAATTATCCAAAGGAGTTGAATCAAGTGCTACTGGACTTGGTATACATTACCAACGCCCATCGCTAACAGAGCCATAGATATGAGTGGCTCTTTTGTGTACCGATGTTTAGTCGCGCCTGTTGTTATCGGAGCTATTGATATGCGTGGCTCTCCTGTGCTCTCCTGAAAGGACGGCATTGTAAGTAGGAGATAGGTGGTGTCGCAGACCTCCTCCTCTGTTGAGGGATGGTTTTTCCAGTTTCGCATAGGTGGCTTCCTTCACCCCTCTTTCAAACCATCTATCTTCTCTGTCCAAAATGTGTACATTGCTGTCCTCGAAGTAGTGTGTCTTCTCCTTTAGGTGTAGATAGACTGCTGAGTCTTGTCCTGAGGAGTTTGGCCTTCTGTGTTGGGCCATCCGTTTGTGTAGTGGTTGTTTGGTTTCTCCTATGTATAGGTCAGTGCAATCCTCATCGCATTGTACAGCATACACCAGATTGCTTTTTCGGGTGTATAGTACACGGTCTTTATTTTGGACAGAGAAGACAGATGGTTTGAAAGAGGGGTGAAGGAAGCCATCTATGTGAAACTGGAAAAACCATCCCTCAACAGAGGAGGAGGTCTGCGACACCACCTATCTCCCACTTACAATGCCGTCCTTTCATCTCTACCCAGGAGACTCACGAAGCCTAACCTCCAAGAACAACAGTCGGTCACTAACGGCTCCAACAACTCTCATGACCACTGAATAATGAGGTCGAAACTAACACCCCCAACGACCGTCGCTGCTAAACAAATGCAAATCAATAGCTCCGATAACGACGGGCGCGGCTGGACATCGGAGCACAGGAGAGCCATGCATATCAATAGGATCCCAAAAGGGCTAATTAAATGTAATTATTTATATATTTGCTCTTGGCCCTGTTGATCATCTGGCGGGATCCAAAGAATTTTCCAAGGGGTATATTTAAATGTAGAGCTTGTCACTCAGAAATAGAAGAGGGGCCCCATAATACGCTAAGAGAGTATCTGAATTGTTGAATTACAACAAGAGAGCATGTTGCTTTGTGAGAGTCACAAAGAAGAGAATTTGAGAGGACAATGACAGATATACCACTCTGGTGAGATCAGTGCATCATGGACCCTGAGGCTCACCAAGTAGTTGATTTTCTTATCTACAGTTGAGTTAAAATTAAGTGGAGATTAAGATAAACCGCCTGGTTGAGTTGATATTGGAAATAGTATTGGCAATAGAACTAACCTGGTTGACTTAGTGTAAGTGTCTCAAATAACAAGGTGGATGACAATCCACCCTGAGTGAAGTCTCTCCATTTCCAAATTTCAGTGATAAGTACTGAGTGAAAACAAGTGAGCTGTGAAAAATGTGTTAAATTGTGCGTTGATTAATTGAGAAATTGAAATAACTGCATTTGATGGTGATACGTTTTGTGAATATATGTTCTACTACAGATAAGGAAGAGGCCATCCTGCCAGGCTGCATTACCAGTGATGTGTATGTGAGGAAGATAAGAGGAGTGAGTAGTCAAGTCTATTCACAAAACATAATGTACTGTATGAACAACAATATGGTTTTAGAGGTAACAGAACAACTTCATTTGTACTGATAGAATTTTTAGAAGAAATTACAAAGGTGATAGAAAACAAAGAATATGCAATAGGGGTATTTCTGGACCTAAAAAAAAAAGACACTGCAGATCATGAGTTGTTAATAAAAAATCTACAAAGATAGGGTATAAGAGGGATGGTACTATCCTGGTTATACAGTTATACCTACAGAATAGGTACCAATATGTTGAAATACAAAACTTCAAATTAAAATTACTGAAGGTTAGGTGTGGGGTTCCTCAGGGCTCAGTGTTGGGACCATTGTTGTTTATATTGTACATAAACAATATTTGCAAAGTGTCAAAAACCCTGAAAACCATAGTATTCGCAGATAATACAAACTTACTTATGGAACAACTTTTGGATAAAGTGGAAAAGGAATTGAGCAGGATGAAGAGTTGGTCTGATGCAAATAAACTAACACTGAATTTAAGCAAAACAAAATGTATAGTCTTTGGGAATTTGAGCAGTATCGGTAAGAGTAATAGTACTGTTAAAATCTTAACGATACCCATCCCTAATGACACCGGGGTTATAATCACATTTTAGGAGATAATATATTTCACCAACCACATTAACTCGGTGGACAACCACATCAAGTTCACCAGGGAGGATGTGAAAAATTACAGGCTAGCTTTCTTAGACTGAAATTGCAATTGGGGATGGGGGACATTTGATTGTTGATGTTTACCATTAAGCAACACATACTGATCAGTACTTAAGGTTTGACTCTCATCATCCACTGCAGCACAATCTAGGAGTCATCAGGACGCTGTACGAGTTGACAACACCCCAACGACACAGCAGCCGGGGAAGGGGAGAAACCCCACATTAAACAGGCCCTGGTAAAGTATCGTTAACCTAACTGGACATTTATCAAAGCCAGGAAGATGCTCAAACAGTGCACCAGCTGATGAAAGAGAGGAGAAGGACAACAGCTGTATAAGCGTAAACCAGTGGTGATTCCATACTTGGCAGGAATGTTGGAACAGTTGAGATACATATTTTCCAAACACCACATCTCGATTGCTTTCAAACCCCAGAACACACTGCACCAGAAATCGATCCACCCCAAGGGTCAGGTCCTCTCGCACAAACAGAGCAATGTAATGTATGCTGTTAAGTGCCGGGAGGCTTGCCATGACTTGTACATTGGGGAAAGCAAACAGACTCTGGCGAAGAGGATGGCACGACATAGAAGAGCCAACTCGTCAAGCCGTGGTGTAAACCCATCTACAGGCCAGTGGCCATTCTTTTAAAGATGACGATGTGCACATCCTTGATAGGGAGGAACGCTGGTTTGAATGGGGAGTCAAAGAGGTTAAAAGAGAATGACTATATGAAGAGAGAATGACCATCTCTGAACTGAGGAGGGGGGCTTAAGAGTACCTCTGTTGCCACCGTATAATACTGTGATTGCAGCTATTCCCCAGCCCTCCGTCAATAGTACACATGGCCAATTTAATTCTACTTAACAGTCACGGCAATTTGCATATGAAACCGATTGCTGGTTTCCGTTGTGACACAACTGCGCCAGTTTTGGTTGTTGTGCAACTATGCCTATTTATAAGGTTGGGGATACCTGCAGTCAGCTGACACTGACAAAGCCACTTAGATGAGTGATGAAATGTTTCTCCCACTAAACTTTGTGTCCATATGAACTGATTCAACTTTCTGGGGTTTGAGTGGGGGAATCAAAGAGCCCATTTACATGAAGAGAAAATGACCATTCCTGAACCATGGCGGGGGGCTGAGTACATCTGTCACCATCTTACAATGCTGTGATTGCAGCTATTCCCTAGTAGTACATGTGGCCATTGTAACTCGAATTAATGGTCATGTCTAGGGTTGGGTACCGTCCACATTTGAACCATTACCGGTACCCTGAATTCGGTACCGGTACTCAACTGTACCTTTCTTCAGTACTTTCCATCTATCTTTTCTGACGGACCAACCGCTGCTGGGTGATTAAAAATACATCACTACCTGTGCAATGCTTGGGGTTTTTGGCAGGAATGTCGCCACAGACATGTTTGTATTCCTTCGTATCACTGCACATACAAGAGCCTTCATTAGTGCCTATAAGCCTAAATGGTCATTGTGTCACCATGTTTGACGAAGATAGCAACATAAAGGACATTTATTTAAGTGAGAATCTTCAAGATAGCTCTTTAATGATTCCAGCGTTATCGTAACAGGCTATGACAAAAAGATAAGTGGCATCCCAATTAGTTTTGTTGTATCAACATTTGATACTACTCTTAAAAACAGATCAAATCTTCCAATTTTTCCATTATTGAGTTGTTGCGAGCTCAAAAGACTTAACTCACAAGCCTCTTAAAGACTCTTTATGAATCCAGATAGCAATGGTTAATGCATAGTAGACAAGACAATATAGTACTTACATCTTGATTTTTATCTTCAGACTTCTTCATGACCATCTGGCAATGGCCATCTGAAAAGTACCATAGAATTTAAAGTTAAATTATAAAAGTTAGAAGAAAAATACATTATTGCAAATTCAATGGTAAAGCTAGTCCAAATTGCTTACCCATCACTTCAAAATACTGATCTAGTATTGTATGACAGCCAGCGTAAAGCTCCCTGTGCTCTTCCAAAGCCCAGATAAAAAGTCTCATATCTTGTACTGGAGACTGTTTAAGGAATTCAGTGACAGTTAAGTCATTTTGATTCAAAAACTCTGGTCTGGTACCAAATTTTTCTATAAGCATATCCTGTACTGGGGTAAAGGTGAGCAGAGGAGCCAGGTCCAACTTCTCCATGTGTCCTGAATAGCGCTCAATGAACTCTCTGGCAGCATTTAGACCTGTGGAAGAAAGCAAATATGTTTTGTGGTATACAATTATGAGTCAAAACATTATGACCACCTGCCTAATATAATGTTGGTCCTCCATGTGCTGACAAGACAGCGCCGACCCACCGAAGCATGGCCTATACAAGACCTCTGAAGGTGTCCTATGGTATGGCAACAAAACATTAGCAGCAGATCCTTCAAGTCCTGTAAGTTGCAAGGTGGAGCCACTGTAGATCGGACTTGTCGAATACATCCCACAGATGCTCAGTCGGATTGAGATCTGGAGAGTCTGGAGGCCAGGGCAACACCTTGAACACTTCATCATGTTCCTCAAACCATTCCAGAACAATGTGTGCAGTGTCATTCCTTGCAATGTCATTTTGTGCAATGTGGCAGGGTGCATTGTCCTGCTGAAAGAGGCCTCTGTTATCAGGGAATAACGATTTCCATGAAGGGGTGTACCTAGCCTGCAATGATATTTAGGTAGGTGGCATGAGTCAAGTTGACGTCCACATGAATGGCCGGACACAGGGTTTCCCAGCACAATGTTGCTTAGAGCTTCACACTCCCTCCACCGGCTTGTCTTCCCACAGTGCATCCTGGTGCCATCACTTACCCAGGTAGACGGTGCACACGTACACAGCTATCTGCATGAGCTAAAAGAAAATGGGACTCATTCGACCATGCACCCTTCTTCCACTGCTCCAAGCAAGATCCAGTGCCAACGTTCGCATGCCCATTGTAGGCGCTTTCGATGGTGGACAGGGGTCATCAGGGGAATTTTGCAAGTCTGTGGCTACGCACACCCATACGCAGCAGGGTGTGATGCATGGGTGTTGTGACACATTCTTCCCGTAGCCATTATTAAAATTTTCTGTGATTTGTGGCACAGTAGATCTTCTGTCGGTTCGGACTAGATGGGATACCCTTCATTGCCCTCGTGCATCGATGAGCCTTGGGTGCTCAACACCGTCACCAGTTTGTCCCTCCTCGGACCACTGTCGGTAGGTACTCACCAATGCTGAGCGGGAGCACCCCACAAGATCTGCTGTTTCAGAGATGCTCTGACCCAGTCATCTGGCCATTTCTCCTGCATCCAACATGTCGACTACGACAACTGGTTTTTCGTTTACCATCTAATCTACCCAGGATGGTGACATGTGCCCTTGTTTGGAGATGATCAACATTATTTGGTTCACCTGTGAGTGGTCATAATGTTTTGGCTCATCAGTGTATACATTTTTATATTTTTACCTAAGTCATCAGGTTGCATAAAACAAGGAGTTGAACAAGCTTGACTATGTAACTATTTTTTTAAATAAATTTATTTCTAGTTTTTCCCCTTATCCCACCCGATTAACCCAATGGCATATGGCCAGAACTTGTCGGAATAACTACCCCGGCTCACGTTTCCACAGGAAGGAGATAGTCGTAACACCAGCTTCCTTCAAACTCGTGTCGGCTGCTCTCGCTATTTTACACGCTGAAGCCTCGCATGGATTGCATTACCCTCAAGCCGCGAAGGAGACGTAGGGAGAATGCTTTCAGTTGCTTGACTGCAGGCGCCCGGGTGGGCCAGAGGGGTCGCTGGAAAACGACGAGTCCCCGAACACTACACCGATCTACACCCACTACTCCTCGGGTAAGGGTGGCCTAATGAATGCCTTACCCCGTGGACGCTCTGGCCGTGACCGGTTACGGCGAGTCTGGGATACGAACCTCCCAGCCACATGACGAGCGGACTGCAAGAACGGCGGTTTATTCCGCTCGGCCATCAGAGCGGCGACTACGTAACTATTAAGATATATAAAAACAAAATTTCTGGCCATGAATTAGAACCAATACATATAAGTTGAGATCAAGTAATACGCACTTAAAAAATCAGAACTGACCTGCATTATCAAGCTGCTGGGCCCACTCAATTAAGTTGGGACAGGTATCAGGTGAAGTGCTGAGGAACTGGATGAGGAGGCGAGCCCACACCCGGTTCTTCCTCTCCAGCATCAGATCTGCCACTTGGCCTAGCGTTCCGGGCTTCTGTTGATCCCCGCCGATGATCCTCCCTGCTACGTTACTGCCCTTTGACAAGTCCAGTTCCATCCAGGGCATAAGACTCTTCATTAGGGCTGACATATTAGGGCTCTGTTCTTCTCCAAAAAGCTTCCTGCTCTCCTTAATTTGATGCAGGACAGGGTCCCGATACAGCATCCAGGAACAAGCTGAGGGAAGACACAGTGTGAGAGAGGAAGCACAGGGATAAAAAAAAACTTGCAAAGAACACACTTATTAGTTCACAATGAATATGTTGAACTTGGGGGTGAAAATGGTGTTGACTAGTGACAAAAGCTGCGGTAAACTATGAGGATGTAATCAGATACATTTAATCCTTTGAGGATGGTTAAAAAGCTGGTACCTTTCTCTGGAAACTGAACCACGTTTTCTTCTTTCTCCAACAGAGAGTGATTCATTTCCCAGTTATGTTGAGATGCTTGCTTATACTGCTTTCTTTTATATTTACGGTCTTCCTTAGATTTTAACTTCTTAAGACTGAAAATAAACAAGAAACAAGACACTAATCAGGAACAATTCATTCTCATTTCATCTATGTACTTGCCTTCACAGAAGAAACAACATTCGGTAATAAACAAACATTATAAACATCTTGCCCTCCAATTAAAATACACTTACCCCTTGGATACTTTAATACATTGCAGTACAAGCCTGTTTTGTGTGTCCCACACTCATCTTTTGTCATCACTATATTTACTAAGTCTTTTGAAGTGGTGTTTTGGTTGGAATATGAAAAAACTTTGAAGCCATTTTTCTCAGTTTCACATTCTTGGAAGTTACTGCTTTCTGCCTTTGTAGGGTAAGGTAGCATCTGTTCAAAATTTGGAAGCCAATTATGGCAAAATTGTGTTTAATATAAAACCACAAATGGAAAACTTTAGTGAACGACAGTCAAGTGAAGCCATATGCCAAATTTGATGAGGATTTGACTAAATTTGTAGGAGTGAAAAAAGTTTTTGAAAAAAATTAAAAATGACAGAAAATGTAGTCAAATGGAAACAGGTTTGCCTGGTATACAAAGTTGGAGCTTAAGTCAGGGAAAACATGGTAAAAATAATTTTGATTCTATGGCTTTCGGTTTAGAAGTTGTATGGCAAAAATTGAAAAGGGTTATCAAAGCAAAGCCTATGGGTTCAGCTGATGTAATTTTTTTTTTTTTTTGCCTGAGTAGTAGGTGAAATTTTCAGCCTATCTGCCAAGTTTAGTGAATGTAGCCCTAACAGTTTCTGACCAACACATAATTTTTAGTGCAGAACAAGAAGAAGAAGAATCTGAGCAAAAACAATAGGGTTCCAGCACTACAGGCTTGGACCCCTAACAAGGAAAGAATACATAATTTAAACAAAACATAAACCAATCAAATACATAAATATATGCGGTGAAATTTACTTACAAATATGGTTCCCTGAAATTCAGCCTAAACTTTAGGTAGTGTTCAGTGGCGTGCTGTACTAAACATGTCATGTTGGGGCATCTGGGTAGCGTAGCGGTCTATTCCGTTGCCTACCAACACGGGGCTCCTGGTTCGAATCCCCGTGTTACCTCCGGCTTGGTCGGGCATCCCTACAGACGCAATTGGCCGTGTCTGCGGGTGGGAAGCCGGATGTGGGTATGTGTCCTGGTCATTGCACTAGCACCTCCTCTGGTTGGTCAGGGCACCTGTTCAGGGGGGAGGGGGAACTAGGGGAACAGCGTGATCCTCCCATGCATTACGTCCCCCTGGTGAAACTCCTCACTGTCAGGTGAAAAGAAGACGCTGATGACTCCACATGTATTGGAGGAGACATGTGGTAGTCTGCAGCCCTCCCCGGCTCGGCAGAGGGGGTGGAGCAGCGACCGGGACGGCTCGGATGAGTGGGGTAATTGGCCCCATAAAATTGGGGAGAAAATGGGGGGAAAAAATCCAAAAAAAAAAGAAAAAGTTAATGTCTGATAAGTACAGTAGTCAAAGTGGCTTGGTACTGGCTTAGTCGTATGCAATGCCATCTCACAGTAAGAGGTTCTTGGATTCAATTCTAGCCCATCTTTGTGGAATTTGTGTGGCTTTCCTTCAGGGACCCTGGCTTCCTCCCATAGCCAAAGGCATGCTTATTAGACAAGATCTCTAAACTGCCGGTAAGTGTCAGTGACTGTGTATGAGGCACACAAAAAAAAAAAAAAAAAAAAAAACACCAACTGAAAATGTCCATTCAGATAGTAAATAAAACTACTTGCAGTTGTCTCAGTTAAGTTTTCTGCACTTTGTTTAGCCCATTATAAATGATGCCTAAATGCTTAAAAAAGAAAAGCCATTCTGTTTCCATGATCTACTCAATCGATTATGTTGGTATTGTATAAAACATCAACTAGCTCAAGTGGACAACCATTGCTCGCTCAATAATGACACTAAAGAGGCAGAGAGATTTTAGTGTTGTGGCAGTTTTCAGATTTACTTTAAGTAAATCTGAAATTCACTTATCTCTGCAAGTCATGACATGAGGTAAACAACTTGGTTAACACTGATGGTCCTGGAGCCCACTTCTATAATGGTGAAAGCTGGACACGCACCATATTTTATGGCGTTGAGGTTCTGGACCCGTGGTGTTTTGTTTTTTTCAAAAAATTTTTTATTAAAGATAATTATAATAACGATAATAAATATAATTAATAATCAATTATAAATAATAATAATATGAATAATAAATTTATGTAAATAAAATCAATAATGTATATATATCGTTTATAACATATATATATAAATATATAAAGTTTTTCCCCACATCTATCTTAATATATAAATACATATATTTAGATTATATAAATATATATATACACTACCGTTCAAAAGTTTGGGATCACCCAAACAATTTTGTGTTTTCCATGAAAAGTCACACTTATTCACCACCATATGTTGTGAAATGAATAGAAAATAGAGTCAAGACATTGACAAGGTTAGAAATAATGATTTGTATTTGAAATAAGATTTTTTTTACACCAAACTTTGCTTTTGTCAAAGAATCCTCCATTTGCAGCAATTACAGCATTGCAGACCTTTGGCATTCTAGCTGTTAATTTGTTGAGGTAATCTGGAGAAATTGCACCCCACGCTTCCAGAAGCAGCTCCCACAAGTTGGATTGGTTGGATGGGCACTTCTTGCGTACCATACGGTCAAGCTGCTCCCACAACAGCTCAATGGGGTTCAGATCTGGTGACTGCGCTGGCCACTCCATTACCGATAGAATACCAGCTGCCTGCTTCTGCTCTAAATAGTTCTTGCACAATTTGGAGGTGTGTTTAGGGTCATTGTCCTGTTGTAGGATGAAATTGGCTCCAATCAAGCGCTGTCCACTGGGTATGGCATGGCGTTGCAAAATGGAGTGATAGCCTTCCTTATTCAGAATCCCTTTTACCCTGTACAAATCTCCCACCTTACCAGCACCAAAGCAACCCCAGACCATCACATTACCTCCACCATGCTTAACAGATGGCATCAGGCATTCTTCCAGCATCTTTTCATTTGTTCTGCGTCTCACAAACGTTCTTCTTTGTGATCCAAACACCTCAAACTTGGATTCATCCGTCCACAACACTTTTTTCCAGTCTTCCTCTGTCCAATGTCTGTGTTCTTTTGCCCATCTTAATCTTTTTCTTTTATTGGTCAGTCTCAGATATGGCTTTTTCTTTGCCACTCTGCCCTGAAGCCCAGAATCCCGCAGCCGCCTCTTCACTGTAGATGTTGACACTGGTGTTTTGCGGGTACTATTTAATGAGGATGCCAGTTGGGGACCTGTGAGGCGTCTGTTTCTCAAACTAGAGACTCTAATGTACTTATCTTCTTGCTCAGTTGTGCAACGCGGCCTCCCACTTCTTTTTCTACTCTGGTTAGAGCCTGTTTGTGCTGTCCTCTGAAGGGAGTAGTACACACCGGTGTAGGAAATCTTCAATTTCTTAGCAATTTCTTGCATGGAATAGCCTTCATTTCTAAGAACAAGAATAGACTGTCGAGTTTCAGATGAAAGTTCTCTTTTTCTGGCCATTTTGAGCGTTTAATTGACCCCACAAATGTGATGCTCCAGAAACTCAATCTGCTCAAAGGAAGGTCAGTTTTGTAGCTTCTGTACCGAGCTAAACTGTTTTCAGATGTGTGAACATGATTGCACAAGGGTTTTCTAATCATCAATTAGCCTTCTGAGCCAATGAGCAAACACATTGTACCATTAGAACACTGGAGTGATAGTTGCTTGAAATGGGCCTCTATACACCTATGTAGATATTGCACCAAAAACCAGACATTTGCAGCTAGAATAGTCATTTACCACATTAGCAATGTATAGAGTGTATTTCTTTAAAGTTAAGACTAGTTTAAAGTTATCTTCATTGAACAGTACAGTGCTTTTCCTTCAAAAATATGGACATTTCAATGTGATCCCAAACTTTTGAACGGTAGTGTATATTATAAATAATACATATAATACATTTTAATAATAATAAATATAAAATTATGACAAAGATAATTATAATATCCAAAAAATATAGCTTCTGAAAATAATGGTAATACACCCTCAATGAAGAAGATGGCAAGCATTGCTGTAACCATTGACCACTGTAGCTAGAACTGCTGCCAGCAGCATGTGGTGTATCATTGTTGGTACCTTACCTTGTGCATTTCTGGTTTACTTTCAACTTCACTTGATGCTCCTGCTTAGCAATGTCAGCTTCAAACTGATGGGGGAAATGTAGTAATACATTTACACAAAAGGTGCATGAGCAAAATGACTTTCAAATTTGACTTCAACTACTGATTACTTACCTTACATTTGATTAGGCCTGTTGAACCATAGATTTTGATACTACATATTTTACCTCTGCAGTTTGGAGTAAAGCATGTTTCTTTGAGAAAATCCTGTAAGAACAAAACATGACTTGAGCATCAAAGTATGCATGGTAAAAAAAAATGCTGCTCCGCAAAACACATTTACCTTTTCATTTTTGTCGAAAAATTTTGTCTTGAGGGTTTTCCAACAGCTGATGTGGTACTCTACAACACAACTTTGAGAGCAATTTACTTGAATGAAGCCCTAAAAAAAAGAAGCCATTTTTTTTAACAGCTTAGTGCTTTTGTCATTGTCATTTTTGACTGAAAATCTGGCTGTTGGCAGTTACCTTAAAATCTGGGTCAGTGAAATAAATTTTAGTTTTCGTATGACCAAGGCAATTCTCATGTCTACAAACAGCATCTGGTTTAGGGGGAAATTTGCATAACTCTATTGCATTGACCAGGAGCTCCTAAAAGAAAAAGAAAAAAAAACAAAAACAAAACACAACCAATATTTTACACGGTTTCATTTTTGCAGAAAATCATTTGTTTTGTTGCAGTTTATAGTTTAATGGAGAATGTGGCGGTTGTTGATAGATATTTAGCATGGTTCCATTCTTTTTGAAATGTCATGGTTGAGATTTTAATCTTAGTATATTTAAATATGCATGTAAATGAACCAGAGGAAATAAACACACATGGATAACGTACCTTTAAGTAGTATGGCTGTGATTCTTTGACAATCTCTTTTGTCATAGGCCATTTGAGTACACCAGGCATTATTTGATTTCTAACCAAACGCAGTGAGTCTAAAAACCTCTCCAGTGCAAGTGGATACCTTCAAGGGAAAGATGCACATGAAATCTCTGAGAGTTACACATGTAACTGCAGTTCAGTGAATTCCGCATGACCATCAGAGATGATGCTTAAGTACTGGATCTTCTCCATTTCCCATGTGCCCAAGTTGAGATCCTACACAAAATCACCTGTGACATTGATGACAAAAGGTGGTATGTCCCCTATAAGTACCTTCATCATCTACTCACCTGTTCCTACAGAATATTATTTCAAGATTCCGACTGACAGGGAACTCTGACAGTCACCTGGGATTCATAGAACTGCAGTTACATGAGTAACTCGCATTCTATTTCATTCCTCCTGACTGTCAGAGATGGTGCTTAACCACCGGATGATTCCTCACAATGGTTATAAGCAAGCTTATCCATCTCATGAATGCTAGAGTCTTGGTCAGATGACCGTTATGACAGTATGCAGAGTAACTACATTGATCCTGTAGAAGTGGGCAAAGGTCAATGTGCAGGGTCATTATCAGGTAGCTGTAGCACAACTATCCCTCAGCTAGCCATCAGGTAAACAAACTATACACACAATAGTATGTGGTCCTCTCAGGTACAGCCCATACACCCACAGTCTTATGGGCTGAGACTTCCAGTTTTTAAGTGTTGGTGAGAGAACTGTCCAAAAGCTGGCTGATTGTCCTCAGGAACTATTCCCACGATCTTGTGCAGCCCTTGGGGTGACAGGACCTTGGAGGACCAGGATTATGGTCAAGTTGCTCCTGAAAACCAAGCTGTGCCTGTGTCATGGTGATGGCTATGCCAACCAGGGTGCTGCCATAGACTGGATCTTTGTTGGACCACGTGGGCAAGCAGGTGGGTGAGGGTACCCAGAGAACCACCAATAAGGGCTACCCTGCCTGGAAATAAATCATGATTCCTTCAACAGGTCAGTAAATTGCTGCTTAACTTGGCCGACTTGCAAGCTGCATTCCAGGGCCTGCTATGCAGCTAGTCCAAACACCTGGCCTGACACCAGGGGCACCGAATGAAGGGTCCTTCAACCTGCCTCCATCAAGGGGGACAGACAGCTAGACCTGGTAACATGTAAACGTCACAAAGATCATTCAGCATCTGCGCCTCCACATCACCTGACTCCTATATAGTTTGTGATAAAGCCAGAACAACGTGGGACACAAGGTAACGTTTCAATTTTAATAAGATTAGAGGAATAATTTGATTACTGCAACTGATCCATTATTAAGACTATTCAACAATTCTTGTAAACTCAGATCATTAAAGACATCGTCTTATGCAAACTCAAGTAGACAACTTAATTGCACTATCACCTTGATTTATTGCCTCCATGCATAGTCATTGATTTGCCAAAGTGAACCATATGGGCTGCTATGTCATAACTCTTCGTAAGGTCATCATCTGTTTCACGGCACTGTGGCCAGGAACCTGCTCTGAGGGCTTCATTGGTGGAGACTATGAGGGATGCAATAATAATACTACTAATAATAATGCATTTTATTTATATAGCGCTTTTCATCGTACTCAAAGACACTTTACATAAATTAGAATAAACTTAAAAGCAACTCACCGAAAACATGCAACACGACATAAATCACACATGAAAACAAATCTGAAGAGGTGAGTCCTGATTAATGACTTGAATGTGGGCAGATCACAGCAGTGTCTGATGTGCTTGGGGAGGGAGTTCCAAGAGGAGGGGGCAGCAGGTCGAGTGCTCGGTCCTTAGTCTGCCTCAGATTAGGGACGGATAAGAGGTAGGGGGGGCACGAGAAGGCAATGGAGAAGAGGTGTGTCTTGAGACGGGATTGGAAGAGTGGGAGGGATTCTGAGTCTCTCATGATTTGGGGGAGTGAGTTCCAGAGCCTGGGAGCTGCCCTGGAGAAGGCTCGGCCACCAAAACCACGGAGGTTGGACCTGGGGGTGGAGAGAAGGGAGGCTGAGGTGGATCTGAGGGACCGAGAGGGTTGGTAAGGGGAGAGGAGGTTGGTGAGGTATGGGGGAGCCAGTTGATGAAGGGCTTTATAAGTGAGAACCAGGATTTTGTAACTGATCCGGTGGGAGATGGGTAGCCAGTGGAGGTCTTTTAGGACTGGGGTGATGTGGTGCCAGGATTTGGTGAAAGTTAAAAGTCGGGTGGATGCATTCTGGACCAATTGGAGTCTCTTGATAGAGCTAGCACTGATGCCATAGAGGAGTGAGGTGCAGTAATCAAGGCGGGAGGAGATGAAGGCATGGATCAGCGTCTCGACAGCAGGGCGTGTCAGAGAGGGTCTTATTTTCACAATGTTGTGAAGGTGGTAGAAGGATGATTTGACAATTTTGCAGATATGGGGCTCAAGGAAGAAGGTGGGATCAAGGATCACACCAAGGCTGTGTGCCTGGGAAGAAGGGGAGACGGTAATGCCATCGATGGTGAGTGTGAGTGATGGCAATAGTCGGGTCGACTACGGGCATTGTGCTTAGCCCATAACTCTCCCTATCCTGCATTTCCACCAAATTCATTGCATCACTTGTATGGTGGAAGTGAGACTTTGGGTCTGTCCAGCACCTCTGTGGCTCCTGAATAAAGGATCTTGAGACAGGGACACTGAAGGTCACAGGCTGTCAGTCTTACATGAAGAACACGCTGGGAGGCACAAGGGCGCTGTCCAGTCCTAGCTGAGCCAAAGCCATCCCTATGGCAGGCTTGACCAATTGTGAACCCCGCAATGTCACACCCTCCGTCCCCTGGGATGTTGTGTTAAATACATGGGAGGTAGCATCTTCATGGCTACAGGAGGCTGCTGTGAACAGTACATAATTGTCCCTGTCGCGGGAGATCAGAAGAGTGATGACTGCTGCAGGAGGTACTATTGTTAAGCTATAAAATGGTTAGCTCCTAAAAGCAGGGATAGCTATCATAAGCACAAGTAATGGGAAATAGTACTCATCTGTTTAGCTGTAAACTACACTGTGTTGTAGCTGATGCCACCACAGAGAAAACACCACTTAACAGCCCACAGAGCAACTGAAAAAGTCTACAGCCTCTGGAGGATGAAATAGACTTAGCTCCAACTTCAGTTATGAGTAGGGCCCTACCAAATTCACGGTACATTTCGCTCAATTTCACGGACCTAGTTTCTCGAAAATCACAGATTTCACGGATTCCATAAGAAAAATGCGACATTTCACGGCAATGATTAAATTACACTTTTTATTCACACAGGGCCTTAATAGCCCAGCCTACTGTACACAGCATAACCGTACTAGTGGTTGAATGTAAGCATTGAGCATCCTGCGACGGTGCTTGGCTTCATGCTCTGTCTCTGCGATGAAAATACTTGTCCATGTTTTGACACGGCCCTCTCCGCGTCCACAGAGTTCGTCGGGATTGACAGACAGCGCCACGCTACTTTAGCAAGATGTGGTAGCCTAGATTCGGAGGATTTCCAAAAAGCTAGCACTGGTAAAGTTGTGTCCACCTCTTGTGTGATGTGTTTGTAGTTCGGCAATTCCAGCCTACAGTTTTTGTCAAATCCAGGAATGTCCGTGCTGAGTGATTTTAAATCCACCGTCAAAATAAGTATTTGTGCAGGGTCAAAAATGCGCACTGCTTTCAGGAATTCGGCCGCTGGTTGTTTAAATCTACTTTGCGTAATGTTCTCGTTTGACTCGTCTCCGTAGCAGTAATACTGCCTGATCTTTCGTATCATGCCAGAAAACAAGTGATGAGCACTGGCATTTAAATCTGCACGCTCGGAGTGAATTTCATTCGCCTGTGCTTCTGCCCAAAAGAGCAAATCCATGACCCTGTTGTGCGCCTTGTGAATTAATACATGTCGAGATTCAAACCAAGTGATCAAGTCCATTAGCTTAGTGGCATTTTTGGAAATGAATTTGACCTCCTCATTCAGGTGAGGATCGTGTAAAAGATTTAACAGTTCGGTCAATGCCTGTGTTCGGGGTGTCAGTGCGAGCTCCTGTTCCACAAAATCTGCGTAAAAGTCCAGATGAGCTGCGTGATACTGTACAGCCCGAAACCACGAGTTCCATCTCGTAATCACTGGTTCAGGTGGAAGGGCAATTTTCCCCACCGTTTCCCCTGTCTTCTCTGCAATGCTTTCCCGATAGTGTAGTTTGCGACTGGGACAATGCTTAAACACTTTTTTGACGTAGCTCACTAACTTATCTACTCTAGGAAACTCAGCTCTCCACAACTCACTCACCAGAGAAATAATGTGGGCATTGCAAGTGATATGCACCGAGTTTGGCATGAGACCCTGGAGTACAGATTTGTATGACTTCGTCATGTAGGTTGCATTGTCACTAATGAAAGCAGATACTTTGTTAAAGTCTGCACCATATTTTGTGAGGGTTTTAATTATGGCTTGTGAAACAGTGGTATAGTTTACAGCATCCAAGTAAGCACAGTCGGCCAGCACTGCTGTTAGAGTTCCAGTCTCAACATCTTCCGTCTTGTCCGACATGAAATCGAAAATAACATGCAAAACATAATTGTCCTGCTCGTCGGTGGACTCATCCAAAATAATTGAAAACGATTCACGTGAATTTATGATAGATTTTACCTCTTCAAATTGTGCGTCAAACAGCTTAGGAAGGTAGTCTTGTCGGAGCTTATTTGCACTGGGTAAACCGCCCGCATTTCTCACATTACGTTGAAGGTAGTCCCTCAGTTTCGGGTGATCAAGCTTCTCCAGCGGTATGTTAGCACTAGCAAACGCCTCAACAAGCTCCATGGTCGCCAAATGTCGAGACTCGGTGCTCTCGGTTGTTTTCTTAAACATCGATGAAATTGTTTTTTGCTTCTTGTTGGTTCCACCTTGTGGTTCTTTTTCGGCAGCCCTCTTTTTGTTGAGATGAGTTTCACTTTCCAAGTGACGCTGAATCGTTGCTCGTCGACTGTGATCTAAGGAGATATTACAACTCGTACAAAATAATTTTCCGCCATCAGCGTGTAAAATATGTTTTCCAAACTCAATTACTCTGTCGTCTGCAGTCGTGTTTTTTGAGGTTTTAGATTTCGACATCTTCAGTACGTTAGGGCCTAAGCTAACATGCTGACGACAGCTAACTCAAACTATGCTAGTAACAAAAATGATCATTGCGACCACCCCGGATGCTCATTTAACCAATCAATGTCTTAGACACGTGAATGCTTTTATTCGCGCATCCAAAATGTCAATCATGTCAGCACAGTAGTTTCTCAAACTAGTTGCGCACTTAAATTCTGCATTTCACTGCATTTCACGGCAAATGGTCAATTACACGGGAAGAGGCTGATTTCACGGTCCGTGACGCGATTTTCACGGCCGTGAATTTGGTAGGGCCCTAGTTATGAGACTATAAGCAATTTCTTTACCAGCAAACAGTAAATGTATGTTTGACCTGCTTATTGGACTCTGCAATA
Source organism: Lampris incognitus (assembly GCF_029633865.1). Taxonomy (NCBI): domain Eukaryota; kingdom Metazoa; phylum Chordata; class Actinopteri; order Lampriformes; family Lampridae; genus Lampris; species Lampris incognitus. Next base: position 54,933,827 of record NC_079218.1, on the reverse strand, counting down.
GCAAGAAAACAAGCAAGAAGGAACAGGTGAGCAGATGACATAAGTACTTATGGGGGACATACCACCTGTCATAATCCATGTCACAGGGGCCTATTTTTTTTTACCAGCATGTGTGAGATAGAAAAGATCCAGGGATTTAGTACAATCTCTGATGGTCAGAGGAAAGAAATAGTACACATACATCTTAATGACTGAAAAATAAACTGATATAAGGGTTTAATTTTTGTTGCAGTCACCTGTTCTCCTTGAGATACACTCTGCCAATACCATAGTACACAAAACACTGAAATGTCCTCTCCTCAAAGGACTTCATCTTCTGGAATTCTCTGTGTGCTTCTGCAAGTTCCTGTGTTTTATGGAATTAACAACACATTTTATCAATCACAAGAGTTTTTATTGTATCTGATGAATATTCTTCATACCTCATCAGTATAAACAGCCTAGTCTGAATCCTATTGATTGACCGCTTTCTAAGCTTCCATTTTGGACCCCAAAAACCTAAACTGTTAATCCCCACAATTCTGTGGAAATCAGACAGTAGTTATATACTGTCTACTACAGCATATCGCTCTGATATGTCTGTGAATTAGTTGTGTTTTATCCACTCAACAGATCTGAACATTGGCGCAATTAAAGACAACACTCTGGGTCTAATTTTCTTCACTATATGCTCCCAGCTGTTCACATAATTTGAAGGTACATTGTGTACTACTCCCTTCAGAGGACAGCACAAACAGGCTCTAACCAGAGTAGAAAAAGAAGTGGGAGGCCGCGTTGCACAACTGAGCAAGAAGATAAGTACGTTAGAGTCTCTAGTTTGAGAAACAGACGCCTCACAGGTCCCCAACTGGCATCTTCATTAAATAGTACCTGTTAGAGCCTGTTTGTGCTGTCCTCTGAAGGGAGTAGTACACACCGGTGTAGGAAATCTTCAATTTCTTAGCAATTTCTCGCATGGAATAGCCTTCATTTCTAAGAACAAGAATAGACTGTCGAGTTTCAGATGAAAGTTCTCTTTTTCTGGCCATTTTGAGCGTTTAATTGACCCCACAAATGTGATGCTCCAGAAACTCAATCTGCTCAAAGAAGTGCCCATCCAACCAATCCAACTTGTGGGAGCTGCTTCTGGAAGCGTGGGGTGCAATTTCTCCAGATTACCTCAACAAATTAACAGCTAGAATGCCAAAGGTCTGCAATGCTGTAATTGCTGCAAATGGAGGATTCTTTGACGAAAGCAAAGTTTGATGTAAAAAAAATCTTATTTCAAATACAAATCATTATTTCTAACCTTGTCAATGTCTTGACTCTATTTTCTATTCATTTCACAACATATGGTGGTGAATAAGTGTGACTTTTCATGGAAAACACAAAATTGTTTGGGTGATCCCAAACTTTTGAACGGTAGTGTATATATATATATATATATATATATATATATATATATATATACACCAATACATGAATCAGAGGAGACATGTGGCAGTCTGCAGCCCTCCCCGGATTGGCAGAAGGGGGTGGAGCAGCAACCGGGACGGCTCGGGAAGAGTGAGATACTGTCCATGCAGCGTCTTTGTCCATGTTTCCGTCTTCGTTTGATGGCTGGGAGAGCTGGTGGTGGATCGGCTGGGAGAGCTAGGTCTGCTCCTGTGGGCCAGGTGACCACGGTCCTGCCCAGAGCTGCACCCGAAGAGGTAACACCAAGGGGGGTTTGACAGGAAGCGGAAGCGGAGCAGGCTAAGCAGGCAAGTTGCTAGTGTGACTAGTCCATGCAGACTGGCAGTTCTGATAACACCGAGGGCAGTCTGGCAGCGGCCTTGCCTAGTGTTGACTGTCGTCTTGTGGAATGCGGGGAGGTGTGTCGAAGCTATCTGGGTGGGACAGCTAGCGTTGAATTGGCTGAGGAAACCTGGTCTGCTGCATCTGGTGGGTCCAAGGACCACGAACCTGCCCGACATTGCGCCTGAAGAGGAAACACCGAGGGCGGTCTGACAGGACGCGAAAGCGGGGCAGGCTAAGCTAACTGCTAGCCCATGCAGACCGGCAGTTCTGACAGTCATCCTGACTGGTGGTCATAATATTGCATCTTGGTATGGGGGACAGCATCTTTAAAGTACTTCACGTGATCTTTAAAGGCCTCAAGGTGGACAGTGAGGCCAGACCTTTTATACAGCCTCTCTTGTTGATCAACCACTAGTACTTTCAGCTGCTCCCGTTAGGGGTCGCCACAGCGGATCATCCATTTCCATCTCTTCCTGTCCTCTGCATCTTCCTCTGTCACACCAGCCACCTGCATGTCCTCTCTCACCACATCCATAAACCTGCTCTTTGGCCTTCCTCTTTTCCTTTTCCCTGGAAGCGCCATATTCAGCATCCTTCTCCCAATATACCCAGCATCTCTCCTCCACACATGTCCAAACCATCTCAATCTTGCCTCTCTTGCTTTGTCTCCAAACCGTCCAACCTGAGCTGCCCCTCTAATATACTCGTTCCTAATCCTGTCCTTCTTCATCACTCCCAATGAAAATCTTAGAATCTTCAACTCTGCCACCTCCAGCTCCACCTCCTGTCTTTTTGTCAGTGCCACTGTCTCCAAACCATATAACACAGCTGGTCTCACAACCATCTTGTAAACCTTCCCTTTAACTCTTGCTGGTACCTTTCTGTCACAAGTCAGTCCTGACACTCTTCTCCACCCACTCCACCCTGCCTGCACTCTCTCTCTCAACAAAGAACAACAAAGAAAAAAACAAAGAAGACAAACAAACAAAGAAGAGAAAATGATTGAAATGTTTCACTTGGTGAAGACCATCGTCATAAAGGTGTGCAACGTGAAGTTTATGCACAGAGGGCAGAAACGCTGTCCGATACATTTGAACCCGTACAGCTGAAGTCAGGCATTAATCAAGTGAATTCAGAATGTACAATAGCTCACATCATCACTACAACAATGAAGCAAGTTGCTAGTGTGACAAGTAAGAGTCAGTGCTCCTCCCCACACTGTTGCCGAAACATAGCACATTCAAGGGAAATCCCTCTGCTCCCTGTCAATGTCAACATTTTACAAGCAGGAGGAATGAGTCGGCTACAAGCTGCAGTGGAGGGTGGCCCACTACTCAATCCATCCACATGTTTGAGGCCAGTGGAGTTTCCTGATGAGGGTCCAGATAGCTTGAAACGTGACCCTTCATCATTGAAATTGCTCTGCTAAGGCTCAGTCACACACAGCTACACTACTGGACAATTATTGTGCGTAGAAACAGGTGTGGACACAAATCATCTACTGTCTGAGTTTCCAGTCAACTTGCAACTAAACAAAGAATCCTTCACATTACAAGGAATTGTTCGACTGTGTGACGATCAGATAATGTCACACAGTCGAACAATTAATTCAGTTAATTTAATTTACAATTAATGTATACTGTAAATTAATTTATTATCTGTGATGGACTGGTGACCTGTCCAGGGTCTCCCGCCCAATGAGCGCGGGGATAGGCTCCAGCACCCCACGACCCTCATCAGGATAAGCAGCTTGGAAAAAAATTGAATGAACGAATATAAGAGCCATCGAGGGATGGCCTCGGTCCCTATGTGGCCTACTGCAGAAGATCCTCCCTGATCTGGAGAAATATGACGACCTTTCTTGTCAGGTCACAACAGCCTCTGAAAAAACACAAATACAGCCCCAAGCTGTGTTTTTCACAAAGGAAGGTTCAAAGCCCTCATCATAATCTGACCTACACAACAGGAGCCTTCAGTAAATAGTGTTGAACAAACAGGCTACATTCTGCTCCTGATGAACTCCTTGAATGGTCCTGAAACAAGGAAACTGCATCATTTTTTGTGAAGCCTTTTGTTGGGGGATGATTTTGCAGCAGTTTTACGACATTGATTTTTTTTTTTACTTCGTACTGCTGTTGCTGTGAGGGTACCACATGACTACACCTCAGTCCTCTGCTTCTATGAGGAAATGTTATGTTTGCTGTTATCCCTTAAAGTAAACATGACATAAAAAACAACACATCGTTTCAAATGACTATGTAATAATTTAAGTGCGTTAGGTTAAATGTGGTAGGCCGAAAAAAAAAAAAAAAAAAAAACAACCCTTCACATTTCTTCAGAAAGCACAGGTAATTGAACGAACGGGCACAAATTGAGCGCAAACGAACGACACCGGTTTGGGATGATTTTGACGACAATGGGGGTTCAGAATTGTGTCATTTATAAATTTATTTCTGATTTTCTCCCAATTTACTGGCCAATCGATCCCTATTTTAGTTCAAACACCCACCCTTGTACTGCGTGCGTTCGCCAACTGCATCTCTCCGGCCGGCAGTCTCGAAGGAGACGCCTCATCACGAAAGTGGCGAGGCGTCTCCAGGCCAAACCACTGCTTTTTCCGACACACACAGAGACACATTCATGTGACGAACACAAGCCGACTCCGCCCCCCTCCCGAAGACAGCGTTGCCAATTAATGCTGCTTCATCGAGTCCGGCCATAGTCGGATCTGAGGCGCGAGGCGCGAACCCCGGTCCCCAGTGGGCAACTGCATCGACACAAAACCGATGCTTAGACCGCTACACCACCGCAGACCCAGAATTGTGTCATTTAAGTCAAGTCAGTTTAATTTGTATAGCCCAATATCACATATTGCAAATTTGCCTCAAGGGGCTTGACAGCAACACAACACCCTCTCCTCAGACCCTTGCATAAAACAGCACCTTTCTTTTAACAGCACAAACACACGAGACCAGTTTTGAATGATTTGTATGATAATGACGTGCAGAATGACGTCACAGCCTATAAAATATAATGCTTAATATCTCAAAAATCTTTACAGCACAAACGATAGCTTTTGCAGCACAAATCAAGACAAACAAATGATTTTTTTTAATTCATGTTCCGATCGCACGGGGTGCCAACTTCACACAGGTTAGTAAACTACGTTTTAAAATGTGCTATATACGTTTATTCTTATTATTTTTATCATTCAACCCCCCCATACATCACCACCGCTGTCCACTCTGTCCAAACTGCTTTTTTGGCCTTTTTCAAAACGCAAGTGGGCAGGGACACCCTAACATGTGACTGCTTACCATCTCTATAAAGTTATAGTAAGTTGACCAACTTGTCGTTAAGCTCATGAAAATGGTTGTGGCAACGTATTTGCCAAACAGCATTGATATTCATCTGGAATTATCTGGGAGGCGATCAACAGAATTTTGATTTTTAAATTATATCCCCGGCTAACATGTGTCCTGGACAGCTCAGCCCACATAAGACCCACGTCAAATAATAATAAAATACTTTGACATTTTATTAATCAGTGCTTTACCTCAGGCTGGCCAATCTCTACCAAGGCTGATGCACGGCCATATATCAGCAACACTTCATCATGTGTAGAAAGTCCAAGATCCTGAGAAAGTAAAAAAAAAAAAAAACAGAAAAATATATTATGGGCCGATTAAAACATCAATTGTTGCCTCATCCTGCTGTGTTTTTAACCTTCAGACACAAGCTCATTAATGGTAACTCAAGAGAAAAGTCACTGCTAGTTTTTTTTTTTACCCAAAGTTATATACATCAAATATATACAAATAAATAAATAAAACAAACGAATAATAAATAAATAATTTGTACAAAAGGTCCATACAAACTATACTATGGAAAATTGGCTGCTTATTTTGCGCTTCATATACACGTTCAGAGTTTAAATGTAAAGTTAATTCACCTTGTGACACTGCTCTCAAAACTTAGTACTCGTGGGGAAACCTGCCAAATGAGATTCCCTAGTCCTGTAAGTTAAATATACCAAATCTACAACTAATAATTTTCCTTTTCACTTCTTTTTTTTTACCCTTCTGCTTTCCAAAATGTTCCAAAGGTGAAGAAGTTAACTGAGTGCAAGTTATCTAATATTTGGTCAATCTCAAATATTTATTGATCGATATTTTTTTTGTTTTTACTTTTTTTTTGACACGTCAATTAATTTTCCATTATGGATATCAATTCATAAGATTTTCTTCATGACATAAAAATGTAACATCTGTTTATGTAAATACAAAGTGGTTGCAATGTGTGAAATACAGTTGATAATGTTTGACTTAAAACTCCATTGACCAACATTTCAATAAATTCTATCATCTAACTGAGCCGCAAGCGCTGCAAACTATGAACTCTTAAGGTCCCGTTTATACCTGCATTCTTGTGTCTAGAATTATCCACAATGTGTCTGAGATGGATTACATTCACATATCAACATGTATCCCAGGTGACCATTTATAATCTAATTTTGCTTTTCCATTTATTCATTCATTCATCATCAGCCACTTCTCCAGGGTCAGGTCGCGGTGGCAGCAAGCTAAGTCGGGCACTCTAGACGTCCCTCTCCCCAGCAATGCCCTTCAGCTCCTCCTGGGGGATCCCAAGGTATTCCCAGGCCAGATTGGACATGTAGTTCCTCCAGCGAGTTCTGGGTCTACCCCAGGGTCTCCTCCCAGTTGTCCGTGCCCAGTAAACCTCAAAAGGAAGGCGCCCAAGAGGCATCCTAATCAGATGCCCGAACCACCTCAACTGGCTCCTTTCTACGCGAAGGAGCAGCGGCTCTACTTCGAGCTCGCTCTGGATGTCCGAGCTCCTCACACTATCTCTAAGGCTGAGCCCAGACACCCTACAGAGGAAATTCATTTCAGCCGCTTGTGTCTACAATCTCATCCTTTCGGTCACTACCCAAAGCTCATGACCATAGGTGAGGGTTGGACCATCTCTATACAAACATGAAAGACTCATACAAAGCTCATACAAAGCTACTCCCTGTCCCCACCTGGGGCATTCTGACCAACTTTGCCTGTTCCTGGTCCCAGCCTACGAACCCCTAATAAAACGGGTCAAGCCAGCAGTAAAGACAATCACTGTCTGGCCAGAAGGAGCAGTCTCTGAACTCCAGGGCTGTTTTGACATCACAGACTGGGGTATTTTTGCACATTCAGCTATCCATGGCTCCCATATAGACATTAATGAACAGACATCTGCCATACTAGCCTACATTAACTTTTGCACTGAGAGTGTCACAACAAAAAAATCAATCTCCGCCTTTCCAAACAGAAACCCTGGATGACCAGTGAGGTACGGCAGCTGCTGAAAGTTCGGGATGCAGCGTTCAAGTCAGGTAACTGTGAGGCCTACAGCGCAGCCAGATCCAACCTCAAAAAGGGCATCAGAACAGCCAAACATAAATATCCTCTACGAATAGAGAACCACCTTCAAAATAACTACGATCCTCGGCGAATGTGGCAAGGCATTCAGTCTATCACAGACTACAAAAGCTCCAATAGCGGTCCCACTGTCTATGATGCCTCCCTGCCAGACAAGCTATAAATCATTTCTATGCCCGCTTCGACAAGGATAATACTGACCCAGCCATAAAAATCCCCAGCCACCCAGAAAACCAGGTGCTCACTCTATTGATTGCAGAGGTCAGAGAATCACTGCGCAGTGAACACAAGGAAGGCTCCCGAACTGGACGACACACGGGGTCGGGTCCTCCCGGAATGTGCTGACCAGCTGGCTGAGGTCTTCACAACTATGTTTAACCTCTCACTGTCCCAATCCATAGTACCGACATGCTTTAAGAATGCCTCTATCATTCCTGTCCCCAAGAAACCAACATCCACATGTCTGAATGACTACCAACCCATAGCACTCACCCCCATTGCCATGAAATGCTTTGAGAGACTGGTTCTGGCTCACATCAAAAAAGTTACCCCCCCCCCCCATTCGACCCACATCAGTTCGCCTACCGTCCTAAAAGGTCTACTGAGGATACCATTGCCACTGCCCTGCACTTTGCTCTGACCCACCTTGAACTTACAACACATACATCCGGATGCTGTTTATAGATTATAGCTCTGCCTTCAACACTATCATCTCTGCCAAACTAACCACCAAACTCCTCTCCTTTGGCCTCAACCCCTCCCTAACTGGACACTGGACTTCCTGTCTAACAGACCTCAGTCTGTTAGGTTAGGTGACCACATCTCCTCCACCCTGACCCTCAGCACAGGTGCCTCTCAAGGCTGTGTTCCGAGCCCCCTCCTTTTCTCCCTCTTTACCCACGACTGCTTGCCAACTCACCCGTCAAATGTTAAAGTTTAGTTTACAGTCATTGGCCGCATCACCAACAATGACAAGACGGCCTACAGGGACGAGATTCAGCACCTCACATCATGGTGTACTACCAACAATCTTGTCCTCAATGTGCAGAAGACGAAGGAGCTGATTGTTGACTTCAGGAGGTCTAGAAGCTGCAGCCAATCCCCCATACACATCAATGGGGTGGAAATGGAGCGTGTTTCCAGCTTTAAATTCCTTGGAGTCCACATCAGCGAGGAACTTTCCTGGACATTAAACACCCAGGCCCTTGTGAAAAAGGCCCAAAAACGCCTGCACTTCCTGAGGAGGCTGAGGAGCACCTGTCTATCCCCCAAAATTCTCACCAACTTCTACCAATGCACCATAGAGAGCATCCTGACCAGCTGTATCTCAGTAGACCAGAAAGCTCTGCAGCGGGTCGTCAAGGCAGCCCAGCATATCACCGGTACCCAGCTCCCAGCCATTAAAGACATTTATCACAAACGCTGCCTTCGAAGGGGTCTGAGCATCAGCAGAGATCCCACCCACTCCAACCATGGACTGTTCTCCCCCCTGCACTGTGGGAAGCGCTACAGGAGCCTCAGAGCCCGCACTACCAGGCTCAAAAACAGCTTCTTTCCACAAGCTGTTGCCCACCTGAACCTTGGCCACCCACTGAATGTCTGTAGATATTTTTAAATATTTTGCACTCTAGCTCTTTTATTTTTTAATTTTTTTTAAACTTATTTTTAGCTTTTGGTCTTCATGCTCCACACATGTCCAAGCCATCTCAATCTTCATCAAGATTGAGATGGCTTGGACATGTGTGGAGGAGAGATGCTAGGTATATTGGGAGAAGGATGCTGAATATGGAGCTGCCAGGAAAGAGGAAAAGAGGAAGGCCAAAGAGGAGGTTTATGGATGTGGTGAGGGAAGACATGCAGGTGGCTGGTGTGACAGAGGAAGATGCAGAAGACAGGAAGAAATAGAAATGGATGATCCGCTGTGGCGACCACTAACGGGAGCAGCCGAAAGTATTAGTAGTAGTAGGTCTTCATGTGTATCTTATACTGTGTTTGCTGTGTTTGTCTGTGTCTGTCTTGCACTGGTTGGTGAAGCCACAGCCCTCATTTCATTTTTAACATGTGTCTGCACATTGTTTTGAATGACAATAAACTGAATTGAACGAAGATTGACTGGTAAATTGAAAGCTTTGCCTTCCGGCTCAGCTCCCTCTTTACCACAACGGTCCGTTGCAAAGTCCGCATTACAGCTGATGCTGCACCAATCCGCCTGTTAATCTACCGCTCCATCCTACCCTCACTCGTGAACAAGAGCCTGAGATACTTGAACTCCTTCACTTGAGGCAACAACTCATCCCGAACAAGGAGGGAGCAATTCACCATTTTCTGGTAGAGAACTATGGTCTCAGACTTGGAGGTGCTGACGCTCATCCCAGCCATTTCACACTCAGCTGAAAACCGCCCCAGTGCGGGCTAGAGGTCGCATTCTGATGAAGCCAACAAAACTATATCATCTGAGAAGAGCAGAGATGCAATTCTGAGGTTCCCAGAATGGACAAACTCCTCACCTTGGCTGTGCTTTGAGATCCTGCCCATGAATATCACAAACAGAATCGGAGACAAGGGACAACCTTGGCGGAGTCCGACACCCACCGAAAACGTGATTGACTTTGTGCCGAGAAGGCAGACACAGCTCTCACTTTGGTTATACAAGGACCGGATGGCTTGTAGCAACTGCCCTGGTACCCCATACTCCTGCAGTGCCCCCCACAGAGTGGTCCGTGGTACACGGTTGTAAGCATTCTCCAAGTCCAAAGAACACATGTAGACGGCCTGGTCAAACTCCCATGCCCCCCTCAGCACTTCCGCAAGGGTAAAGAGGTGGTCCGTTGTTCCACGGCCAGGACGGAATCAGCATTGTTCCTCCTGGACCTGAGGATCGACAATTGGTCGGAGCCTCCTTTCCAGCACCCTAGAGTAGACTTTCCCAGGGAGACTGAGCAATATGATGCCCCGATAATTGGAGCACACCCTCTAGTCCCCCTTTTTAAATATAGGAACCACCACCCCAGTCTGCCACTCATACTGTCCCTGACCTCCGTGCGACACTGATGAGGCGTGTCAACCAAGACAGCCCAACAATGTCCAGAGCCTTCAGGATCTCAGGGCGAATCTCATCCACACCCAGCAACTTGCCACTGAGGAGCTTTTTATCAGAAACCTCTGCCAGGGATATGGGTGGGGCATCCCCTAAGTCTTCAGACTCTACCTACTCCACTGAAGACATGTTAGCCGGGTTCAGGAGTGCCTCAAATTGTTCTTTCCACGGCTTGACAACATCCCCAGTGCGGGTCAACAGTTCCCCTCCACGGCTGAACACAGCCTGAGTCAAGCCCTGCTTCCCCTTCCTGAGTCACCGGATGGTTTGCCAGAATTTCCTTGAGGCCAACCGAAAGTCCTCCTCCATAGCCTCACCGAACTCCTCCCACCACCCGAGTTTTTGCTCCCGCAACTGCTGAAGCGGCAGCCCCTCTGGCCTCCTGGTACCTGTCTGCTGCTTCAGGAGACCCCTGGGCCAACCAAGTCTGAAAGGTCTCCTTCTTCAGTCTGACGGCTTTCCTCACCGCCAGTGTCCACCAGTGGGTTCTTAGGTTGCTGCCTTGATAGGCACTGATGACCTTATGACCACAGCTCCTGTCTGCCGCATCTGCATTAGAGGCATTGAACATGGCCCACTCAGACTCCGTGTCCCCAGCCTCCCTCGGGATACACGAGAACTTCTTCCGGAGGTGGGAGTTGAAGAGCTCACAGACAGGGGCCTCCACCAGATATTCCCAGTTCACCCTCGCTACACGTTTGGGTTTGCCAGGTCTGTCCGGCAGCCTTCCCCACCATCTGATCCAACTCACCACCAGGTGGTGATCAGTTGACAGCTCTGCCCCTCTCTTCACCCGAGTGTCCAAAACATACGGCCACAGATCTGATGATACGACCACAAAGTCTATCATCGATCTTCAGCCTAAGGTGTTCTGGTACCAAGTACACTTTTGAACTACCTTATGTTCGAACATGGTGTTTGTTATGGCCGATCCATGACTCGCACAGAAGTCCAATAACAAGGCACTGCTCGAGTTCAGATCGGGGAGGCCGATCCTCCAAATCACGCCCCTCCAGGTTTCTCCATCGTTCCCCATTTGAGTGTTGACGTCCCCTAGCAGAACTATAGAGTCCCGAGGCGGAGCCCTATCCAGGACACCACCCAGAGACTCCAAGAAGGTCGGATATTCCAAACTGCTATTCAGTGCATGAGCACACACAATAGTCAGAGCCTTTCCCCCTGCAACTCACAGTCATATTGCTGGGGGGAAGGCTTTTCCACTAAATATGCTAAAAACTGCATGTATCACTTTGACTCGTGTCTAATTGGGTTGAGATCTGGTGACTGTGAAGGCCATATCATAAGATTTATATTATGTTCATCCTCATCAAACCATTCAGTGACTCATTGTGCCCTGTGGATGGGGGCACTGTCATCCTGGAAGAGATCACTCCCATCAGGATGGAGATATTTCATCATAGGATGAAGGCGATCACTCAGAATAACTTTGTATTGATTTGCAGTGACCCTTCCCTCTGACGGGACGATTGGACCTGAACCGTGCCAAGAAAGTGCCCCTCCCCACAGCATGACAGAGCATCCGCACCCCCTCACTGTAGGGGTCAAGCATTCAAGTTTTTCCTTTGTTGCCCATCTGTATATATACACATACACACACATTCAAATATACACACATACACACACACACACACACAAACACATATATACATACATACATACATATACATATACATACATACATACATACATACACACACACACACACACACACACACACACACACACACACATATATATATATATATATATATATATATATATATATATATATATATATATACATATACACACACACATACATATATACACACACAAATATATATATATATATATACACACACACACATATATACAGTGCATCCGGAAAGTATTCACACCCCTTCACTTTCCCCACAATTTTTTATGTTACAGCCTTATTCCAAAATGGATTAAATTCCTTTTTTTTTCTCATCAATCTACATACAATACCCCATAATGACAAAGCGAAAAAGGTTTTGTAGAATTTTTTGCAAATTTATTAAAAATAAAAAACTGAAATATTGCATGTACATAAGTATTCACACCCTTTACTCAGTACTTGGTTGAGGCACCGTTGGCAGCGATTACAGCCTCAAGTCTTCTTGTGTATGAAGCTACAAGCTTGGCACACCTATATTTGGGGTATTTCTCCCATTCTTCTCTGCAGATCCTTTCGAGCTCTGTGAGGTTAGATGGGGAGCGTCGCTGCACAGCTATTTTCAGATCTTTCCAGAAATGTTCAATGGGGTTCAAGTCTGGGCTCTGTCTTGGCCACTCAAGGACATTCACAGACTTGTCCCGAAGCCACTCCTTCGTTGTCTTGGCTGTGTGCTTAGGGTTGTTATTGCGTTGAAAGGTAAACCTTCGCCCCAGTCTGAGGTCCTGAGCGCTCTGGAGCAGGTTTTTATCAAGGATCTCTCTGTACTTTGCTCCATTCACCTTTCCCTCGATCCTGACTAGTCTCCCAGTTCCTGCCACTGAAGAACATCCCCACAGCATGATGCTGCCACCACCATGCTTCACTGTAGGGATGGTATTAGCAAGGTGATGAGAGGTGCCTGGTGTCCTCCAGACGTGACGTTTGGCATTCAGGCCAAAGAGTTCAATCTTGGTTTCATCAGACCAGAGAATCTTGTTTCTCATGGTCTGAGAGTCCTTTAAGTGCTTTCTGGCAAACTCCAAGCGGGCTGTCATGTGCCTTTTACTGAGCAGAGGCTTCCGTCTGGCCACTCTACTATAAAGACCTGATTGGTAGAGTGCTGCAGAGATGGTTGTCCTTCTGGAAGGTTCTCCCATCGCCACAGAGGAACGCTGGAGCTTTGTCAGAGTGACCATCGGGTTCTTGGTCACCTCCCTGACCAAGGCCCTTCTCCCCTGATTGGTCAGTTTGGCTGGGCGGCCAGCTCTAGGAAGAGGCCTGGTGGATCCAAACTTCTTCCATTTACAAATGATGGAGACCACTGTGCTCTTCGGGACCTTCAAAGCTGTAGAAATATTTTTGGACCCTTCCCCAGATCTGTGCCTCGATACAATCCTGTCTCGGAGGTCCACAGACAATTCCTTTGACTTCATGGCTTGGTTTCTGCTCTGACATGCACTGTCAACAGTGGGACCTTATACAGACAGGTGTGTGCCTTTCCAAATCATGTCCAATCAATTGAATTTACTACAGGTGGACTCCAATCAAGATGTAGAAACATCTCGAGGATGATCAGTGGAAACAGGATGAACCTGAGCTCAATTTTGAGTGTCACAGCAAAGGGTGTGAATACTTATGTACATGCAATATTTCTGTTTTTTTATTTTTAATAAATTTGCAAAAATTTCTACAAAACCTTTTTCACTTCGTCATTATGGGGTATTGTGTGTAGATTGATGAGGAAAAAAAGGAATTTAATCCATTTTGGAATAAGGCTGTAACATAACAAAATGTGGGGAAAGTGAAGGGGTGTGCATACTTTCCGGATGCACTGTATATATATATATATATATATAGCGTTTTTTTCTGAAACCGTCAATGGTGTTGAGTGCTTGACTAATGAGGAGCGGAATATCAACACGGCTACAGGAAAAAAGAATCTGATGCATAGCAGTACAGGCCTGTTTCGTGCATGTCGCACTCATCAGCTGCAGTCTTTAGCAGCTGATGAGTGCGAGACGCACGAAACAGGCCTGTATTGCTACGCATCAGACTCTTTTTACCTGTATCCGTGTTGATGTATATATCAACACGGATACAGGAAAAAAGACACACACACACACACACACACACACACACACACACACACACACACACACACACACACAAACATGCATACTGATGTGATGAGTGGGATAAGTCCAAACTTGATTTGGGCATACTCCTGAGCCTATCTACAGACTGAGCTTGTTATCTGAATGCCATACTGCATTCATTCAGGTTACTGGACAGGGTTTTGCTTTTTACTGATGATGCACTGGCTTCATGCAATGTAGAAAAACATAACTGGTGAACATTTTCCCTTTTGTCTCGCTGCATGCTCAATAATCATAAACATTTTCAAAATTCCAACTTCATTTTAGAAAAACATCAGAAATATATTTTTTTCTTGCCAGCATTGATACTCCACAGTCATAGACCAACATCTCAGTAGTACGTTAAACTTACTGTTGCACAGCATTAACCCGATATTAACTGTATAATAATGCCGTAGTAGTGGTTCATGCAAGAAAGTATACACAGTCCACTTGCACACAAGTAGAAAGCTGTTCTAAGCAGTTAGGAAACACACTGCATTCACACTACATTACATATGAGTCTCTGGACACCTCTGAATGTAGCGTGGGTGACTGGATTTTCACTTCATCTTGGATATGTTCACACCTGTATTTTTTTTGGGAGGGGGGGCATTTTCTGCCTTTATTAGATAGGGATAGTAGAGAGCAAGAGACAGGAAAGGCAAGGGAGAGAGAGGGGATGGAATGCAGCAAAGGGCACAGCCTGGATTTGAACCCAGGCAGCTGCGATAAGAACTCAGCCTTATGTGGTACCCCTCTACCAGGTGAGCCACCGGGGTGCCCCCACACCTGTATTTTTAGCTGTCCAGATGTGACCCCATCCACAGAACTGCATTTTAATGCCAGATATGAACAGGGCCTAAGTGAACAGAGCACCATCATTTGGTATACATCTGGACTACGTAGCTGCATCCTTTACTAGGTATAGCTACCACCACCCTCCAGCCCCACTTGAAAGCAATCAGGGGTATTTGTGAGATGCTAATATTTGTATTTGACTATACCTGGATGGTGTGGGTTCCAAGCAAAGAGAGGGCCTTGCTGAAAGCCTCTTCTGCATTATGGCCGCGAATGGCACACAGACACCTGCAGCCATCCTGCACTGCGGACCTCAAGGCTTCGCGAACATCTGCTATGGAGCTCTCAGGCATCGTCTGCTGGGGACAGGCCACATGTCACATACTAACTAGCTGAGCTGCAGCAACACAAGC
Source organism: Lampris incognitus (assembly GCF_029633865.1). Taxonomy (NCBI): domain Eukaryota; kingdom Metazoa; phylum Chordata; class Actinopteri; order Lampriformes; family Lampridae; genus Lampris; species Lampris incognitus. Next base: position 54,918,489 of record NC_079218.1, on the reverse strand, counting down.
CAACCCCCAAATGTGTCGAAACAATTATCCTGCCCCCAGTAAACAAACAAGGATGTAATATGCCAGCTCTTTCTAGAAGATTCTGCAAAAAAGGATCTAAACATCGATATTTAACAGGGACTAACTTTCATATTTCATAAACCTTTCATATTTTATGGATTAGATTAACAGCAAGGCTGGGTCCTACTAATTGCTCCAAACAACCCCAAACTATCCACAACAACCCCAAACTATCCTCACGACAAACCCCACACTAACTCTACTAGTGGAGCAACTGGGGGGGGGGGGGGGCAAGTTTCCCATTCACAATTATGACTGGTAAACTACTGAAACTTGAATGCCATTCGTTTCTCACATACTCCCTTTATATATATATAATATTATTATATAATAATATATTATTAATAACATATATTATATATATAATAATAATATATAATAATAATAATATTATGATTATATAACAATTTTCTTTGTCCCAGCAGTTTCAGAGGGGGGCGTTGGTTGGGCTTCTTATTTTTCAATCCCAGCGACAAAACACGAAGACCTCACCTGTTCCTTGGAGAGGACATTTCTGCCATTGGATTTTTTTTTCTTAGGGACGTTGGGTTCTTTGCTGCTCCTCTTACAAGCAGTCTCACTGAAAATACAAGATGCAGAATAAGTGTTTTTTTTACCTCGTCCAAATCTCTCCTGCTCCATACATGTTGAAAACTGCCGCCACGCAATGCTTTACTGGGTCCAGAAGTGCAGTTCTAACAAAGTTAACTGTAATTTTTGTTGTTGTTGTTGTTAAAAACATAGCAATTTTGGGGGGAAATAGTGTAAAAATTCAACTAAGGCTTTACAATACTAACCTTTTTGTCTGTTTATAGTCTTTGGTTTTGCCTTGAGTGTGTGCTTCAGCTTTTCCTGTAACAAGAAAGTTTAGGCGTAAAGCTAAACATCAGGTACAAGAACAGCATTTTATTTTTTTATGTTCAATAAGAATGTTTAATTAAAAGATTACATGCCAAGACAGTCAGCGAAGTTACTCAAAACATTTAGATTTAAAACTTAAGAGAAAACACTGTCTATGAAGTACACCCGGATCTACCGCACCACGGGCGACTACGTTATTCAGTCGACTAACGGGTTTGACCTGTCAGCCAAGCGCTAGCGAGTCTCGTCATTCGTGCACGTTACATGATCCCCCCTCCTTTGGGAAACGCGTCCCCGCTCTTCAGCATACCAGCTCCTTCACGCCTCTGGGCGCACCAGCTTCTGATGGCCTCAAGGTCTCACCATCCCACTTCTGACACCAATGTAGCGAATTCAGGGGGCAACCCAGGAACCGCCGCAGCCAGGACGTGAACCCGGGTGGGCGACAACATTAACCAGTTGACTAAAGGGTCCGACCTGTTAGTTAACTGGTTAGCGCAGTCATGCGGGCAACCCGGGTTCGCTTCCTGGCTGCCCCCCGAATTAGCTACATTGGTGTCAGAAGTGGAATGGGGAGACCTTGAGGCCATCGGAAGCTGGTGCGTCCAGAGGCATGAGGGAGCTGGTATGCCGAAGAGCGGGAGGGAGCTGACCAAAGGAGGGGGAAGTGTAACGATCACGAATGACGAGACTTGCTAGCCCTTGATTAATGGGATGGACCCATTTGTCGACTGAATAAAGTAGTTGCCCGTGGTGCGGGAGACCGGGGTTCGCATCCTGGTTGCGGCAGTTCCCGGGCCCAAATTCGCTACAATATATTAGTTGTATTTAAAATATACTATACACATCTTTACAATGTGTTATACCAACTATAGAAACGTACAGTGATTTACGTAAAAGTGGTTATAAAGTAAAATACGTTTGAAATTCATCTTATAATACACCTGGGACTTGAAGGGCATTACAGCCTATGGATGTAACGTATTGCAAGGCTTTATTAACTACTTTTCATGTATTTATTTTCTATATTAAGTGGGATGCTTGCTCATTTTCCAATTTTGCACTTTAAATTGGACTGTTTTTTGTTTGTTTTTTACTCGGTGAGATCAGAAAGCTTGCCAAATAGAATCACTGAAGAAATTCAAAATCACTGTAAAAAAAAGAGAGCCGATTTTAAACATCATTTTTATTGCGTTTCAATGCTAAGCAAGCAGCTACTCATTAATTAAAGAAATTATACATTTTTTTAACATTGTCTATTCTATAGAAATGATCTAGGATGGAGGAATCTGCAGAGTGCTTGAAGGGCACATGGCCACTTGACGTGGATCACATCACCTACGTGCAGCTAAACCCAACTCAGTCTACATACATTGTTAATCGTAGCTGCACTTTAGATTTAGAGTTTAATTTAGATTTAGATTCCAGCTGTGAATGTGAGGGAGGCAGTTTCTGTCAAGTTGTTTTTGAAACTACAGTGAGTGACGCACATGTGGTTTGCTAGTAGTTACGCTAATGGCTAACGTTAAACGCTAGCCACTGTCAAGAAATACTATAATGTGGTGATACACATTTGAGGGTAGATTCACCAGGGGCTGCTGCTCCTTTAAAGCAGACATTCAGAGTGCTGACGTAGACACTGCTTAGGGTTTCCGGGGTGAGCCATGTTTGCAGCAGCCTAGCGGTTAGCTGGTTGCCACGAGAGATTGAGCTGTATCGGTGTTGTTTTGTGTGGCGAGTAAACGGGATTGATTCGACTCAATCTCTCCGTCTCCTCATTCCTGCACTCCCACAATACCATACTTGGTGTTCATGTTCAGATAATTTTCACAAAAAACAATCGGGGTTATGAGAATATCGTCTAATGTTTTCAATGTACTTTGATGCCTAACGTATCATTGCATTTATGTGCTAAAAAGATCGCTAATCGCTGAGCTAGCGCTAATCGTCAAGCTAGCTGTTAACTGATTAGTGGACAGCAGACAGCATGATGAAGCTTTAAAGGTGCATGTTGTATCTGTCTGTCTTAATACATTCAATTAGACGGATAGACATAGCGAATTAAATCATACTCATGACAAAGACGTATTCAACTCTGCTCTCTTTATCAGTAGGTCTTTTTTTTAATCAGTAGAAGTCCCGGCATACCATGCATCTTCTCATGACGTTATCACTAAGTGTACTGACAGGTGTCAAACAGCTAATCAACATATGACATCCCCCTTTTCCTTGGAAACAAACTTACCGTTTACAAACAGTTGTTAACAGTGGCATTGCAAAAAGATTTTTTTTTTCTGCTCATAGACAACTCACAAACTCGTGTCTTTCCAACCAACTAGTGCTTAAACATGTTTTAACATCAAGTATTTATTGTCTACCCATCAACATCACCCATACAGTTTATGTACATATTAGGTTGTGACGTACTGCACATATTAGGTTGTGACGTAATCAGACATTCTATTGGGTGGTCTTTTAACCCTCTGGGATCCTGTTGTCTGGCGTGTTAGTGTCAGTGGGTACTGTCTGTGTCACAGTGGTGCGTGTATCAAAGTCCACTGTACTGTCCTCTCCTCCCTTTGCATTCTCCCGCTCACAGAGCGACTCTGTTGGTCCATTGGTTTGGTATCTTTTAACAAATGTAGTGTTTCTAGAGTAGCGGGCTCCCTCTGGAGATTCTACAACTACTTGATTCCCTGTCTTATTTATGACTTTGTGTGGTGTCACATTGAAAGCGGGAGTGAACTTGTCCACTTTTTCCTGACGTACTAGAACTGTATCGCCTATGTCCACTTCTGACTACTGTGCTCTTCGCCGTTCATCTGCGTAGTTTGGACTCGCCCTTCTGTTTTGAATCCTGGTCACGCACTTCCATGTCTGCATGTGACTCCGTGATCTCTGGCAGCTTTCCTCTCATTTTGCGTTTAAAGAGCAACTCGGCTGGGCTCTTCCCTGTTGTGGTGTGGTCAATGCTCCTGTACATGGTCACATACGCTCTAAGCTCGTTTCCAGTCGAGTCCTTCTGACTGACCAATCCTGATCCTCTCCATCAAGGATGCATTTTGTCGCTCGACTTCTCCGTTAGCCTGAGCCCATTTTGCTGTTGTTTAGGTGTGCTGTAGCCTAGGTACCCACCTCTCTATGCGGGCACAGGGTTTGGATTGGGGCTCGTATATTATTTCTAATGGCTTATGGTCAGTTACCAAATCAAACCTTCGGTCATACACATAGGGGTGTAGTCTCTCGCAAGCCCATACAAGAGCTAAGGCCTCTCTCTGTCTGAGTATTTCCTCTCAGTCAGTTAAACTACAACTCACATAGCATATTGGCACTTCCTGTCCCTGTTGGTTCTGAACCAGTACTGCACCTAAACCTACCGGACTGGCATCCGGTATCACTTTAGTTGGTGCATCCTTGTCAAAATATGCTAAGGTGCCAGCTCTAGCCAACTCCTCCTTAAGCGCCTTGAATGACCTTCTCTGTTGCGATCCAAATACAAACGATGTGTCCTTTCTTGTTAAGCGATGCAGTGGCTCTGATAATGCTGCAAATTGTGAGATGAATCTGCTACTATACCCCACAAGTCCTAAGAAACTCCTCACCTCTGTGGCATTCTCTGGTTCTCGAGCATCTGCCACCACCCGCACCCTCTCTGCCGTTGGTCCGATGCCCTTTTCAGACAACAAAATTCTCATGAATATTAACCTGTCCATGTTGAATTGACATTTTTCCGGGTTCAGCGTCAGTCCCCTTTCCATCAGTCTGGTCATGACAGTATGCAGGCATCTGTCGTGTGTTTGCCGGTCAGCTGCGTGCACAATGATCTGATCGTCTGAGAAGTTTTCAACACCTTCAATTCCAGCCAAGGCATTAGCTATTACATGTTGGTACTGGTCGCTTTCTGAAGATAACCCAAATATTAGTCTTTTGTATCTGTACACACCGTTATGCACTGCAAAGGTAGTGATTTCTCTTGACTCAGGGGTCAGTTCAAGCTGGTGATAGCTCCATTTCAGGTCTGGCTTAATAAACACTGTCAAGCCATTCATCCCTCTAAGTATCTCGTCCACTGTAGGGTTTGGATATCGCTCTCTCACTATGGCCTGGTTTGCACGTCTCACGCCTAGACATAACCTTACATCATGGTCTGATTTTGGTACAATAACCACAAGGTTTACACATGGGGTGGGGCCAGTTACGGGTTCAATAATGTCCATGTCCAATAATTGTTTTATTTTGGCCTCTACTACCCCCTTAGGTTGAACGGTATACGCCTCAGCAGCTGGGCCGCAGGTTTTACCCTCGGGTCTATGTACAGGTTTATCTGTTTAGTGTTCAGCCGTCCTACTCCCTGGAATATCTTTGGATACTGCTGTTCAAGTGACTGTCTTATGTCTACCACAGCTGAGACATCTGCGCCTATTTTTAAAACTCCAAGTTTCATGGCTGTTTCCCTTCCTAGTAGTGGCTCCCCATTGCCCTTAACCACAATGAACTCTGTCTGCTCGGTTTTGCTACGTATTGTAATCTTACATGTAAAGGCACATTTAACTGACAGAGGTTGGCTAGACGCATAAGAAAATGACTGTCTCGCTGTCTTAGGGATATATGAATGACACTTAATGTGTTGTAACTTTAACCATCCCCATGTGTTTTCATCAATAACATTACTGGCTGCACCAGAGTCAGTCAGCATTTTCAGATTTACTCCCCCTACACAAAAGGTTAAGTCTCCCAGTCATTTCATTCCCATTAATCACACATGCAAAGTAATTTTTTGCCTCTACATTGTTCATACTGTGTTTCTTTATAGGCCTACCCTTTGTGCGGCACACTTTTGAGAAATGATCCTTCCCACCGCACTTATGACACGTTTGTCCTCGCGCTGGGCATTTCGGATCCTTGCCCATTTGGTCAGGGTGTCCACATCTGTAACATTTCCTTTCATTGTCCTCTCCACTTCCCCTTGGTTTCCTTGCCGCGCGTTTCACCCATTCCCCTCCATTTTGTGTAATGTGACAAACAGTCTCTATCTCCGCCTTCTCCGTGCATGACATGGCTGACATCTGCTCCTCGACATTTTCACACTGTGAGGCTATTTGTAACGTGTGGGTGAGTGTTAGGCCTAGCCCTTGTTCTAGCAGTTTCCTCCACACATATGTTGATGTACATCTACACAGGACAGCGTCCCTTATCTGATTATCAGAACCCCCCCCCCGCCCCCAAACCCAGTCTCTGGCTGCCTGCTGCAAACGAGTGGAAAATTGTTGTGCAGTCTCACCTGGCTTTTGGGACAGCTTGTGAAACACCTGTCTGGCATATTCTGCGTTGATTTGGGGGTACGAAGCAGAGATTTAAAGCGCGAACTGCCGCCGCATAGTCCGCTGGCTTACCTGTGTTCCCTAAAGTCAAGAATATGTCTTGTACATCTGGTCCGGTGTCGGTACTTGATCTACTTGCCCTACCGGATATGCTGGGGGTCCTGCGACTACAGATGACATCACTACTTCACGTATTATGACTGGGTAGGGGCTTGGGGAGGGGCTAGTTCAGTTTAGGAACAGTGGGAAACAGTAGATTAATGTTAGACGCAGCTCGGGCCTTCAACCCTCGTGTGCGTTCGCTTGTCCAGGACTCCTGAGGTTTGGGCCTCGCTCCTTAGACACAGCTCAGGCCTTCAGCCCTCGCACCTTTACTAACCAACTCTATGTCAACGTGGATTGTAAAAAACACACAGCTAAATAACTATAAAAATAGCGTTAAACAATGCTAGCTAGCAACATAATCCATGACGTCATACGTAGTCGAAGGACCCCGAGTCGATATTGTACCCGAGCAGAAATGGAACCCACACTGGCTAAGGGCTCTTCTCCACTGTCTCGTAGCATCTGTAGAGTGTCATCAATAATGAGTCTCTTGCCGATGGCATATAGCTCAAAAGACGTTAGCCACCTCGTCCATCTTGGACCCAACGTGGCTGGCTCAGCGAAGCAGGCAAAATTCTGAATGCCGGTTTCTCCATCCTACCTACCTAAACTTGAATATCTATCTAAATCTAAACGAGCACGGTTGTAATCCCCGTTGCTAGTGTTGTGTCTGTCTGTCTTAATACACTCAATTAGACGGACAGACATAGCGCATTAAATCATACTCATGACACAGATGTATTCAACTCCTTGCTCTCTTTATCAGAAAAAGTCCCGGCATACCATGTGTCTTCTCATGACATCATCACTACGGGTACTGACAGGTGTCATACAACTAACCAATACATGACAGTGCAGTTTACTTATTTTGTCGACATTAAAGCCATTTGGTTTGAACATTTTAATGGTTTGTAGTACAACTACAATGTGATTTAACTGATTTTGGTTATTGAAACTGTGATGTGCCCTGTGATGGTCTGACGGCCTGTCCAGGGTGTTTCCCCACCTGCCGCCCAATGACTGCTGGGATAGGCTCTAGCATCCTCCGCGACCCCAAGAGGGGGATAAGCGGTTCTGATAATGTATGGATTTAGATTGCCAGTGAGCAAGCAATGACAACACTCAGAGCTGGCCCAAGGCATAAGTGAACTAAGCGGTCGCTTAGAGCCCCCGCGCCAGCAGGGGGCCCCCAAGAGCACTTGAAATGTCAAACATGACAGATTGATAAATATATATATATTTGTGTGTGTGATATATCATATCAGTAGTAATCACCAAAAAACAAAAACTAAATACTTTGATATCATGTTGTTAACAGATTGACAAATTAATGCCACTGGTTTCATCATTTCCGCTGCCTATGTCAGAGCTGGGGTCAGGTTCATGCGCATTATAACTGTAAATAAGTACATCGCGACAGTATGTCACCTAAAAGGATTTATCCGTCTGGTGCAGAGAAGCGAAAGAGGAGGAAAGCAGAGGAGGACAAAAAACAGCAGGATAAACACGTTTCCACGACCAATTACGGCATGTTATCATGAACATTCACTAACAATCTACTACTACTTTCGGCTGCTCCCGTTAGGGGTCGCCACAGCGGATCATCCGTTTCCATTTCTCCCTGTCTTCTGTGTCTTCCTCTGTCACACCAGCCACTTGCATGTCTTCCCTCACCACATCCATAAACCTCCTCTTTGGCCTTCCTCTTCTCCTCTTCCCTGGCAGCTCAATATTCAGCATCCTTCTCCCAGTATACCCAGCATCTCTCCTCCACACATGTCCAAACCATCTCAATCTTGCCTCTCTTGCTTTGTCTCCAAACCATCCAACCTGAGCGGTCCCTCTAATATAATCGTTCCTAATCCTGTCCTTCTTAGTTACTCCCAGTGAAAATCTTAGCATCTTCAACTCTGCCACCTCCAGCTCCGCCTCCTGTCTTTTCGTCAGTGCCAATGTCTCCAAACCATATAACATAGCTGGTCTCACAACCATCTTGTAAACCTTCCCTTTAACTCTTGCTGGTACCCTTCTGTCACAAATCACTCCTGACACACTTCTCCACCCACTCCACCCTGCCTGCACTCTCTTTTTCACCTCTCTACTGCACTCCCCGTTACTTTGGACGGTTGACCCCAAGTATTTAAACTCAAATGCCTTTGTCACCTCCACTCCTTGCATCCTCACCATTCCACTGTCCTCTCTCTCATTCACGTATAGGTATTCCGTCTTGCTCCTACTGACTTTCATTCCTCTTCTCTCCAGTGCATACCTCCACCTCTCCAGGCTCTCCTCAACCTGCACCCTACTCTCGCTACAGATCACAATGTCATCCGCGAACATCATCGTCCATGGAGACTCCTGCCTGATCTTGTCCGTCAACCTGTCCATCACCATTGCAAACAAGAAAGGGCTCAGAGCCGATCCTTGATGTAATCCCACCTCCACCTTGAACCCACCTGTCATTCCAACCGCACACCTCACCACTGTCACACTGTCCTCATACATATCCTGCACCACTCCTACATACTTCTCTGCAACTCCTGACTTCCTCATACAATACCACACCTCATCTCTCGGCACTCTGTCATAAGCTTTCTCTAAATCAACAAAGACACAATGCAACTCTTTCTGGCCTTCTCTATACTTCTCCATCAACATTCTCAAAGCAAACATCGCATCTGTGGTGCTCTTTCGTGGCATGAAACCATACTGCTGCTCGCTGATCATCACCTCTCCTCTTAACCTAGCTTCTATTATTCTTTCCCAAATCTTCATGCTGTGGCTGATCAACTTTATACCTCTGTAGTTGTTACAGTTCTGCACATCGCCCTTGTTCTTGAAAATCGGTACCAGTATGCTTCTTCTCCACTCCTCAGGCATCCTCTCACTTTCCAGGATTGTGTTAAACAATCTAGTTAAAAACTCCACTGCCATCTCTCCTAAACATATCCATGCCTCCACAGGTATGTCATCAGGACCAACTGCCTTTCCACTCTTCATCCTCTTCATAGCTGCCCTCACTTCCTCCTTGTTAATCCACTGAACTTCCTGATTCACTATCCCTACATCATCCAACCTTCTCTCTCTCTCATTTTCTTCATTCATCAGCCCCCCAAAGTATTCCTTCCACCTTCTTAGCACACTCTCCTCGCTTGTCAGCACATTTCCATCTCTATCCTTGATCGCCCTAACTTAATGCACATCCTTTGCAGCTTGGTCTCTCTGTCTAGCCAATCGGTACAAGTCCTTTTCTCCTTCCTTAGTGTCTAACATTCACTAACAATAACATTAGTTAAATAGATGCCTCAAACGAGCCAAAGTATAGTGAGCTAACGTCAGCTAGCATATTTAGCTAGCTAGATGGCTAGTGCTTTAATCTAAGATTAGCGAACAAAATATACCAGTAGCGACAGTTACCCCATTAAGATAGAAATGTCTATTGCTACTATTCATAGGTATGGTAACGATCAAGCATGGACATAATATTGTCAGTGGTGGGAGGTGGGTTTAGCATGGGGGGTGAGCGGGGCCAAATAAAATTCTGCTTAGGACCCAATAAAGCCTTGGGCCGTTCTGACAACACTACTGACTGTTGCCATTGCTTACTTATTGGCAATTTAAATTTAACATTGCACTCATTAGCTGTAGCTTATATTACAGAGTACCAACAATGTTTTTAACTATTAGGTGGTATTTAAACTATAGATGTAGCAGCATACTCATAAAATTGGTAAAGGGTATGGCTACACTTCAACAAAGGGGAAAAATACATGAATAAAGGTTTATAAAACTACAATTCACTGAGCAAGTAGTTGGCTTTACCTACAGCGCACAAAAAGTGGTTCATAAAGCCCTATATTACAACCAGACCAATAACCAGACCAATAACCCCCTTCAAGTCCCAGGTTTATTGTAAGATGGTTTTCAAACAGGTAGACTCATAGTTCATTAAAAACATTGTCTTAAACTAATTTAAATATGTATAAAACTTCAGTTTTAAAATCAGTTATATGTCCTTTATAATCACGTAAACATCACTATTGGTTTTTGTAGTGTGTCATAATAATAATAATAATAATTAGTCATAAAAAATTATAATCATGTCCCTTTATAATTTCACTCATACTATATTATAAAGATTTATTTCATAGCAAGTGTGTCCTAAAAATAATAAAAAAACAAAATGGGGATGTCCGCCTCAAAAGGATGCATGTGTTTCATCAATACTAAGCTAATAGCTTAACACTGAACAAAAACTCACCTAGTTCAGTCTGGCTGGTCATCTTTACCTCAGGATCCTGGAAATAACAAAAAACAGCTTAATCCATGTAAGTCACGCTTTTTAAGGTGGGTGGTTTTGCCAGAGGCATATGTACTAAAACCCGAAGAGTAAAATCACAACATTTCACAAAACAAATGAGGAAAAAAAAAAAAAACTAAAAATATATAAATAAATAAAATAAAATAATAAGAATAAGAATAATAAACAGAACCACACCATTTCACAAAGTAATTTAAGCAATTTAACGTAGCTGAAAACTAATTTTTGTAACCTCAGAATTGCATCTATGCTCTTCGCAGATGATGTGGTTTTGTTGGCTTCATCAGAACGCAACCTCCAGCGCGCACTGGGGCGGTTTGCAGCTGACTTTGAAATGTCTGGGATGAGAGTCAGCACCTCCAAGTCTGAGGCCATGGTTTAGCGGGCATGGCCAACTGGGAGGAGACCCAAGGGTATGCCCAGAACTCGCTGGAGGGACTACATGTCGAAATTGGCCTGGGAACGCCTTGGGATCCCCCAGGAGGAGCTGGAGGGCATTGCTGGGGAGAGGGACGTCTGGAATGCCCTACTTAGCTTGTTCCCACTGCAACCCGACCCCGGAGATGCTGCTGATGATGAATGAATGAATGAATGAATGAAAACAAGCGTTCTGGTAGTGTAGCGGTCTATTCCGCTGCCTACCAACATGGGGATTGCCGGTTCGAATCCCCGTGTTACCGGCTTGGTCGGGCATCCCTACAGACACAATTGGCCGTGTCTGCGGGTGGGAAGCTGGATGTGGGTATGTGTCCTGGTTGCTACACTAGCCCCCCCTCTGGTCAGTCAGGGCCCCTGTTCAGGGGGGAGGGGGAACTGGGGGAAATAGTGGAGATACATCTGGCTGCAGACAAAATGGCGGACCTCCGCAGTTGACAGGAAATCATGTGACCTCCGCGGTGGACATGAAACCGGACGTTGGTCTTCTTCGTGTCGTTTTTAAGATTGCAATCCGCCATAAAACGGAAAGAAGTAGAAGATACTGCGACAGCAGTAAGAAGATACTTTAAAAAGGTTAGTTGTCTTTTCTAAGGTTTTATTCAATGTTGTCTATCAAACTTAATGTATCGAGGAATCCAGCGAGCGTGGGTATAACTGTTACCAATATGGAGAAAACACATTGGAAATGTCAAGCTGCTCTAAGCAATTAGCTAACGTTAGCTAGCGATGTTTCCTTGCGTAATTGTTGCAGGCCATGTAGCTAGCTAAGCACTTATTAAAATATTTGTGTAAATGAATTAGTTTAATTGAGTTTAAAATGGATACTGTTTGAGGTTCAACGGATTTGATTCCAACTGAAACGACATGCCAGCTCTGTTCAGGCAATCCCCAATTGGAGGAAATCTCGCACATCACAGACAAAGCCAGAATAGTTGGCATGAATGGTGTAATCCAAAGTAAGTTAAATGCATCCTTTAGTTTATTTAGTTTATAAAAGGACAGTGTGCATGTACATTAATCATTTGATTAACCATATACAGCTGATTTAATGTCCTAATGTATATCCTTATGTGCATTACAGACATCTCTACTTCCAATAGAAGGTGTACTGAATGCCACATGAGCTACCGTTATCAGGAATGGACAGATGGTCTGCTTGATTTCAATGACCATGTCATTCTGACACTGCAGCTTTGCCTTTACCTAAGGCACAATCTTCAGGTGTGTAAAACGGTGTTAATGACAGACAACACAAGGAGTTATGACCAGAGGTGCACATAAGTGGTGCGCAGGTGCGCATGCGCACTTAAAATATTCAATGAGCACCAGATTCAAGTGTTTTACCGCACATTTGCGTACCAAACATTTTGCAGTGCAGAGTATGAGCCACTAATTTCTCCAAAATGTCAAAGAAGCAAGCGACATTGAGTAATTTCTTTGGTGTTCCTCAATCTCCACCAAAGAAACGCCATACTGAACCAGAACCAAAGTCAAAGCGTAAGTTTTAAGAGAAACGGCTGCAGGACATCGGCTGGCTTCAAACAGATGACGCCCGCACCGAGATGTGATGTAAACTATGTCGGGAAAATCCCACATTAGCGGATAGAAACTGCCACTTTTATATGGGGACGAAAAACTTCAGCCATCCAGCTTTTGATAAGCATGCAAACAGCAGAGAACACCAGAAAGTAGCGGAAGCTATTGCTAACAGGCGCAGCCAGGACCAGAGACCCAGCGGCCAGCTCGACACGTGGCAAGACAGACTGACGGAAGAACAACATCAAGCACTGACAAACATGTTCTTGTTGGCCTTTCACAAAGCGAAACACGCACGTCCTATGCGTTCATACGAGGAGGATATTCCGCTTCTCAAGAGGTTAGGAGTTAACGTCGGGACTGCTTATCATTCCCGAGAAGGGGGATCCCGCATCACGGAGAGCATCGCTCAGACAATAAGTTCAGAGTTAAGGGAAAAACTGAAAGCAGCTGAATTTTGGGGTGTGCTTTTCGATGGATCCGAAGATATAACAAAAACGGAGCAGGAAATTGTGTACATTGTTTCTGTGTCCCGCAACGGAGAATACAGCTCAGACTTCCTTGGATTAATTAATCTGGGGGCCAACCGAACAGCACAGGACATAGTGGATGGACTTGTGCAACTGTTCAATGATTGTAGTTTAGCTGAGTGGAAGGCAAAGTTGGTGTCGGTATGCAGTGATGGAGCAGCTGTCAACATTGGGGTTTACAACGGGGTCATTCCCAAATTACGTCAGACGGTGGATATCGGGGATTCCCTTGTGCATATCCTGTGCACCACCCACATGCTGGAGAACTGTGCTAAATCAGCTGATCGTGTGGCCCCATACTGTGAGTCATTTAATAAATCTATCATCACTTTGCTAAGCTTTTACTTAAAGAAAGGGGGTGCAAAACGAATTGCACAACTTCAAAAGATATGTGAGGAGAAAGACATTGATTTTGTCAAACTAGGTAAGTTCCACAACATCAGATGGTCTGCATGGAGACAAGAGACTCTGTTTAAAATATGGAGAATGTTACCAGCCAATCAGATCCAAGCGGCAACAAGTGATGACAGTAGCCTAAAACATATCTGCACAGAGCATTTTCGTTGTTTCCTAGCCAACATGCTTGATGTTGGGAACATTTTACAGTTCCCCTCCCTCAGGTTCCAGAAAGACAATCTGACTATTGGTGAATGCAAAGATGAGCTCATGGTTGCTATTGGATAGTTGACGCTACTGATGGGCAGTGAGGGCAAGTACAGGGAGGAGACTGTGGCACATGCTGAAGCTGACAGGGATAAGATTGATGTGTTGAGAGCTTTAATTCATGAATTTGAAAGCAGATATGAATCCCTCAAGTCATGCGATCACTTTTTGATTTTTGATCCTACAACTTGGCCTAATGAAATGAAAGACCTCCACGGTTTTGGCAATACAACACTTAGTAACATCCTTGAGAAATATGAGGCCAGCATGCGTGTTGACAAAGATTCAACTTTAAGAGAGTGGATGCGTTTAAAGAAAGCTGGGAAACGTTTGGCAGCCTCCTCTGTGCATGATCTAGTCAATGTAGTGAACACCAGCAACCCAGGCAGTTACTCCAACATTCAGAAAGTCCTTCTGCTGTCTCTTACACTGCCCTTGAGCAGTGCTGCGTGTGAGAGGGGATTTTCACACCTGAATATAATAAAAAACAAGTACAGATCCTGCCTGTCAGACTATCGCCTCTCATCTCTAATGCACATCCACTTATCTAAGTTCACAACAGAAACCTTTGACCCAAAGCCAGCAGTAGACTTGTGGATGCAAACAGCTAATCGTAGGCTGAAGCAGCGAGAAAGGAGCAGGCCTAGTACATCTGGTGTTTTTGAAATAGAGGAAGACAGTCTGGAGGGGAGTGATGATGATGACGACGATGTTCTGTAGGATAACAGAACTTTCAGTGCTTTAAATAGCAGTATCTGTTGTGAGTTTGATTTGGTTTTCAGTGTTTGAAAAAGCAGTCATTTGTATATTTAGTTTTCACTGCTTGAAGAGCAGTCATTTCATTTGAAAGTCACACGTATGGCACTTTAAAGAACAGACATTTTGTTGTAACCGACTGCTTTTATTCATTTTCAATTGAAATTAAAGTACATGTAATGTTATCCACTTATCCCTCATATTTTGTTCATTTTGTGAGGTGGGTGGGTCATGGAAAAATGTATTTAAAAAAAGGTGAGCACCAAGCAAGAACCTCAGGTGCTCCTTTGAGAACCAGACCAAAAAAATTATGTGCACCCCTGGTTATGACCTTCATTTATTCCATATTGACCCAGAAAGACTTCATCAATTGAAAATTGTTCAACTAACTATTGTCGCAAGATTTTCCAAATTCTCTGTAGCCCCTTTTCTGCTAGTGCTGTGGTTTCTGCAGCACTAATCAAAGTTAAATTAGCAGCCTATTCCACATCTGCAATTTATTTGCCCATTTTTAAAATAAGTACATTACCAGGTACAGTGATTGCAGGGAATGATGTTACTAGTTACAGTAGAACTGTGTTTTCAGCATATTCATACCTTCCATTTCAAACCTTTTCCTGTCTTATTTTTTTTTACCATAGAATCATGTGTCAGTGTCTAGAGTCATCAGCTCTCTGGAGGCTTTGTGTAAAGAACGGTTTCCAGCCACCATCTTAATTTTTCAAGCATACTTCCACTTTGAGGCACTTTGCAACAGAGAATACACATACTCATGTGTAAACTGTGGGTTCTACCCCCCTGTGGTGGTTATGGACCTCCACAGAAAAGCAGTGTTCAACTTTGAGGGCAAGTTTTTCCTAAAAGTGCTATTTAGGTAAATCGCTTTTTAACTACCGTTTTGTAGGTGCCACATAAACTACAATGTACTTACTACTCATCCTCAAAGGATATTTTGTGTCTTATGTTGTGTTTGGTGATTGCAGTTAGTGAGCTGAAACAACTGAGTGATGACTGCCAAGGTGAACACAACGTAGAGGCATTTTGGGAATCCGCCCATCTACACATGATAAGCAGAGGATTTTTTGATGGTGAGTGTTGTGAGACCAGGTCAGGTTGCTCTCCATGGTGCCGAAGGTGGGTCAGCAGTACAGTGGAGCGCCGATGGGAGATCGGGGCGCCACAGTGTATATAGTTTGTCAAAAGCGTAAAATACACCAGGTCCCATCGGATGTGACTGCGTCTCCCCGGAATGAACTGTATTAGATATTTCAATATTTTTGAAATTATGTTTTTGATGCAGACTCTTCACAGAATCCATTTGTTGTCCAACCGGCATATGACAATTGGGCCCCATGGATTGGGAGGGAGACGAGGAAAAGCAGCAAAGTACTCAACACGGAGTATGAAAAGGTCCCATTGCAGACATCGAACTAGACATCGAACTAGAATAGGGTCTAATTAGCTTTTCAGGTTTCATTATTTGATCTTTTCAAGGCATGGCAAGGTTTTTGCCCACTGGACAGAGCAGTCCAAAGCTCTACTGAGAGGTGACCTGCCTCCTGTCTTCAGGCTCCCAAGACTCCGGAAACGGACGTTTTCGGAAGTTGTCCAGGTCAGATTGAAATTCAATTTAACTACCAGTATAATCAGAACCATTAATAACTAATACATTCAGGTGCTTCAAACACCTTATTAACTAATGCTGAAAAGTGCATTGTTAAATAAATATATTTTTCAGTCATCATCTGTCTTGTTGCTCTCTTACATTACAGGAACATAATGAGGGCTTAGAACCAGAGGGGGTAAGTGACGTTTGACAAACTTTACAGGACAGCCACAACAAAATGACCATACATTGTCATTGCGTGTTGTGTTTTTACGATATTTGATGAATTACTCTGGGTTGGTTTAGAATTCACAAGTTGTCCTTTGCCACACATCCCTAGAGGTTCCTTTACGCTACTTGATGACCACGACACTCACTACAGCAAAGATGGCAAAACGTGCAAGAGAAGCCCGTAGGTCTGCCAATGAAAGATTGGTGGACTTCATCACGAAGCTGAAGGGGTCGGACAAATGGCCACTGGTATGATACCAATAATAATAATGCTTACACATAAAAACATTTCTAATAGCAAAAAAGATGATCAAAGCCTGATCTTCTGCAGTGCATTTATTTGACATGGTCTTTGTTTCTATAGGAAATAATCACAGGTGAAGGCAGCTCCAAGTGGCTGGTGAATTGCAGGTCTGCGAAACCAGACAGGGTCTTCACCTACCTGGAAGAAGACGACCAAATTGATGAAGTTTTTAAGCACATCAACTTGGTCCTCAAAGGAGCCACAAAACGTGCACCTTATGTCCCAACGAGAGAGTTCCAGAGAGTCAGCTTCGTGTTGGATGTGCTGATGCCTGAGGTGAGGTTTAACTCAACCATCTAATCTTAGTTACATTGATTTCAATAATTGTCTGTTTATCCAGTCATCAAAGCCTGTATTATAACTGTTAAAAGGGCAATTCTCGATTTAGTGAATGGGTTATGCTCGCCCCACCACTAATTTGTATTGTGTTGTAAATATGGGACCCCTTTTAACTGGAGGTTATCTATCTCTACCAGGCCATTGTCCATGCTCTTGTGGCAGTGGACAACCTCTCTCTAGCTGAGGCAAAGAGAAGATTTAACGCGGGACCATTGTATGATGAAAGGTACAAATGTCTGAAATCATTCTACCACTTTGTGCCTGACATCCCCTAGCTGTGTTAATATTCATGATATACCATGAGTTCTCATGTCCGATCGATTGTATTTCTTATCTCTCCTTTTCTCTGTCTCTTTTCTTTTCCCAATGTATTCTTTAGTGAAGTGCAAGAATTTAATGATATTATCAAGATGCAGAAGAGGCAGTAGATCGAGGCCGAGCATTAATATTTTTATTTCTATTTTACTTTATTTTATTTATTTTGTTTTTGTTTATTATTATTATGTAAAACCTCAACCACATTCTGTAAAATGCTGAACCCGATGATAACACTGAAAAATAATAAAATAAATTACTTTAAAAAAAAGAAAAAGAAATGTGCGTCTGCCTTGGGGGCCCTCCACCCCGGGGACCCCCACCAAGCCCCTGGTCACAGATGTTTACCATGTGAAGATGTCAAATGTTGCACACAATATCACATGAATAAAGATTATTGTTATATTTAACCATATTATCAAGATGCAGAAGAGGCAGTGGATCGACGCTGAGCATAAAGGCAGGGTTGACTTACATGTGTAAATGTATTGTTTAGTGTGTTCATTTTATTCTTTGACATTAACTAGTTTAACAAGCCTGTTCATTGACCGTTATTCGCATCACGTAAGCATACGTGAACGTGCTCTTTCACACAGTAGCCTTCGTTAAGTTTAGTCTCTTTACACAATACTGAGGCGCTTTGATAACAACATGTACAAATACACTACCGTTCAAAAGTTTGGGATCACCCAAACAATTTTGTGTTTTCCATGAAAAGTCACACTTATTCACCACCATATGTTGTGAAATGAATAGAAAATAGAGTCAAGACATTGACAAGGTTAGAAATAATGATTTGTATTTGAAATAAGATTTTTTTTACATCAAACTTTGCTTTCGTCAAAGAATCCTCCATTTACAGCAATTACAGCATTGCAGACCTTTGGCATTCTAGCTGTTAATTTGTTGAGGTAATCTGGAGAAATTGCACCCCACGCTTCCAGAAGCAGCTCCCACAATTTGGATTGGTTGGATGGGCACTTCTTGCGTACCATACGGTCAAGCTGCTCCCACAACAGCTCAATGGGGTTCAGATCTGGTGACTGCGCTGGCCACTCCATTACCGATAGAATACCAGCTGCCTGCTTCTGCTCTAAATAGTTCTTGCACAATTTGGAGGTGTGTTTAGGGTCATTGTCCTGTTGTAGGATGAAATTGGCTCCAATCAAGCGCTGTCCACTGGGTATGGCATGGCGTTGCAAAATGGAGTGATAGCCTTCCTTATTCAGAATCCCTTTTACCCTGTACAAATCTCCCACCTTACCAGCACCAAAGCAACCCCAGACCATCACATTACCTCCACCATGCTTAACAGATGGCGTCAGGCATTCTTCCAGCATCTTTTCATTTGTTCTGCGTCTCACAAATGTTCTTCTTTGTGATCCAAACACCTCAAACTTGGATTCATCCGTCCACAACACTTTTTTCCAGTCTTCCTCTGTCCAATGTCTGTGTTCTTTTGCCCATCTTAATCTTTTTCTTTTATTGGTCAGTCTCAGATATGGCTTTTTCTTTGCCACTCTGCCCTGAAGCCCAGAATCCCGCAGCCGCCTCTTCACTGTAGATGTTGACACTGGTGTTTTGCGGGTACTATTTAATGAAGATGCCAGTTGGGGACCTGTGAGGCGTCTGTTTCTCAAACTAGAGACTCTAATGTACTTATCTTCTTGCTCAGTTGTGCAACGCGGCCTCCCACTTCTTTTTCTACTCTGGTTAGAGCCTGTTTGTGCTGTCCTCTGAAGGGAGTAGTACACACCGGTGTAGGAAATCTTCAATTTCTTAGCAATTTCTCGCATGGAATAGCCTTCATTTCTAAGAACAAGAATAGACGGTCGAGTTTCAGATGAAAGTTCTCTTTTTCTGGCCATTTTGAGCGTTTAATTGACCCCACAAATGTGATGCTCCAGAAACTCAATCTGCTCAAAGGAAGGTCAGTTTTGTAGCTTCTGTAACGAGCTAAACTGTTTTCAGATGTGTGAACATGATTGCACAAGGGTTTTCTAATCATCAATTAGCCTTCTGAGCCAATGAGCAAACACATTGTACCATTAGAACACTGGAGTGATAGTTGCTTGAAATGGGCCTCTATACACCTATGTAGATATTGCACCAAAAACCAGACATTTGCAGCTAGAATAGTCATTTACCACATTAGCAATGTATAGAGTGTATTTCTTTAAAGTTAAGACTAGTTTAAAGTTATCTTCATTGAACAGTACAGTGCTTTTCCTTCAAAAATATGGACATTTCAATGTGATCCCAAACTTTTGAACGGTAGTGTATGTGTACTGGTTTATTTACAAGGATAGACAACATGAATGTAATGGTTAGAAATGTGCGTCTGCCTCGGGGGCCCTCCATCCAGCCCTCCACCCCGGGGACCCCCACCAAGCCCCTGGTCACAGATGTTTACCATGTGAAGATGTCAAATGTTGCGCACAATGTCAAATTAATAAAGATTATTGTTATATTTAACCCAATTTATTCTGTTTGTACATGCATATTAACCCTTAATAGAGTGGGATATCCCACTGTTATTATGGCTAAAACAAATAGTCTCATTGTCATATGTATCTTAGACTGTGTGCACAACTGCACTGGTAATTGTAAGATTTGACTGAGAGGAAATGCCAAATTTCTCAATTGAGTACACATCAAATTAGGGATCGGCTTGATAGGTTTTGAAGATATTTTACTTTTAGACATTGAATACTAAAAGCCTATGTTGACTTAACTACTATTTCACCTGGGCCCTATACTACAAAGCGAGTTTGTGTGTGTTTGTAAGTTTCGGTAGATAGCCCCTTCAGTCTCATTTGTCCCAGTAGTAGATAATGGCAGGTTTTATGGGTGTGTTGAAACTGTGGTTGGATAAGGCACCATGTTATCAGAGCCTGTGTATTGTGCTCACAGTGTTTGCTCAAAGGGGCATCTGTTTGCCATTGAGTCTAGGTTATTTTGCCCTTGATGGGCTTCTGTAAATCTTACCATAATTGTTACACACTCAGGCAGTGACTTTCTGTATCCGATAATAACTGATTAATGAGGGTCGAGTCGTTAGAAAAATAGCCCACATTCTAACCATCCATAGCGAACGTTAGCTGGCATTTGCAAGTGTTGTTAGACATCTAGCTAACGTAACGCAATTGCTAACATTGTTAGCTAACGTAACGCAATTGTTAGCTTGCGTTACGTTAGCTAGATAGCTAACAACACGGTCAACTGCGGAAGTCACGTGATTTCCTGTCAACTGCGGAGGTGCCTCTTGCGGAGGTCCGCCATTTTGTCTGCAGCCAGCTACTCTTGAAATAGCGTGATCCTCCCACGCACTACTTCCCCCTGGTGAAACTCCTCACTGTCAGGTGAAAAAAAGCGGCTGGCGACTCCACATGTATCGGAGGAAGCATGTGGTGGTCTGCAGCCCTCCCAGGATCGGTGGAGGGGGTGGAGTAGAGACCGGGATGGTTCGGAAGAGTGGGGTAATTGGCCGGATACAATTGGGGAGGAAAAGGGGGGGAAAATAAATTTTAAAAAAAAGGAGGAACTCCACTACGCTATATCATCTGCACCACTCTGTCTTTGTGGAAGACTGGTGAGGAAATAAAGAAAAAAAACTAGACTATCTGGTATTTTTGGAGCATTCTGACCACTAAACATCAGCTTTGAGATTAAGATTTGTTCCCCGAGCTACTTGGGGTACCTCTTATTTGGAAAGTCTTGAGAAACAAAATGCATGACACAAAGAGCAATGGACTGTGTGACGGTCCTCATCTTTCATCTTTTTCTAGTAGTGGAAAAAAAAAAGAAGCGGAGCAGCACTGATGCTGGGCAGCCACGATTTTGATAAGAAAGTCCTACTAACCTTGTTTGGTGAAGCTACGCTGCCGGCTGCCAAATCAACCATCACTGGTCTTACATCTCGTAGACATGATCCAGTAGCATCTGTTCTCTTAGGACTACGTAATCTGCAAAAAATTGTAAAAAAATTAATTAAAAACTTTCATCTTTAACTATGGCATCAAATTTATTATTGCATTTGTATAGAATAGTAGGATTTACCTTTGAATACTGCTCCCTTTACATGATCCAGCTGAGAAGAAAAACACAAAGTCTCAAGTTATAAAGGACATTCAACCAAAAAAATTGCTAAGATAAAAACAATAAATACACAGCAAAGTGAACTGACAATACCAATTCAGTGTATACACACACACACACACACACACACACACACACACACACACAAGTAGCTGCAGAAAGAATTCAGGCCCCCTCACTTTCAGCACACTGTGATGTATATTACATTTTAAATGGATAAAAGTGCCCTTTTTGCCCATCAATCTACATCCAATAAGTCATAATACTCAGTAATAACAGCATCGAGTCTTCTCTGGTAAGTCCCTACTAGCTTTGCACATCTGATTTGGGCAGTCTTCCTGGCACATTCTTCTTGGCATTCTTCCTGGCAGATCCTCTCGAGCTCCGCCAACTTGAAGGGGAAGCACCTGTGAACTGCATGTTGCACGCAACTCCTCTCTTTGGGTCTGCTGCCGAAGTAGCACTCCATCAGTTCCATAAAGGTGAGAATCATGGCCAGACTTAACACAGTCGACTGCACCTGACACCCATGACTCACGGACGGTGCCCCATCAGAAGAAATGGAAGCAGATGTTAACACAGCCCCTTCACACTATCTCCACATCACAGGAACCAATGAGCTTATACATGGCACTGCAACAGTAATCCTGCAGATGCTTATGTACAAGATTAAGAGCACAAGCCAAAGAGCGTACGCTCCATGGAGAAGAAGGCTTGAGGTCAAGATCAAGCAGCCCGGAGAGACATTAACCAGCTAACAGAGGTGCAGAAGAGAGTGATGAAAGATAGTTAATTTCAAAATTTAATAAATTACATGTTACTAGTTACTTTCACTTGAAAGTAATAAGTTACTTAACAACATTAGTCTGTGTTCAGTAATACGTTACTGAAAACACTAATTTTGTGTTACTTTCACCAAAATAACTGCAGAAGTACGACTAGGCATTATAAAATTGAAGAGGGTAATGATGTTTCATTGAGGATACTCAAAGCATGAAAGCTCAAGTTTATTGCAGTTCATTACAAATCCCTTGTGGGAGGACGCCTGTGCGTAACAGCTTTTTACATGGAGCGGCTGATTTGCCTGCAGCCACCACACAGTCCCTGTCAGGGGGTGACCAGAGTCCAATCACATGGAGAAGGAAGACGACTGGGGACAGTCCTCTGTTGCAGCCTTCATCCACCTTCACTGGCATTGTCTTCCACCAGTTCCACTGTTGAGGTCTTTGTTGGATCACACTTCATCTGGAACCTCCCCCTTGACCTATTTAGCCTTGGGTGACCCTACCAGGGGCCAAGCTCCGGACAGCATAGCTCTTAGGATCATTAGTACACGCAAGCTTCTCCACCATGACAAGGTGGCGATCCAGGAGAAGAATCCTTCCATTAAACCTTCACCACTGATATTAAAAGTAGCTACATTACACATCAGAAACACATACAACATTAAGTCTGACAAAAACTAAGTCGGTGGATGTGGGCATGATGCCTACAGTGGTGCTTGAAAGTTTGTGAACCCTTTAGAATTTTCTATATTTCTGCATAAGTATGACCTAAAACATCATCATATTTTCACACAAGTCCTAAAAGTAGATAAAGAGAACCCAATTAAACAAATGAGACAAAAATATTATACTTGGTCATTTATTTATTGAGGAAAATGATCCAATATTACATATCTGTGAGTGGCAAATGTATGTGAACCTTTGTCTTTAGTATCTGGTGTGACCCCCCCCCCCCCTCTTCTGCAGCAATAATTGCAACTAAACGTTTCTGGTAACTGTTGATCAGTCCTGCACATCGGCTTGGAGGAATTTTAGCCCATTCTTCCGTACAGAACAGCTTCAACTCTGGGAAGTTGGTGGGTTTCCTCACACGAACTGCTCACTTCAGGTCCTTCCACAACATTTCAATTGGATTAAGGTCAGGACTTTGACTTGGCTTCTCCAAAACATTAACTTTATTCTTTAACCATTCTCTGGTAGAACGACTTGTGTGCTTAGGGTTGTTGTCTTGTGGCATGACCCACATCCTCTTGAGATTCAGTTCATGGGCAGATGGCCTGACATTTTCCTTAAGAATTCACTGGTATAATTCAGAATTCATTGGTTCATCAATGATGGCAAGCCATCCTGGCCCAGATGCAGCAAAACAGGCCCAAACCATGATACTACCACCACCATGTTTCACAGATGGGATAAGGTTCTTGTGCTGGAATGCAGTGTTTTCCTTTCTCCAGACATAACGCTTCTCATTTAAACCAAAAAGTTCTATTTTGGTCTCTTCCGTCCACAAAACATTTTTCCAATAGCCTTCTGGCTTCTCCATGTGATCTTTAGCAAACTGCAGACGGGCAGCAATGTTCTTTTTGGAGAGCAGTGGCTTTGTCCTTGCAACCCTGCCATGCACACCATTGTTGTTCACTGTTCTCCTGATGGTGGACTCATGAACATTAACATTAGCCAATGTGAGAGAGGCCTTTAGTTGCTTAGACGTTACCTTGGGTTCCTTTGTGACCTGGCCGACTATTACACACCTTGCTCTTGGAGTGATCTTTGATGGTCGACCACTCCTGGGGAGGATAACAATGGTCTTGAATTTCCTCCATTTGTACACAAACTGTCTGACTGTGGAGTCCAAACTCTTTAGAGATGGTTTTGTAACCTTTTCCAGCCTGATGAGCATCAACAATGTTTTTTTCTGAGGTCCTCAGAAATCTCCTTTGTTCTTGCCATGATACACTTCCACAAGCATGTGTTTTGAAGATCAGACTTTGATAGATCCCTGTTCTTTAATAAAACAGGGCACCCATTCACACCTGATTGTCATCCCATTAATTGAAAACACCTGACTCTAATTTCACCTTCAAATTAACTGCTAAGCTTGAGGTTCACATACTTTTGCCACTCACAGATATGTAATATTGGATCATTTTCCTCAATAAAGAAATCACCAAGTATAATATTTTTGTCTCATTTGTTTGTGTCCTCTTTATCTACTTTTAGGACTTGTGTGAAAATCTGATGATGTTTTAGGTCACATTTATGCCAAAATATAAAAAATTCTAAAGGGTTCACAAACTTTCAAGCACCACTGTATATATTGAAATTTGAGAGAACATACATCTTAACCAGAAGAGATTTGATTTGCAGCAGAGAATAACAGGATTTACCTTTGATGTTTTCCATTTCCAAAATGAACTTCTTATATTGCTGCTCAAGATCCTTTGTACCATCTGAGTCTTCCTTGCACAGAGTCTGGGCAAAATTATTGGCTTCAAGAGCTCTTTCGCCCTCTCCCAGGTAGAACAATGCCTCACAGTACCGATAATGACCCTGGTAAACAAACTCGTTGAATTATAAAAGGGCAGTAGCACTTAAAATAGCATTTCCTCCAAGAATCCTCAAACATTTTCACAGGCCTGTCTTTATGCATGCTCAATAATCCAGTTAAGGAAATCACAGAAAGGTGAATCAGTTCATCTGGACACAACGATTATTGAGAGAAACGTTTCATAACTCATCTAAGCGACCTCTCAGCTGACTGCAGGTATCCCCACACTTATAAACAATACAGTGGCATACAGTGTTTTCAGTTGTCGTGCCACTATATTGTTTATAAGGGTGGAGATACCTACAGCCAGTTGAGACTGAAAAGAAATAAGAAAAAGGAAATAACGCTATATGTAAAATAGATCCCTGTCTGATTTGGGATTGTTTCCCATGAAGTCGCTCTGTCTAATGTCCCACCACTTATGACTGGATGCTGAGTACAGTAGTGTTACTTTTTAAGGCAAATTGATGATTAAAGCTAAGTGACCTGTACATAATTCAGAAATATGTGCTCTTGCATATATTTGTTTTTAGTCACAAATGCTTAATCCTTGGGGTCAACTGTCCGAAGTAACGGAGTGCAGAAGAGAGGTGAAGAAGAGGGTGCAGGCAGGATGGAGTGGGTGGAGAAGAGTGTTAGGAGTGATTCGCGACAGAAGGGTACCAGCAAGAGTTAAAGGGAAGGTTTACAAGATGGTCGTGAGACCAGCTATGTTGTATGGTTTGGAGACAGTGGCACTGATGAAAAGACAGGAGGTGGAGCTGGAGGTGGCAGAGCTGAAGATGATAAGATTTTCATTGGGAGTGACGAAGAAGGACAGGATTAGGAATGATTATATTAGAAGGACAGCTCAGGTTGGACGGTCTGGAGACAATGCGAGAGAGGCACGATTGAGATGGTTTGGACATGTGTGGAGGAGAGATGCTGGGTATATTGGGAGAAGGATGCTGAATATGGAGCTGCCAGGAAGGAGGAGAAGAGGAAGGCCAAAGAGGAGGTTTATGGATGTGGTGAGGGAAGAGATGCAGGTGGCTGGTGTGACAGAGGAAGATGCAGAGGACAGGAAGAGATGGAAACGGATGATCCGCTGTGGCGACCCCTAACGGGAGCAGCCAAAAGAAGTAGTAGTAGTAGAGTCGTAGTAGTCACAAATGCAAGCCCTGCAATAGCTGACTGATATCTGTACAGAAATGTTATTAAAGAAATGTGAATCAAATATTACTATGTAAACCAAGAGTTACAGCAAAACAGATTCTCTACATCAGACATCACTTAATACGTGTACTGAACTTTCATTACAGACTGCAGAACCTTGTGGCCCGTGTTAGTAAGAAAAATACCTTTGCCCATAGTGGCTTTATCAAAGAAGCACGTTTTCCATCAGCAACAGCTTTTCTGCAAGGCCAAAAATGACAATCAATAAGTTAAACATAGACCATATTAAGCAAACACATTTTCTCGCTCTCTCTCTCTCTCACACACACACACACACACAGTGGATATAAATAGACTACATATCCCTGCTGAAATGGCAGCTTTTTGTGATGTAAAAAAATGAAACCAAGACAAATCATGTCAGAACTTTTTAACGCCCTTAATTTGAAATGGCAACCTATAAAAAATAAAGTGAAAAACAATCAGGAACATTTTAGGGGAAAAAAAATACAGAACTTAGAATAACCTGGCTGCATAAGTGTGCACACCCTGTTATAACAGGGGATGTGGCTGTACTCAGAATTGACTCATCACATTCAAACTCATGTTCCAGTAGTAAATATGCATCTGTCATCAGTTAAAGTGACTGTAGCTGTGTCCCAACTCATCGGCCGCATCCTTCACAGGCTGCATTTGAAGACTGACTACGTCACAGTAGCATGCCAAGGCTGTCCCGTTCCAAAGGCTCCTTGAAATGTGGCAGAATGTGGTCAAATGTGGTCTTCTTCCCCTGAATTTGGAGGATGCAACAGATGGATCCTTCGCAGCTCAACCTATCCCAGAATGTATTTCGGTCCGGTTACATCTCCAAGTCTGAGGCCATGGTTCTCTACCGGAAAGTGGTGGATTGCTCCCTCTGGGTTGGGGATGAGTTGTTGCCTCAAGTTAAGGAGTTCAAGTATCTCGGGGTCTTGTTCACGAGTGAGGATAAGATGGAGCGGGAGATTGACAGGTGGATTGGTGCAGCATCAGCAGCAATGCAGACGTTGTACCGGACCGTTGTGGTGAAGAGGGAGCTGAGCCGGAAGGCAAAGCTCTCAATTTACCAGTCAATCTTCATTCCAACCCTCACCTATGGTCATGAGCTTTGGGTAGTGACGAAAAAGGTCAGTTCGCGGATACAAGCAGCTGAAATGAGTTTCCTCCAAAGGGTGTCTGGGCTCAGCCTTACAGATAGGGTGAGGACCTCGGACATCTGGTGGGAGTTCGGAGTAGAGCCGCTGCTCCTTCGTGTTGAAAGGAGCCAGGTGAGGTGGTTCGGGAATCTGATTAGGATGCCTCCTGGGCGCCTTCCTTTGGAGGTTTTCCAGGCACGGCCAACTGGGAGGAGACCCTGGTGTAGACCCAGAACTCACTGGAGGGAGTTGCTGGGGAGAGGGCCATCTGGAGTGCCCTACTTAGCTTGCTGCCACTGTGACCTGACCCTGGAGAAGCGGCTGATGATGAATGAATGAATGGATTTTTTTTTTCCCAAAAAGAGAAACTGGCTTCGCAAACTTCGGCTGATAAGACACATCCAACGCCGGTGGCGAAGCGTCTCTATTTCTTTGAATAAATGGTAAAAAAATTAATTTACATTTTCTGGCTCAATTTCTAACGTTTAGCTGAGCGTCATTAAATGAGAAAGTGGTCTACGGAGATACTCAGCTGTGTAAGTAGCTGAATGTCAACTGTAAAGGTTGCCAGGCTACAGGAGCGGAACTTTGTACCGCAGGGGTAAGGGTGGGAACAGCTAGTGATGCAGCTGGAAGTCCTCCGTAGATCAGACCATCTCATTTGACAATGTCTGGTTCCTGCCTTCACAGTCTATGCAGGACCAGCCTTGGTAGACTGCATCCTTCAAAGGATGCGGCCCCTGAACTGAGACAAAGTTCGGGGGCTGCAGTGAGACAAAGTTCAGCGGTTCCTGTTTTGCATCAAAAGGAGCCAGTTGAGGTGGTTTGGGCATCTGATTAGGATGCCTCCAGGGCACCTTCCTTTGGAGGTTTTCCGGGCACAGCCAACTGGGAGGAGTACCCGGGGTAGACCCAGAACTTGCTGGAGGGACTACATGTCAAATCTGGCCTGGGAACACCTAGGGTTCCCCCAGGAGTAGCTGGAGGGTGTTGCTGGGGAGAGGGATATCTGGAGTGCCCTCCTTAGCTTGCTGCCGCCGTGACCTGACCCTGGAGAAGCGGCTGAAAATGAATGAATGAATGTTCCTGTAGGATTTTCCTGACATCTTCTTGGTTGCATCCAGTGGCAAAATCCATGGTCCACAAAGAGCTTAGAGAGCATGACCAGCATCTCATTGTTGAACGGTATCAATCAGGAGAGGGGCACAAAAGAACTTCCAAGGTAGTAGATATACTGTGGAAACACAGTGAAGACACTCCCTCATAATCTGACAGCTCTAGGAAGTTTTTGAAAGGGAAAGTGAAAATATTGCCAAGTCAAGATCTGCCAAGCTGATAACACACTTACTCAAAAAGACTGAGTGCTGTCATAAAATCAAAAGGTGCTTCAACAAAGTATTAGTTTAGTGGTGAGCTCATGTATGCAACCAGGTTATTTTTTAAGTTTTTATAGCTTATTTTCTCTGAAAGGTTTGTTTTTCCCTTGAATTTTACAGGCTGCAATTTCATATTCAAGGTGGAAAAAGTTCTGACATGATTCATCTTGGTTTCTTATTCACTAAACAAAAACCTGCCATTTTAACAGGGGTGTGTCTCACACACACACACACACACACACACACACACACACACACACACACACACACATACACATCCGTGTAACATTATTCACTTCCCTGTCAGTGGGTGATTGGAATGCATACATACATATATACAAAAATCTCTTTCTTGCGCTCTTACTTTAGCACTGGCTTTACTCTTAGATGCTTGTTTAGAGAGAAGATGCACTTATGACCTCTGATGACTAGTAGTTCTCCTGATTTCCTACGTTAAATGCACTTATTGTAGGTCACTTTGGATAAAAGTGTCAGCTCAATGACTGTAATGTAATGTAATATACACATGCGTACATACATACATACATACATACATACATACATACATACACATACACACACACACACACACACATATATATATATATATATATATATATATATATATATATATACACACACACACGGGCGACATTACGGGGGGGCCCCCCTAACTCACAAAGAATAATTAAAATAACATCACATAACGTTATTTAAAAATATACAAATATTATTAGCTGTAATTACATCTACGAGCCGCTGGGGGCAATGTAACAATTTGAAGCGAACCATGTTAGCTAGCTATGGGAGGCTAATTGAAAATGTCCAAACGCGTTAACACGTTATTAAGTTGTTTTACACAGAGAACAAAAATCATTAGGGCTGAAGAGAAGGAAAATGAAGAATCGCGTCTTATTTGTTCACATGCAGAGCGACTGTGGAATTGGCGTTACTGTTGCACCTGCTCATGTAGTGACAGAAGTGCACATGGGAAGGGAGGACCCCCTTCTGCTGGGGTAGGGTCTCTGGTCACCAAGTGTTATGTATTTGCTTAGTATTACAATGATCTGTCACAGGCTGTGTGTGGTACTTACAGATGTTGCTCAAGTCGGATATAACACAGCGCTCTGTTCCCATAAATAATGTGGTTTTCAGGGCTGGAGGAGAGAAACGGATTCAGGTTAGTGTACAAGTCTAATACCGATATCCAACCGGTTTGATTGATACAAACACATGTATCAGGATGTCTCCTAAAACACACATTTACACACAATGACCAATATGACAGAACTGGTCTCCTGTCCTCCACCAAACCCAAACAAGACCACATGGCAGAAACCTGCATCCAGCTGTGATCAGCTGGTCGCCGTGGCTGGTTGAGGTGACCTCTTCCCCTGCCGTGGAGCTGAGCTACACATGCACATTTCTGAGATAAGCAAAGCCCCACAGATGACCTTTGTTCCCAGTCAATCATGGGTCACCCTCCCCCTGCACCCACTGTATTGCGCTTCCCACGTAGCCAGAGAGAGGGAGCAGCTGAGTCATTTTCCATCTCCAAAAAACTCCAACGTGTTCCTTTTTTGATTCACTCCATCCAAATTATAAATCATGGACCACTTGATTGGTCATATTTGCAACTATTGTGACTCTCTGACTTGCAGCCACCAAGTTATTCGAGTTTCTCTTGCCGTGGCAGTTATTTAGTTCCACTCTGACATTAAATGAGGACCGAGATACAAATATCTTACCTTACTGTCCCTTTAATATGTCCATGAACAGACCCACAAGTGCACGCTGATCAGTACAGTACAGTCTCTCTGTCAGGTCTGTTCTTCACCTCCTTATCTCATGTCTTCCAGCTCTCATCCCACCAAGGCCATTTCTCCAATTACTGTGTGCAGACCTGCTACACTCAGTGTGGGTTTCCCACACATTCCTCTGCTATCAACCACAGGTCTGCACTGCTTCACCCACCAGTCAACCACAGGCCTGCACTGCTTCAACCACCAGTCAACCACAGGCCCGATCTACTTCACCCACCAGTCAACCACAGGCCCGATCTACTTCACCCACCAGTCAACCACAGGCCTGATCTACTTCACCCACCAGTCAACCACAGGGCTGCACTACTTCCCCCACAAGTCAACCACAGACCTGCACTGCTTCACCCACAAGTCAACCACAGACCTGCACTACTTCAGGAATCAGGAACCAGGAAGACGTATTTGTCATTTCACTTCATGCACCCGCGTACATGAAATGAAACGAGATGCCGTTTCCCCCAGCCCACTGCAGCACAACACAAAGACAAAGACACATCCAAAAACTACATGAACACACACATATCCAAAGTAAACTAAAAATCACTGTCCAAGGGAACGAACACCAGCCAGGATGAACCACCGGTCTGCATGGGCGAGCAGTTAGCTTAGCCCACCCCGCTTCCACATCCTGTCAGACCACCCTTGGCGTTTCCTCCTCGGGCGCGGCTCTGGGCAGGGGCCATGGTCCCCGAGTCCACCAGACGAAGCACACCAAGCTCTCCCAGCCAGACACCTGCAACACACCTCCCCGCACTCCTCACATCAACATAAAAAACACCACAGTCAATGCCAGGTGAGGCTGCCGCCAGACCGCCCTCGGTGTTATCGGAACTGCCAGTCTGCACGGGCTAGCAGTTACCTTAGCCTGCCCCGCTCTCCCAGCCGATCCAGCGGCAGCTCTCTCAGCCATCAAACAAAGACAAAACTTAGACGTGGACAAAGACACTGCATGGACGGTACTGGGTGAGGCCGCCGCAACTGTGAATATACACCGCCAACTTCCAACACTGGCACTGGCTGAGGCTGCTGCAAATGCGAGTTGGCGAAGCCATCTTCCCACACCGGAAGCAGAACTATCAACCACCAGTCAACCACAGGCCTTCACTAGTTCACAAAGCGGAAGGCCCTTTATAGCACCACCTTTGACCTGCTACACATGAGCCCCAAGCATCCATCCAAGCAATGTGAACACAGAATATAGCTGATACATGGTCAAACATATACGCAAACATCCATTATCCAAACCACTTATCCTGCTCTCAGGGTCACGGGGACGCTGGAGCCTATCCCAGCAGTTATTGGGCGGCAGGAAGGGAAATACCCTGGACAGGCCGCCAGGCCATCACACACACACACGCACACACACACATATATACATATTCACACCTAGGGACAATTTAGTATGGCCGATTCACCTGACCTACATGTCTTTGGACAGTGGGAGGAAACCGGAGCCCCCGGAGGAAACCCACGCAGACATGGGGAGAACATGCAAACTCCACACAGAAGGTGACCCGGAATGACCCCCAAGGTTGGACTACCCCGGGGTTCGAACCCAGGACCTTCTTGCTGTGAGGTGACCGTGCCACCAAGACAAGCCCCAAAGGGGCTAAATCCCTTGTTGGCTTTATCATCATTATTATTCCGCCTTCCACCCCTAGCTCCTCTTTATGCACTTTGGCATGATAAGAGTGCACATTAAGTTACATCATAACAACAACAAAAAAAGACAAAATAACTTTAATGGGCACTAAATTAACTACTTCATTTCACAACTTCAAACGACCATAAATCATGAACTGTGTACACTAGAGATCTGAACCTTCATACACATATTTCGTCATGGAAAAGGGAATACTATATGTGTACATATGTAACATATCATATACATTAATCATGGAGAACATCATGGTCACTGTTGTCTTATTAGGTTTAGAAAACCACCATTAAAACAAGACAACAGTGACCATTTTGTCTCCAATGTTTGACGTAAGCCTCCCTTGGTGTAATCACTTGTGTGTGTGTGTGTGTGTGGGGGGGGGGGATAGCGTGATCCTCCCACGTGCTACGTCCCCCTGACAAAACTCCTCACTGTCAGGTGAAAAGAAGCGGCTGGTGACTCCACATGTATCGGAGGAGGCATGTGGTAGTCTGCAGCCCTCCCCGGATCGGCAGAGGGGGTGGAGCAGCGACTGGGACGGCTCGGATGAGTGGGGTAATTGGCCGGGTACAATTGGGGAGAAAAAGGGGGAACCCCCCCCCAAAAAAATTGTAGACTATGTTAAAAAAAAAAACTAACTAAACCCAGAGGCAGCTTAGGTGATCGCCCATGTGCTCTGTCCCAGTGGGTGTTGACAGCAGCGGGGAGCCTGTGATGGCTAATCATCATGGGCCATGGAGCCCCTCAGAACTTAGGAATTTGATTCTTGGGGCTACCCAACCCCAAATTTGATTTGACAGGTGCCCTAAATCAGCTACAGGTGATTGCAATGGCTTGTTCACCAAACTGAGCTGGTTATAACGAACTATGTGCTGCCTGGTTAAAGACCCCATTATGCAAAGAGGTCAGAAGAGCCTGAGACCTGGACTCACTGGCAGAAGGAAAAGCGCTAGACACATTATGCGAGGGCATTGAAAAATGTTGTCCCAGAAGAATAGATCGGGACCTGCTTCGTAGATGTGTCCAGATGCCTGATGAATCAGTTGATGCCTACGCTTATAGATACCGGAAGGCTTTTGAAGAACATTCAGGTTTTCCCAAACAACATCTGAAGGATTCTGAGCACTTGGCCCCTTTAGTTGTTGGTTTTGTAAATGGTCTCCTGCCTGAGATGAGAATGGATGCAATCAAAATCACACCTGTACGGCAAACTAAAAGCCTTTCTCACATGGCAGCTATTGCCTCACATTGCCAAAATTGTCAAATTTGGAAATGTACCAAATCACAAACTCTATTGACGCCCTTCCAAAGGCAAGCTCTAGGTCCACACCGCAAAATGAGGGGCCGTAAAAAAAGGATTGCATCTTCTTGCTCAAAAACCTGTCCAAGAGAAGAGAACCCTTGTATTTGTACTTCATGACAAAGCTGGTATTACTGAAGACAGGTTGTGGTTACTCTCACGGGTGTACCTATGCAAATGGTTTGCGGAGACAACATGACGGCCATGTGGTGGCTCCATTTTCTCTGTCAACATGACGTACTCATATGTTATACTAATTACTAATTACTTTCAAAATAACTTTCAAAATATGGTGTCTTTCAAATTTTAAATGGTATGCACAACAACAGTTAGAACTGCCAAATTTGTAAAAATACTTAAGCTTGAGGAGTTTCAACTTATGCCCCTCCATTTGGAGGTTATTTTTTTTCTTAAACCAGTGAAGATGAAGCTGCATTTGTTTGTATTCGTTGAAAGAAGTAATCATCAGGTATAACTATCAGGGGGAAAAAAAGAAAAGGAAAAAAGTGAAAGTTTTTGGTCTTCGGCCTACTCATGACCTGCCTGTCATTAATAACCACACTCTTATGCCCACTCTTTACACACTATTTGTCATTGTACATACATACAACGAAATTATACTGTCTTGCTCAGGGGCACAGGCAGGAGTATTAACCCTAACATACATGTCTTTGATGGTGGGAGGAAACTGAAGCACCAGGTAGAAACCCACGCAGACACGGGGACAACATGCAAACTCCACACAGAAAGGACCTGGGACAGCCTGGGGTTCAAACCCAGGACCTTCTTAGTGTGAGGCAACAGTGCTAACCACTGGGCCACCGTGCCACCCAGCTTACTTGTAGCTTATAGCTAGAGTCCAACTTCTGCTCTATAGTCTATCCCTTCTCTGTTGAAAGCTTTTCACCTCAAGAGACTTTTCACCTCACTAATATAGGCATAAGTGTCTCACTACTCAGATGAAGCTCAGAGGCAAGGTGACTGGGTCCTGATCAAGAACCACACAAGAGCTGCTCTCAAATGCAGGCGGAAGAGCCTGTTCCACATCCTGCTCACCTCATACACCGCCATGAATTGCCGAGGTTACCAGGCTTGGGTCCATGCACCTCACAAAACCGTCCACCCCAGCTTGTGGAGGCATCCGCTCCTCTGCTTGACTCTCCTTGTGACGACAGCAGTCTCGAGCAATTCTTCAAACAAATTCCACAAAGGCAAAGCCTTAACACCTGGCCCCCAGCACCACCACTAGCCCGAAGTAGCGGCCCAGAAGAAGACGATGATGTGCTGATGCAGTGCCACCTGAGAATGTTATACTGCAAGGTGCCTGGTCAGTCAACAACACTGTTCTGGTCACCAACCACGTTGATTTGGGCACAGCTTACCTCCAGACCACTGCCCTAGTTGATGTGTCACTTCAAGACAATAGTGCACAGACTGAATATTATACTCTACCTAAGAAGCCATATTTAACTTACCCACATACATTTAGAGTGACCCATCCAAGAGTTGTAACAACTGCCATCTGGGTAATCTCAAAAAAGTCCAACAATATGGTGTCCAACACGGGGATCAACAGTTCGAATCCCCGTGTTACCTCCGGCTTGGTCGGGCGTCCCTACAGAAACAATTGGCCGTGTCTGTGGGAGGGAAGCCGGATGTGGGTATGTGTCCTGGCAGCTGCACTACCGCCTCCCCTGGTCGGTCGGGGCGCCTGTTTGGGGGGGAGGGGGAACTGGGAGCAATAGCGTGATCGTCCCACATGCTACGTCCCCCTGGCGAAACTCTTCACTGTCAGGTGAAAAGAAGCAGCTGGCGACTCCACATGTATCGGAGGAAACGTGGTGGTAGTCTGCAGCCCTCCCCGACTCGGCAGAGGGGGTGGAGCAGCGACCGGGATGGCTCAGAAGAATGGGGTAATTGGCCGGGTAAAATTGAGGAGAAAAAGGGGGGAAAAACCCCCCTTCCCCCCAAAAAAAGTCCAACATTGACTGTTTAACTGCACCTGATGCTTCAGATTCACTATTCCGATCACCTAGTAGTCACAAACAGGAGCCACTATGGTAACAGACTACTGGCAACAGTATCTGTCCTTTCAGGTTCTCTCATGAAGAGTTGTCCACACTTGCAAATGAAATGGCGATATCTCTCATTTGCTCCCTTACTCTCAATGTTTTGTTGTCCCAGCTAAGGACTTCCATTACCCTTTATGCAGATGGGAGGGTGGGCTCATTAGATGGGAGACGGGCTGCTCTGTTACCCATTACTGAACCTGGTCATATGGCAGGACCTTGGTCTGAAATGCATTTAACATCTACTCCTGTTGTTTTTAGACAGTGGCCAGTATATGCCATAACACTTAAGACAGCAGTACCAGTAGGTAAACCCTTACCACCTAAATGGTTCACTGCACAGATTTTCCCTATTAATGGTGGTACTACTCTGGCTAATTATAGTGAAACATTTAATGGTACTCAACATGTTAATGATCCATGCATCAATACCTTGTCTGTGAATGGAACCGATGCAACCCTGTAAATTTAAACTATAGCCTATGTAGACTGCTATTCACTGTATAAAAAGAATTGTTTCTCTACATTCGGGAAGCCAGTCCATCAGAACCACAGTAGCCATGCCGCTGGTCACCCTTGCCCACAATTGCAAGATTAAAACAAACTGAACTTATTACTCTACAAGTGTCGACTTTGAGAATTTATGTTGCAGGAAAATTCTTCCACACATTCCTTATGATGAAAATGAAAGTGAATGTCCTTTCTTTCACTGGTATAATCTATATGATAGCTAATTGACAAACATCAATTTTTTCAGCTGCCTGTCAGTGGTTTTGGTAAGGTAATCCATAAAATAATGTCTTCACCGTACAGCAGCAAAATGCAGAAAAACAATTGGTAATGATGAGTCTGAAGAAGCAGCAAAATGATAGAATAACCAAAGTGGTTTTGTTACGAAACAAACAAACAGCATAACAAACAAACAAAGTGGTTCGTGGTTTTGTTTGATAACAAACAAATAATAATTTGTTAGATAATAATTAAATAAATAAATAAATAAATAAATAGCAATAAATTAATAATAACAATGAAAAAATAATAAAATAAACAATAAATAATTAATTAATAATTAATGTACATAATTTGTTAGATAATAAACAAATAAACAAAGTGGTTTCTGGTTTTGTTAGCTGGATATTTTGCCAAAAGTTTACTGACCGTTGAGTACGGTCAATATACCAAAAACTTTTGAAAAAAATCAGGACTGTATCAAAAAGCAAATTTAGCTTGCGCTCTTCCTCCTCATTTCAGAAAATAAAAAGATAACCACACATGTAACCACGTAGTACCTGTGTTGCACTTTCTGCAACTCTAGTCATGTGTTAATGGTAAAACAATAATCGGCTGAATGTTCCCCGTAGCATGTGAATGTGTGAAGACACTTACTGATATCTGATTGCTTGGGAGTAACACTGAATGGCAGCATCATATTTCTCCTTCTTAAATTTCTCATTGCCTTTACACTTCATCTTTTCACTTTTCTGAGGAAGAACATTGAAAACAACATATGTTTTAAGGGAAAAAATGGAATGCATATACATGATTGGTGGATTGCATATTTTTTGTACCAATGGGCTACAAGCCCCAAAAGGGCTAAACCCCTATGGTAATTTTCACATTTATCATCATTGTCATTATTATGTTGTAGTAACTAGCACTGGGCACCGATGAAACAACAAAAATTAGAACCAGTTCCAACTTCGCAAAAACCAACCAGATTGAAATATATTTCGATTAATGATACCCATAATCAATTCTAGGGCTGGGGGGAAAAAAATTGATTCTTAGATGCATTAAGATTCTCTCATAAAAGATTATGTCTCAATGCAGGAAACTCAATAATCGGAAATTTAAAGCTCAATTGTTGACTGGGCTGTACGCTGCTTACGGCTGCCGCTGAATCAACTGGATGGTGAAACGTAACACACGTAAAACTTGTGCGTCGTGTTTACATTCTAAGCTAGGCTACTTTTTCAGTTTTGGTAAGGATGGCTGAGCCAGCGTATGGAAGCATTTTGGCTTCAGCAGGTTATTTATAAATAGGAAATAACCTGATGGTCATTTTGACGCCCATGGACATTTTAGGCAGGAGTGAAATTCCGGTGAAGGTGGGGTTCTTTCATCCATGCAGAGATATCAGCAAGGCATGACGATATCTGTGCCGAGACTGTGAGGTCATCTGGGAGGAATGATAGGAAGAGCTGGGCATCGTCAGCATAGCAATGGTATGAGAAACCATGGCAGTGGAGGATTTTTTATTTATTATTTTATTTTATTACTTTATTGATCCCCGTGGGGAAATTCTTCCTCTGCATTGAACCCATCCTAGCTGTGTAGCTAGGAGCAGTGGGCGGCCGCTGTGCAGTGCCCGGGGACCAACTCCAGTATTAACCCCAACGTGCATGTCTTTTTGATGGTGGGGGAAACAGGAGCACCCGGAGAAAATCCACGCAGACACAGGGAGAACATGCAAACTCCACACAGAAAGGACCTGGGATGACCCCCCAAGGTTGGAAAACCCCGGGGTTCGAACCTAGGACCTTCTTGCTGTGAGGCGACAGCACAAACCACTGCACCACTGTGACGCCATTGATTGCACCAAGTGAGATGGTGTACGTATATTGGGAAGAGAAGGGGACCGAGCCCTGACCCTTGACTAAATTTCCTGCTCTTAGATTCTGATAAAACAGATGCTGGTCATTGGCCCTGCTAGACACAGACACCAATTTGATCAAGTAAAAATAACAATCGACAACTATGTGATTGCACAAAGTGTGGCAGCCAAAAATCTTGGTGTTACATTTGATCCCAGCCGTTCCTTTGAAAAGCCCATTAAAGAAATCACCAAGACTGCCTTTTTTTCACTTACTTTGTGTGTACTTTTATTCTGTACACACAACATCCATTGCACGTCTGTCCATCTTGGGACTCTGTTACTCCCCATGAGGTTTCTTCCTATTTTTTCTCCCTGTTAGGGTTTTTTAGGGAGTTGTCCCTTATCTGATGCGAAGGTTTAAGGAGAGGATTTTGTGCTGCTGTAAAGCCCACTGAGGCCAATTTGTGATATTGGGCTATACAAATAAAATTGAGTTGACTTCTACATACATGTAAGCAACCTTACATAGTGAGAGAAGGACTTTTGGACTACTTTAGTTTATCTTACTATTGCACTAAAAGCTCCTGTATAAGGCTGGCCTCTGTGTTCATATAATTTGAGTGTAATCAACTCGTTATGGTAACGTCACATTAAACACCACTCAGTGAATGTGCAGACATTATGTTCAGACTACATATGTTGACATATAAACACATACTTAAAACGGATGGCCATGTTTGGTGTGCATATCAACAGTTCATTCAGAATCTTCAGCTGGACAGAATTCATAAGGCTAGATGAAAATCTATGCATGTAAAGAGAGCTAATGTAGCATATATCTTTGGGTTCTTTTGGGACAGTTTTGGGTTGCTTGAGGGAATTAGTCGTACCTTTTTTTTCTTCATGAAAGCTACATTCATACAGAAAGCACCTCATCAGACAGTGTTCCTCCTCACCTCAATAGCCTGTTGAAACGGTCTGGCCTCCAGCACAGTCATGGTTTGCTCTCTGTTGACACCCATTGCCTGAATAAACTGAGCATCTGGTGAATCAAAACATTTTCTTTTAAGTGGCATGTGGCATGGAAATCACAGTTCAAGACTCATTAGAATAAACAATCTTGCATAAAATGACCTTTTTGCAACTACATGCATGAAATGTCTTCTGCTGACATGACTGATTCAGTCTCCCAACTTTGTGCGCCTCTTGGCTTTATGCATGGTTTATTATACAGCAAAATGATCACCCTCTTTTTTTCTTTGTTCTTTTGGATTTTTCCACCTTTTTCTCTCCAATTGTACCCAGCCAATTACCCCACTGTTCCGAGCTGTCCCGATTGTTGCTCCACCCCCTCTGCAGAACTATAGAGTCCTGAGGCGCAGCCCTATCCAGGACACCACCCAGAGACTCCAAGAAGGCCGGATACTCCGAACTGCTATTCGGTGCATAAGCACACACAACAGTCAAAGCCTCCCCCCCAGCAACTTGCAGTCGTATAGAGTCAACCCTCTCATTCCCCGGAGAGAACTCTAACATGGCGGTGCTCCACTGTGGACTTGTGAGGATCCCCACACCCCACGCCTGGCATCTGTCACCTTGGCTAACCCTGGAAAAGTAAAGAGTCCAGCCCCTCTCCAGGAGATTGGTACCAGAGCTCATGCTATGTGTGGAGGTGAGCCCAACTATATCTAGTTGGTACCGCTCCACCTCCCGCATTAGCTCAGGCACCTTCCCTGCCAAAGAGGTGACATTCCATGATCCAAGGACCAATCTGCGATGCCGGAAGTCGTCGTGCCCTGGTCCCCGCCTTTGCCTGCCGCCCGGCCTGCATTACACTCTACCCCAATGCTCATCCCCACGTGTGGTGGGGCCACGGGGTGGTGGCTCCATGTTGTTTTTTTCAGGCTGGCCCCGATGAGGCCCCATGGGCCAAGGCCCGGCCACAAGACACCTGCTGGCTCCCTCCCTCCCTAGGTCTGGCTCCAGGAGGGGGCCCCGGTTTCCCTTTCACAGGCGAGGTGTTGTAGCTCTGCTGGTGTACTTTCATTGTGTTTGTTGGAATCGCTTTTAGTCTGGCCGCTCCCCTGGGACCAATTTGACCAGTGACATCCTACCACCAAATTGGAACTACCCAATAGCATATCGTTGTCCACATTCTTCTAATACACCTACAATTGTGCTAAACCAAGATATTTTCAGGCACAATTTAGTCCAAAAATATAAATGGGTTGTTATAGTGGTTTGTAAGTAAGCCTTTAACTTCAAATCTATGATGGAAAATACAAAACTCTAGAATTTTTCTTCCCCAGTGACAAGAGTATTTCAAGTAAATTTCAGAAAATCCCACCACAGGTGCAAAGTTGCATCATAGTACTGTCCAAAATCTCAAGGGTTCACAAAAAAAAGTAGGAGTAAATTCATGTTCTTACACACAATGAAGACATGTTGTAGCATTTTGTAGCAGATTTTTCTGTTGCCAAGCTCCCGAATCCGCTGGCCGATGCGGGACCCTCCGGAGTTTTCAAGCCACCGCACAGCATCATCAAAAACCTCTGGAGTGCCCTTGTAACACACAGGGACACACAAGAATTAAACAGAAATGCATCAATAAATTAATAGACATTATTGTTATGGGTGAGATGCTATGGGCAAGAAGGTTTAGCGTGAAGGAAATGTACTTCGTGTAAACTGAAGTACGCATACAACGAAACACAGCCTCTGCATGTAACCCATCCTATTATACTATAGGAGCTGTGGGCAGCTGCAGCAGCACCCAAGGACCAACTCCAGTTCTTTCCACTGCCTTGCTCAGGGGCACAGGCAGGAGTATTAACTCTAACATGCATTTTGATGATGGGAGGAAACCCACACAGATACAGGGAGAACATGCAAACTCCCCACAGAAAGGATCTGGGACGGCCTGGGGTTCGAACCCAGGACGTTCTTGCTGTGAGGCGACAGTGCTAACCACTGGGCCACCGTGCTTTATTATTGTTAAACATACTACAGTCTTCATTCCAGCGGCGGCTGGCCGGTACAGGGCACTGGGGCGCTGCACCCTTCAAACATCAAGAGATGAAAATCTACTTAAACATGTTGAATATAATTTAGTTGTATAATGCAAATAATTGTGAAATAAAAGTGTTTTCAGTCTGTGAGCGCCTGTCAGCAGCCATTAAATATTGGTTCAAATGGTATTTCGTTGATTTCTGTCTGAATACATATACTTCCTGGGTGAGGGGCGCCGGCTAAATGATACCTTATGTAAGCCCTCAAACTTGTGACGAGCAGGTGACCTGAGGCGGCTGTCTGATTGTTTTTTTTTTTCATATTTTCCAGGGGGCGCAGTTCTGTGCGCCCCAGACATGCCCACTTTTATTGGCAGCGAATTGGTATTGTTTTAATGTTTTTTGATCTGATGTGATTAGACCATTCTCGTGGCTGTCAATCATGTTCACACCCACCACCACGCCTCGTCTCGACTGTCAATCATCCACCATCTACGAACCCTGATAAAATCTATAGGCTACATTGTCCTTCTTAATAACTCCGTGACTGTGTGGACATTAAAGCAGCTGTCAGGTGTGCTGCACCAAGGTAAATTGCCCCCACCCCTCCCCCCAAATGTTGAGCACCAGCCGCCACTGCTTTATTCTCTCAATAAGAGTTTAGATTTCGGCATAATACTTCTTCAAACACAAAGGTAAAAAAAGAAAGCATGCTTCACTTTCCCAAAAGTGGGAACCAGGACTTTATATATACAGGCAGACTATGCTATGTTTGCTTTGGTTATTTGCTAGAGGTGTCGTCGTTCTGGGTTCTTTGTCATACAACGACAGAGGAGAGAGGAAAAAATACCATTCTTTATCCGCCTCTCACACAGTACAGGAACAATTACTATCAGATGATGACGTCAACTACACAACCCTTTCACAGAGTACAGGAACAATTATTATCAGATGATGACATCACTTACACAACCCAAGGCACAACTGAAGTTCAACATCACTTTACAGCAGCCAACCTTACTTGAGGTTACATCTGTGATGCCCTGGCAGGTAAAGATGATGAACTGACAGTTGTATTGGCTAAACACGCCTTTTTCGAGAGATAAATCCTCCGTTGCTAGCTGGCTAACAACCCCATGTCTGGTGAAGTATTATTTACTGAACTCTGACGAATAATGAGTACTGAAGTCTCACTCTAAGTACAGTTTTCAAACAACATATGACTGGTTTCATAGTGTTGGTAATTCAGTGAGGACATTTCATCAGCGATATACAAAGACTGGAGAGGGTCTCACACCACGGCTGTTAGTATTGTGTACCCTAACTCTATGGTCCATCCATCCATCCATTAGCCAAGCCACTTATCCGAATTCGGGTAGCGGGGATGCTGGAGCCTATCCCAGCAGCCATTGGGCGGCAAGCGGGGAGACACCATGGACAGGCCGCCAGGCCATCACAGGGCCCACACACACACACACACACACACACACACACACACACACACACACACACACACACACACCCACCCACCCACCTAGGGACAATTTAGTACGGCCGATTCACCTGACCTACATGTCGTTGGACTGTGGGAGGAAACCGGAGCCCCCCGGAGGAAACCCACGCAGACACAGGGAGAAAATGCAAACTCCACACAGAGGATGACTTGGAACGACCCCCAAGGTTGGACTACCCCAGGGTTCGAACCCAGGACCTTCTTGCTGTGAGGTGACCGTGCTAACCACTGTGCTACCGTGCCGCCTCGTCCGAGTAAATGATCTCTGAGAAAGAGTGGGAACCCCGAGGAACGGGTTTAGGCTGCGGCAGAGTCAGCAGATAGTTTGCTGTGCATGTTCTCTCACTCTCATTCTGGACCTTTTCTACACCACCACTACCCCACACTACCACTTTCTACACCACCACTACCACTTTCTACACCACCACTACACCACACTACCACTTTCTACACCACCACTACACCACACTACCACTTTCTACACCACTACTACACCACACTACCACTTTCTACACCACCACTACACTACACTACCACTACACCACACTACCATGTTCTACACCACACTACCATTTTCTACAACACCACTACAACACACTACAATCTTCTACACCACTACTACACCACACTACCACTTTCTACATTACCACTACACCACACTACCACTACAACACACCTGCAGCACAGGAGCGCCCTCCTAATGGAGGGAAAGTGGGTAAACAACTGGAAACCATGCGACACCACTACACTCGCCATCAGCAGGATATAAGTGTTTCCGTGGCTCCCAGTGAACCCCGCCCCCCTTGCTGATTTGCATGAGCACCCAGTCTTTTGGTGCTTGAGCACCTACATAAGGCAGTGATTTGCAGTGAAAAAAATACTTGCAAGATTTTTTTTTCTTTAATTGCCATCACAGTTGAGCGCCATGTTGAAAATGTTAAGTTATTCAAATGTGACAGTTGCACTTCTAATTTCACCAGCACGTTTTAAAATGCAAGTCCGGTGAATTGTGATGGGGTGTGAACAGTAGGCCAGGGCATCATGCAAGGATAGCTGTGTTGTGTCAGTCACTCCCCAACCATAACCATGCGACACGACTTATTGTAAACTTTACTTAATTTCATGTCCACTAATGACAACTATAAAGTTTTTAAAATTCTGGAGTGGGCCAAAGTGTAATGACAGAGCCACACTTTGCAAAGACAGGATTACACACAACCTCAGAGAGACCTGCTAAATAATAACATGATGAAGTTTTTTTTTTGGATTTTCCCCACTTTTTCTCCCCAACTGTATCCGGCCAATTACCCCACTCTTCCAAACCGTCCCGGATGCTGCGCCAACCCCTCTGCTGATCCAGGGAGGGTTGCAGACTACCACATGCCTCCTCCCGATACATGGAGTCACCAGCTGCTTCTTTTCACCTGACAGTGAGGAGTTTCGCCGGGGTACATAGCGCGTGGGAGGATCACGCTATTCCCCCTAGTTCCCCTTCCCCCCCGAACAGGTGCCCTGACTGACCAGAGGAGGCACTAGTGCAGTGACCATGACACATATCCAAATCCGGCTCCCCACCCGCAGACACGGCCAATTGTGTCTGTAGGGACACCCGACCAAGCCGGAGGTAACACGGGGATTCGATCTGGCGATCCCCATGTTGGTAGGCGACGGAATAGACTGCCATGCTACCCGGATGCCCCATAAAATTATTAAGTTTATTGTAAGAATGATCATAACTCACTCCCAGGTTTCTGTTGCAGAAATTCGTTGTGAACGCGGGCTCGTTTTTTTGTTGTCCTGAACCCAGTTAATCATTGTCCTTTTCAACCATTCCTATAAATGCATCACCACAACAATAACCACGCCCTCTTAAATCTCATGACTTTAAATGTTAAAGATGAATAAAGTTACAAAGTCCTAGTAAATAATGCAACCCTACACTTAGCCTACATGTACAGTGTTTCCTCCATTCCTCAGTGTCCCACTTCCCTTAAAGGGTTGTTGGTTTCGTAAGCCGGCATCAATCATCGTCGTTGGCGTCTCTCGTGTCCGAGGATCCATTTCAAGAGATTAAGGTGTGTGCTTAAAACGAAGATGGCTTGACAGTCTAAGGTGAGAATAGAAGATGCTGGAACAGTGTGGACATGGGACAGTAGGGGATGGACCCATTCCTGCGGCTCTCTGTTCTTGGCGGATTTTTCGGCGGCGGTGCTTTTCTTCCACAT
This sequence comes from Lampris incognitus, assembly GCF_029633865.1. NCBI lineage: Eukaryota > Metazoa > Chordata > Actinopteri > Lampriformes > Lampridae > Lampris > Lampris incognitus. The sequence continues at coordinate 54,873,772 of NC_079218.1, read as the reverse complement.
GCGTTCGTTTGTCTGTTTCAGCTTTGATGGAACCAGCCTGGCAGGCAGCTCTCCAGTGCTTTCGATTTTCCGCTACTTTTTCCCAGTTCGATGTTGAAAGTGATCAGTGTTCCCATGATACAGTCCTTGTAGCGTTTTTGGGTGCTCCTCTTTTTATTTGACCTTCAGTCAGTTCGGAGCATAAAATTTGTTTCGGGAGTCTGTCTTTTGGCATCCTCTGGATGTGGCCAAGCCACCGCAGCTGGTGATGTTCAATTGTCGTCTCAATGGAAAGGAGATCGACTCTTTCGAGAACTTGATTGTTGGTGACCCATTCTTGCCAGGAAATTCCCAGAATACTTCTCAGTTTTTGCTGATGGAAGCGTTCTAGTTTATGGATTTGGTATTTGTAGAGGGTCCAGGCTTCACAACCATACAGGAGGGTTGAAAGAACCACTGAATGGTAAACCATGATTTTGGTTGATGTCTTGAGATCACAATCATAGAAAACACGGTGAGAAAGTCGGCCAAAGGCAGTGTGGGCAGCTTTCAGTCTGTTGGTGATATCCGGTTCTAGACTGCATGTTTCTTCGTGGATACTTCCGAGGTACTGAAAGGATTGAACTGGTTCTATAGGTTGGCCATGGATGGTGATTTGAAGCGGAACTCCTGGGGTATCCTGCACACCAGCAAGCATTCTGGTTTTCTTGATGTTCACAGAAAAGCTAAAAGTTTCATAGGCCTGAACAAAGGAGATGTTGATTGACTGAGGACCTTCTGGAGTCATGACAGGAGCAGCATTATCATCAGCATATTGAAGCTCAATGATGGCAATGGTGGATGTCTTGTTCTTAGACTTCAAGTGCTTCACCGTCGAGTGACCGATCTGTCTTCTGCAAGAGAGCAGCCAGATATAAGGAAAATAACGTAGGCGCTAGAACACAGCCTTGCTCTACTCAACAATCCACGGGGAAGGCTCGGAAAGGGTTCCACGGAAACAGACACAGCCTTTCATGTCATCAAGGAGGGCGCGAATCATCTGGATGAAGTGGTCAGGGCATCCAGATTTGGACAGCACATCCCACAAAGTGGCTCTCGGAAGAGAATCAAATGCTTTCTCAAGGTTGAAAAAGATGAAAAACATTGTCTTCTGTTGTTCTCTTGCTTTCTCCATGAGCTGTTTTGCTGCAAAGATCATATCGGTGGTCCCTCTGTGGGATCGAAAACCACTTTGGGATTCAGGGAGAACGTCTTCAGCCAGGGTGGTGAGACGATTCAGAAGGATCCGCGACAGGATTTTCCCAGCTGTTGAGAGGAGGGAAATTCCTCTGTAATTGTCGCACACTCCTCGGTCTCTTTCTTGAAAATGGTAATGATGTTTGCATCTCTGAAATCAGCCGGGGCGGTCCGGGTTTCCCAGATCTGTAGGATGAGTTCGTACAGTCGCTTCTGAAGAGGTAGTCCTCCATACTTGTACAGTTTTGCAGGGATTCCGTCGGGGCCTTTGTTGTTGCGCATCTGAGCGATCGCTGTTTGAAGCTCCTTGGTGGAAGGCGGTGCAGACATCCATGGTTTTTGCGGCAGAGTAGGTAAGCCATCAAGGCAGTCTGAAGAAGCTTGTGATGGTTTGCAGAGGAGCTCGTGGAAGTCCTGTTTCCATCATTGACTGACGGCTGCATCGTCCCTCAGAATTGTTACGTTGTCTTCTGCTTTCATTGGTGTTGGTGCGGTCTTGATGGGCCCGTAGATGGCACAGGTAGCAGAGAAAAAGTCGTAGAGTTGGTTCTGGTCTGTGCAGCCCTGGATCTCAAGGGCTTTACTTTGCCACCAAGCATCCTTCATGGAGCGGAGTTGAGCTTGGGTGTTTGACTTCAGTTTCTTGTAGTGCTCTTCTTTAGTCTTGGAGGTTCTATCTTTCTCCCAGGAGAAACGAGCTTGATTCTTTGTGCTAATCAGGTTGAAAATTTCCTGGTTGTTCTTATCAAACCAATCCTGGTGACGTCTTTTCAGAATACCAATTTCCGTTTCAGCTACAGCGAGGAGGGTCGTTTTTATGTTTATCAAGTTTGATATGGGGTTGTTTTTGATGAGGGCAACATCCTTCAGGACTTCCGTGACCTTATTCCAGAAGCTTCTTCTCATGCTGAGATCTTCAAGCTTTCGGACGTTGATTTTCTTTAGCGGGATGGTCATAGCAGGGCGTCTAGGCTTGGGTTTGATTAGCAGATGGAGCTTGGAGATGACCAGCCTATGATCGGTCCAACAATCATCAGCATGCGGGAGTGCTTTGGTGACATGGACATTGGATCCGTCCTTCATGCGTACAATCACAAAGTCAATGAGATACCAGTGGTGGGATCGCGGATGCATCCAGGTAGTTTTCTGGCTCATTTTGAGTTGGAAGATAGTATTTGTGATGATGAGGCTAAGTTCAGCACAGAGGCCAAGGAGAAGGCTTCCGTTTGAGTTGCATTTACCGACTCCATGCTTCCCAATGATGTTGCTCCATGTTGTACTGCCTCTGCCAATGCGAGCGTTGAAGTCACCCATAAGGATGAGCTTGTCAGCTGCTGGAACGGTGGAAACAGTTTTTGATAGGGTGTTGTAGAAAGCTATACTGAGTAATGGGAGACTTTATAGGGCCCTTCCTCTTGGGAGTTTGGGATAACCTTTGATACTGCGTAGGGCTCACATGAACATGCAGACAAAAGCAGTGTGTTGGAATGGGACGTAGAGGGTGATTTGGGACTGAACTCCTTTCTCTCCAGCTGAACTGCAGAACGCTTCTTCCTGGTCCGTTTTGCAAGGTTGTATTATTGGTAACAATGCCCTCTGCTGCCCGTAATACTGCATAGACCAAAAATCCAAACAACTGTAAAACAGATTCACCGCACATTTTAATTACCTTTTTTTTTCCAACAAGTTTCACTGCTTTGTCTTTGGCAGCCCATAAAATTGTTTGAGGAGCCACCAAAAAAATAAAAAATATGCAGGAAACACCCCGAATATGCAGATACTGATTTCCATCCATCCATTATCCGACCCGCTTATCCTATTCTCAGGGTTGCGGGGATGCTGGAGCCTATCCCAGCAGTCATTGGGCGGCAGGCGGGGAGACACCCTGGACAGGCCGCCAGGCCATCACAGGCCCCCCCCACACACACACACACACACCTAGGGACAATTTAGTACAGCCGATTGACCTGACCTACATGTCTTTGGACTGTGGGAGGAAACCGGAGTACCCGAAGGAAACCCACGCAGACACGGGGAGAACATGCAAACTCCACACAGAGGACGACCCCCAAGGTTGGACTACCCCAGGGCTCAAACCCAGGACCTTATTGCTGTGAGGTGACAGCGCTAACCACTGCGCCACTGTTACAGCTCTAGGGCTGTGTGTTGGGTTTCTGTATAATTTTCCCTCTCCAGGTAATGCCCCGCCTCCTGTGGAGCTGCTGGTTGAGCCCAGGTGATATCAATTCTTCATCAGCTGGGTATATAGCCTTGGAAGAGACGCCGAACAGTGCCAGTGGGCCAGCATTGCTGGTAGCCAGAGAGAGACGGCCAGTGGGTCAGTGTTGGTGGCAGCCAGAGTCGGACAGTGGGCCATTGTTGTCAACCAGAGAGCGAGCTCTTATGTCAAGACTCAAAACTCCTCGAGAAGGAGGGTGAAACCTGTTAGTGTTCTTGTTTCTTTCTTTTTAGTCTGATTTGAGTTTGTTTTGTTATCCAAGCCTGGGTAGTTAAGAGCTAGCATTTTTAGTTGCCTTTTTTTGTGTGTATATATCGACTTAGGGTTAGTTTTTGTTAATAAATCCATTTGTTTTTACACCGGGTTCCACCTCCCACCTTTCTTATTCCCCCGGGACACTTTTATTTTCTTTGTTACTTCCTCTCATTCCCTTAACCTTTAACGGGGAACATAACAGCCACCATGCCGCCTAATTTGCATAGTAACTTGCAAACTTAAAAGACACTTGAATACTGGTTATCAGGAGCTTCAGCTAAAAAAAATACTGGAATCGGTATTTGGTCTTGAAAACCCCATAGTGGTCAGACCCTACTATTTGTAACAGAATGTAGTAAACATGACCATTTACTTGGTCTCACAGAGTGATAATGCACACTCCATGCTACAAGTGTTTTGAAATCATGTTGTCTTACTGCCACCCCCTTCCTGCATACTGTCACAAATATTGTGAAGAAATGTCCACAGCTTGTTTCAGTGAGATGTTAACTGGATGGCTGAAACATTGCCCTGGGTGACATATTACAATTTGCATTAAAAGTGATATCTTCGAGCACAATAAATACATAGTAATGTTAATTACACTCACCAAATTAAACTTATCACTGAACCAGACCACATGCCTCGTTTTGTCCTGGTCAATCTGAAACAGGAAAAAGAAGTTTAGAGAGAAGTTTACATGAAAAGCTAACTCTTGTGGGTATGGGGTGCACATTTACATATCTCATATATAAAGGCTCTGCGGTGTGCACATTTTTGTTTCCCCGAAAGGTTTCAGTTTATTTTTTACTCGAAACTTACAGGTTTCAATTTCATTATTAAAGGTAGAAAATGTTGACATGACTGGTATCATTTTTTATAGCACAAAACCTGCATTTTAACAGGGGTGTGCAGACCTTTTATATCCACTGTGTGTGTGTGTGTGTGTGTGTGTGTATATTTAGCGGTTTTTTTTCCAGAAATCGCCAATGGTGTTGATAAAAGTGCTCAACAATGAGGAGTGAAATATCAAGACAGATGTAGGAAAAAAACTTTAATGCATAGCAGTACAAGCTTGTTTCTATTAAAGATTTTTTTCCCCTACATCTATCTTGATATATATACACTATATGGACAAAAGCACTGGGACACACCTCTTAATCATTGAATTCAGGTGTTTCATTCAGACCCATTGCCACAGGTGTATAAAATCCAGCAGCTAGCCATGCAGTCTGCTTTTACCAACAATTGTGAGGGAACGGGTCGTTCTGAAGAGCTCAGCGAGTTCAAACGTCCAGTCTCTGTGGAGACACGTGTTCATGTATCTGGACTCTCCGACTCAAACACTGAACATCTCTTTTTGTGTTAAGCATGAGGAGGGTTTCTATATGGTGTATGCCAGCTCCAGGAGTATGAAGTGGCGTGGAGATGTGGGTTACAAGCGGATTGTTTGTCCACATGGACTCCTCCAACAGTAAATAATGAAACCCTACACACATAAATATGACAACACCAAGCCGCTGCTGGAGTGCGCGAGTGTCAACCTTCTTAGTTTTTACATTTATATTTTAGTTTTAGTTCTTACATAGTAATGCCAAATACCATGACATCTCTCGTGTTTGGGCCCGTATGGTGGCTCGTACAAACCCCAATTCCAATGAAGTTGGGATGTTGTGTAAAACGTGAATAAAAACACAATACAATGATTTGCAAATCCTTTTCGACCTACTATATTCAAGTGAATACACTACAAAGCCAAGATATTTAATGTTCAAACTGATAAAACTTTATTGTTTTTGCAAATATTCACTCATTTTGAATTTGATGCCTGCAACACGTTCCAAAGAAGCTGGGACAGGGGCAACAAAAGACTGGGAAAGTTGAGGAATGCTCAAAAAACACCTGTTTGGAACATTCCACAGGTGAACAGGTTAACTGGAAACAGGTGAGTGTCATGATTGGGTATAAAAGGAGCATCCCCGAAAGGCTCAGTTGTTCACAAGCAAGGATGGGGCGAGGTTCACCACTTTGTGAACAACTGCGTGAGCAAATAGTCCAACAGTTTAAGAACAACGTTTCTCAACATACAATTGCAAGGAATTTAGAGATTTCATCATCTACAGTCCATAATATCATCAAAAGATTCAGAGAATCTGGAGAAATCTCTGCACGTAAGCGGCAAGGCCGAAAACCAACATTGAATGCCCGTGACCTTCGACCCCTCAGGCGGCACTGCATTAAAACCGACATCATTGTGTAAGGATATTACCACCTGGGCTCAGGAGCACTTGGGAAAACCATCGTCAGTTAACACAGTTCGTCGCTCCATCTACAAGTGCAAGTTAAAACTCTACCATGCAAAGCGAAAGCCAGATATCAACACCACCCAGAAACGCCGCCGGCTTCTCTGGGCCCGAGCTCATCTGAGATGGACTGACACAAAGTGGAAAAGTGTGCTGTGGTCTGACGAGTCCACATTTCACATTGTTTTTTGGAAATCATGGACGTCGTGTCCTCCGGGCTAAAGAGGAAAAGGACCATCCAGATTGTTATCAGTGCAAAGTCCAAAAGCCAGCATCTGTGATGGTATGGGGGTGTGTTAGTGCCCATGGCATCATGGGTAACTTGCACATCTGTGAAGGCACCATTAATGCTGAAAGGTACATAGAGGTTTTGGAGCAACATATGCTGCCATCCAAGCGACGTCTTTTTCAGGGACGTCCCTGCTTATGTCAGCAAGACAATGCCAAGCCACATTCTGCACGTGTTACAACAGCGTGGCTTCATAGTAAAAGAGTGCGGGTACTGGACTGGCCTGCCTGCAGTCCAGGCCTATCTCTCATTGAAAATGTGTGGCGCATTATGAAGCGCAAAATACGACAACGGAGACCCCGGACTGTTGAGCAACTGAAGTCGTACATCAGCAAGAATGGGAAAGAATTCCACCTACAAAGCTTCAACAATTAGTGTCCTCAGTTCCCAAACGCTTATTGAGTGTTGTTAAAAGGAAAGGTGATGTAACACAGTGGGGAACATGCCCCTGTCCCAGCTTTTTTGGAACGTGTTGCAGGCATCAAATTCAAAAAGAGTGAATATTTGTAAAAAAAACAATAAAGTTTATCAGTTTCAACATTAAACATCTTGTCTTTGTAGTGTATTCAATTGAAAATAGGTCAAAAAGGATTTGCAAATCAATGTATTCTGTTTTTATTTACGTTTTACACAACGTCCCAACTTCATTGGAATTGGGGTTTGTAGAACTGCTACATAACAACAAATGAAACTGGGGCCAGGGAGGCAGTATGTGACATTAAAGATGTACAGGGATGCCCAGCACTAAAAGTGAGTTACCACCCCCGTTTTGAGCCAATATATCCATTTCCCAACTACCATTACTTCTCAAGTTGAAGGGCTTGGAGCATACCCACAGGACATGAATATACATGAAGAAGAGCATGTGACGAGATAAAAACATAAAACTTACACATGCTTCTTCCAGTGCTCTGAGAACCACTTCCAATACTTCAATCTTGTACACCTGCCTCAGACTCAGGTCATCACTGTCACTAGGAAAAAAAAGATTCAAGCAACATCAAGCTTAGTTTAGACATTCAAAATAAAAGTAGAAAATGTGATAATCATTCAAGTCAAAATTCTACTTACTCTGAACCTATGAAGCCCATTCCTATTGCCCAGCAAGTAGTACTGTTGAGTGCTTGCCGCTGTAGCAGAATTGGATACCAATAGGAGACCATTTTCATCGACTGGCAAGCCTTCGTTTTTATGCTGACAGGAATGATGTTCCAGCACTCGATGGCTTATACAGGAGAGCAAAAATATTTCAGGTCAAAAGCTAATACATGGCTGGACCATATATGGCCAGTGTGTTACAGGTACAGTCAGTGGTAGTGTCCATGAGGTGATTTCTTGGTAATTTAATGTTCATCTGCGATTTTCTGTAGAAATAGTTGTTGTTAAAGTGTACTGAAGTGGCATCACATGGCATGGTTAAGCTACGTTTGAGAACAATGCTTTCCACTCATTTCTCTGGATGTTTGATTTGAAAAAACTTAATTCAGTTCTAAGTACAGGCTACCTATTCTAATTATCTGATGACTCCCCCCACTTTCATCCGTTTCTATCTGCGGATAGCTCTCGTTTTTCCAAGACTGTGTATTTTATTTATCAATTTTACTACTTTATTAATCCCCGCGGGGAAATTCCTTCTCTGCATTTAATCCGTCCTAGCTGTGTAGCTAGGAGCAGTGGGTAGCCGCAGTGCTGCTCCTGGGGACCAACTCCAGCTCGTCTTGCCATGCCTCAGTCAGGGGCACAGACCCTAACATGCACGTCTTTTTGATGGTGGGAGGAAACTGCAGCACCCGGAGAAAACCCACCACAGATACAGGGAGAACATGCAAACTCCACACAGAGGACGACCTGGGATGACCCCTAAGGTTGGACGACCCCGGGGTTCGAACCCAGGACCTTCTTGCTGTTAGGTGACAGCGCGAACCACTGTGCCACCGTGCCCGTATTGACAGGCAAACTCAAAAAAAGAAGAAGAATGGATAGCAACCTTCCGATCAGCGAAGCAGACTGGGGGGGAACTACGAGACACACTGGCCAAGTCTGAGGATTGGTCCAGACGTAACAACCTGAGGTGTGTTGGATTTGCTGAAGGAGTAGAGAAGGATGATACAATTGGCTTCTTAAACCACCTTCTGGCGACATCACTTCACGTTAACCGTCCTGTCGGGGGGGCTTCAAGGTGGAGAGAGCCAATCGGATCTGCACGCGTCACCCCTCACCCAACGAGGGACCCACAACTATCATTGCAGCATTTCTATGACACCAAGACTGCCAATCTATACTACAAGCCGCCAGAGAGAAACAACGGATCATGTGGGAGGGGAAATAGGTGTTGATCTTCCCCGACTTCTCCAGAGAAACCCAAAAGAAACGTGAGGCCTTCAGACAATGTAAGAGTACTCCACAAATGCAAGATGAAGTTCAGCCTGCTGTACCCAGCACTACTGAGCATCAGTGTGGGAGGTGGAGCCTCTCGGACTTTCGATGACCCCCAGAAAGCAACGGACTTCATTCAGGGATGCTGATCTGTCTCTCTTTCCTCTCACGCTCTCTCAGCCTTAAACAAATTTGGACAATGATGATAATAAGCATATGTCTGATTTTCCATAAGTTAGGATGGAGTTTTGATTGACAGGTAGTGACTGCCTCATAATTAGGAAAGAAAAGATAAGATTACAACTTGAACATATTTGATTGGGGTTATAACGGCTGCTATGCATTCTACTTTTTTTTCTTTCTTTTTTTTTTTGGCCATTCTAAAATAGTAGACACATCAAGTGGTTCATAGAACTGGGAAAGACTGACAGATGGGACGATTATATATCTTGATATGGGGAAAATACCGATCTATATCTCAAAGGGATAAATAATGCTGCACTCAATATCTGTATGTTTACTTTTAATATCTTGTATTATATTCAGGGTTGTCCCTAAAGAATGGTAATAGGGGCGCAGCGCCACTATGACAATGCGCCAGTGCCACCTTGTGCCCCTCCCCCCACCATTCTTGCCACAAATGTGAATACGTAGAAAGTGGAAAGACATGAACATCCAAATAATCTCAGATGCTTAACTGAGTAAATATCATGTAAAGGAATGAAATCTGCAACACTGATTACTGATGTTGGACTGCAAGAAAATGAATGTTTTTCTCTTTCAGGAGCTTATGGATTTGGCCCAGAATACCCTGAAGGAAGCAAAGGATACCCAGCGGCTGAGGCATGCAAGTCACTCTATAGGAACCTCCCTGCAGTGCTCATGACTCTCGACAATGAGAACGAGAACAGTGCCACTGCCACCGGTCTCCTCATCTGGCTGTGCAAATACAACACCCTGGCCACTCTCTACCTGCTCTGTGATCTGCTGCCACAACTGTCTTTGCTGAGCAGGGTGCTTTCAGCAGGAGAAGATCTACCTCCAGCAGATCAACAAAAATGTGAAGGCCAAAATGGCAGTGGTTCAATGGATGAGAGAGGGCATGCGACCTGGGAGCAGGCTGGCCAAGCTCCAGGAAGACCTGGCTGAGTGTCATTCCAGTTAGCATGGCTGACTGTGAGCGTGCCTTCAGTGCACTGAAGAGGGTTAAAACCAGGCTGCGCAGCAGCATGACCACAGCCACACTTAACGCTCTGCTGACCATAACCATCGAGGCCCCCCCCCCCCACAGATAAATTTAACTTTAGTGCGGCAGTGAAAGCTTGGGGCCAGCTTAGAAATAGAGGCATCATTGTCTAATATGTGATTGCTCTGTCCTCTGTCCCTCTGTGTGTGTGTGTGTGTGTGTGTGTGTGTGTGTGTGTGTGTGTGTGTGTGTTTTCGTGTTCTAACAAGTATTTCAACACTACTTAAATAAATACTTTATTTGGAACTTACCCTTGTGTTTGCTTTTTTATTAAAATTACGTTTTTAAGTTGCAGGAAATTGCAGCAAATGGCTTCCTTTATTGCACATTTTTTTGCCTCCTGGACGGGGGGCACAGCCCCCCTCCGGACCACCCCCTACTCACAACTCAGCACTATCTTGTTTGAAAATCCTGGGGACACACCTGATATTGTTATGTATTACTATAAGAGCCTTTGGTATGTTTCTTATATTTTTTTTGTCTAAATTGTTTCTTTTTCCTCATATCTATTATTATTATTGTTATTATTATCATTACTTATTTCGGTTTTATTGTTTTTTTAGAACTGTTCAGTGTTGAATGTTTTGTTTGTTAAAACTGAAAAAATGGCAACAAACTTCAAATCATAAGAAAAGAATGGATAGCGGCCGCTGCTTCAAGAGCTCCACTATCATCCTGATCCCCCAGAAACCCAGTATCACTGCATCAACCGACTACACGCCCGTTGCCCTAATGTCATGAAGTCCTTCGAGAGACTGACGTTGGCCCACCTGAAGGAAACCACAGGTGCTGTGCTCGACCCCCTGCAGTCTGCCTACCGTGCAAACAGGTCAGTGGAGGACGCAGCCAACATGGGATCGCAGTACATCTTCCAACACCTCAACTCCCCAGGGACACAAGCAATGGTCCTGTTTGTGGACTTCAGCTCAGCGTTCAACACCATCGTCCCGGATATCCTCCACTCCAAACTCACCCAGCTCACTGTACCAGCCCCATCTGCCAGTTGATTAAAAACTTCCTGACAGACAGGAGGCAGCAGGTGAGGCTGGGGAAAATCACAGCAAGCATCCGGACAATAAGCACTGGCACCCCCCATGGATGTGTGCTCTCCCCTCTACTCTTCTCCCTCTACACAAATGACTGCACCTCAGCAGACCTGTCTGTTAAACTCCTGAAATTTGCGGGCAACACAAACATCGTTGGCCTTATCTGGGATGGTGATGAGTCTGCATACAGACAGGAGGTTGATCAGCTGGCCCTCTGGTGCAGCCATAAAAACCTGGAGCTGAACACGCTCAAAACTGTGGAAATGACAGTGGGCTTCAGGAGGAGCCCCCCCCCACCACTGCCCCCCACCCCACCACGCTCAAAGCTTTTTCAATATTTTCAAATACACCAATTCTTAAAAACCCATAACCCACAATTTCCAATATTGCCACCCAAATCTGGCATGGACACACACCTTGAAACTCCTCTCATGCCTAGAGGACTTATCTCATGGATCTATAACCAAATTATGTCTTTCAAAGACCATACTCTTAGCAATATTAAGTGTGCCTGGGAGAGAGAGTTGGGTACAGAGCTTGATGATGACTGATGGGAGAGGGCTACTGCATGCGTCAACTCCCCTTCCTCCTGATTCATCTCAAATTCCTCTCTCTAAATTTAAACTTTCAAAATATTACCCTGAAGTAGATGACAAATGTGACCGCTGTGCACAATCCTCAGCTGACCTAATACACATGTTCTGGTCATGCCCTAAATTGATAAGTTTCTGGTCCTCCTATTCTTAAATAATTTCTGAAGTCATTGGAGTGGAGGTCCTACCTGGTATAGGGATAGCTATTTTTGGAGTGCCAGACTTAGCTGAAAACTTCACATCGATGCAGCTAAACATTATTGCTTTCAGTTCTCTTCTTGCTCACAGAAGGGTACTACTTCTTTGCACCCCCATCATCAACATCCCTGATAGAGGACATGGTGATGTTCCTTAACTAGAAAATTTTTAATTTGCCATTTATGGATCAGCCCAGAAATTTTACTCTACCTGGCAGCCCTCTTATCTTATTTTGACCACCTGACAGTGCTTCCCTATGATTAAGACCACTTCTATTATTTGTCTTAATTTTAACTGGATGCTGTGTATCGGTGTAGACTACTACACTTATGGTATATAGGATATATTTTTCTCTGATCACTAAAATGTATGACATCATAAAGCATGCCTTATGTAAACAGAAGAGACAACTAACAGTTTGTGTGTACATGGTTCTCTGTACTTCATGTTCCTGAACTTGTTACTTCACCAGGCATCAGGGATCACGAAGACTCATTGTCATTTCATGTATTTGCGTACATGAAATGAAACGAAATATCCTTTCCCCAGCCCACAGCAGCGCAACACAAAGACAAAAACACTTGAGAACCCTGACCAAATCTACACAAAATCCAAAATGACTTATGTGTCCCTTACCTGTGGAAAGCAGGTTGATACCTGGAGGGTCTTCATTAAACATCTGGAAAAGAAAATGTAGTTAATACATGTAATTACAACAATCCATCCATCCATCATCCAAACCAGGGTCGCGGGGATGCTGCAGCCTATCCCAGCAGTCATTGGGCGGCAGGCGGGGATACAGGCCGCCAGACCATCACAGTGCCCACACACACACACACACACACACACACACACACATTCACACCTAGGGACAATTTAGTACAGCCGATTGACCTGACCTACATGTCTTTGGACTGTGGGAGGAAACCGGAGCATCCGGAGGAAACCCACACAGACACTGGGAGAACATGCAAACTTCACATAGAGGACAACCCGGGATGACCCCCAAGGTTGGACAACTCCGGGTCTCAAACCCAGGACCTTCTTGCTGTGAGGCGACCGCGCTAACCACTGAACCACCCCTAATCTTATCTACTACTTCTTTCGGCTTCTCCCGTTAGGTGTAGTTAGAGGTTGTCACAGCAGATCATCCGTTTCCATCTCTTCCTGTCCTCTGCATCTTCCTCTGTCACACCAGCCACCTGCATGTCTTCCCTCACCACGTCCATAAACCTCCTCTTTGGCCTTCCTCTTCTCCTCTTCCCTGGCAGCTCCATATTCAGCATCCTTCTCTCAATATAACCAGCATCTGTCCTCCACACATGTCCAAACCATCTCAATCTTGCCTCTCTTGCTGTGTCTCCAAACCATCCAACCTGAGCTGGTCTCACAACCATCTCTTAAACCTTCCCTTTAACTCTTGCTGGTACCCTTCTGTCACAAATCACTCCTGACACTCTTCTCCACCCTGCTTACACTGTCTTCTTCACCTCTCTTCTGCACTCCCCGTTTCTTTGGAGAGTTGACCCCAAGTATTTAAAAATCATACACCTTCGTCACCTCTACTCCTTGCATCCTCACCATTCCGCTGTCCTCCCTCTCATTCAAGCATATGTATTCCATCTTGCTCCAACTAACTTTCATTCCTCTTCTCTCCAGTGCATACCTCCACCTCTCCAGGCTCTCCTCAATCTGCACCGTACTCTCACTACAGATCACAATGTCATCTGCAACCATCATAGTCCACGGAGACTCCTGCCTGATCGTGTCCGTCAACCTGTCCATCACCATTGCAAACAAGAAAGGGCTCAGAGCCGATCCTTGATGTAATCCCACCTCCACCTTGAACCCATCTGTCATTCCAACCACACACCTCACCACCGTCACACTGCCGTCATACATATCCTGCAACACTCCTACACACTTCTCTGCAACTCCCGACTTCCTCATACAATACCACACCTCCTCTCTTGGCAACCTGTCATATGCTTTCTCTAAGTCCACAAAGACACAATGTAACTCCTTCTGGCCTTCTCTTTACTTCTCCATCAACATTCTCAAAGCAAACATCACATCTGTGGTGCTCTTTCGTGGCATGAAACCATACTGCTGCTCGCTGATCATCACCTCTCCTCTTAACCTAGCTTCTATTACTCTTTCCCATATCTTCATGCTGTGGATGATCAACTTTATACCTCTGTAGTTGCTACAGTTCTGCACATCACCCTTATTCTTGAAAATCGGTACCAGTATGTTTCTTCTCCACTCTTCAGGCATCCAAGATTGTGTTAAACAATCTAGTTAAAAACCCCTCTGCCATCTCTCCTAAACACCTCCATGCCTCCACAGGTATGTCATCTGGACCAACTGCCTTTCCACTCTTCATAGCTGCTCTCACTTCCTCCTTGCCAATCCACCACACTTCCTGATTCACTATCCCCACATCATCCAACCTTCTCTCTGCCATTTTCTTCATTCATCAGCCCCTCAAAGTACTCCTTCCACCTTCTCAACATTCTCCTCGCTTATCAGCACATTTCCATCTCTATCCTTGATCACCCTAACTTGCTGCACATCCTTCCCAGCTCAATCCATCTGTCTAACCAGTCGGTACTAGTCCTTGTCGCCTTCCTTAGTGTCTAACCTCTCATACAACTCGCCATACGCCTTTTCCCTTTTAAATTTATTTAATCTTTATTGTCCTTTGCCTTTGCCACCTCTCTCCATTCGCTTTACGCTGCACCCCCATCTTGTATATACGTGATATTATGTTTTATTGTTCCCTTCACTGTTGATATGAAAAATGCTTCAAGGTTAGATGGTACTTTACATATTCGTTGCCATTCGGAGTATGTTGGTAAACAGTGTAAATAGTGTTTGTAGAAATCTGTAAACGTCACGGTAACACTTTAGTATGGGGAACGTTGTCACCATTAATTAGGTGCTTATTAGCATGCAAATTAGCAACATATTGGCTCTTAATTGGTCATTATTACATACTCATTAATGCCTTATTCTGCATGGCCTTATTATACAACCAGTAAGCCATTAACTATGAGTTTTCCCTCTATAACCTCAGAAGTATTGCTTATTAGTAGTACCATCTCAATATGCTTTGCTTAGTATGGCCTTTATAAGGTGGTAGTACCACAAGAAGAGTTATTCTCCCTTACTAACACTTAATGAATATGGTCTGTTCTTACATAACAAAACACAAAACTACAAGTGTTCATAGTGTTAAATTACTCTAAATTAAGTTGTCGTTACTTAGAATATGTTCCCCATATTAAGTGACATCTTGATCATTACCAATTCACTAGTAATTAAGTTTTTTTATGTTCCCCATACTAAAGTGTTACCAAAGTCACTTCTAGTGAGATTAAATGGAGAGTTGGTCAGATGATCGCAGGATCTCCCCCTCAAATAGCTGGTCTATAACAGTCATTCCGTTTTTTAAAACCCATATCGTTTTGCTGGCAAAGGTGTATATTTCTAGCTATTTTAAGGGCCCTAGAAAAAGTTGCGATGTTAAAGTCGTTTTCTTACGTTTGACCAGACCTTCAAGGTGAATGTGGTCCATTTATTTTGCATTTTAATTTTTTCCCCATCGTGATCGGATCAAAGTTAATTGCAACACATATTTGGTAAATTATGCTGATATCAGGGAGCAACTTAAGCATGTGTTGATCAGCGTTGTGCAAAGTGTACTAACTCGCTGAAACCACGGATGTGGGTGTTTAATGGTGTTGGTCTCAGTACTCACCCACAGGCTCAGGTCTGCAGGGTCCAAATACTCCCAGTGCGACATTCTGAAGGAATCTGAGGAAGCAGAGCCACAATTAACTTGGTCACTACTTTTACTGGCGTTTTGGAGCCAAGCTACTGAAACAGAAGGAAAGGAGAAGGTTCTAGCACGATGATGACCGTTTGTGATGACTTAGCCCAGATTAACTACATAAATACAGCGTTAATTCCTTAATTGTTTAGAGACGGGCGGTTGTCACCACTCGCGACAGCTGAAGTGGTCGCCAGGCAGCGACGGCGGCGGCAGCATCCGCGACTCGGACGCGGCGGCGCGACATTTTCACGGAAGTTGGTTTGTTTACGCGAGGCGTCAACGATAAACGCCGTGGGCGCGTCGCCGCCGTGGAAAGGCGGCGGCTGAAATTCGACACGACGGATCATTTACCTGAAAGTTAACTCGCAATTAAAACCTCGCTCACTTTCGGCGCGTCGGCTCACGCCGTCCCGTTGCTCGGCGAATACACGGAAGCGAAGTGGCGAGCGACCCGGGCGGAAGTACGTCGACGCGCTTTACGGCAGCGTTTCCGTTGAGCGAAATCCGTCGCGCCAGTTACGAAACGGCAGGTTCCGCTTTCTCTCTTGTTACACAAATACACGTGTTTCTTGTTTTTGTAAAGAATGCGTCAAATAGAAGATGGCATTTTCCTCATTAAATGAACACGTTTGTTTTGTTTTCTCATCCATTAACAAAAAAGC
Source organism: Lampris incognitus (assembly GCF_029633865.1). Lineage (NCBI taxonomy): Eukaryota > Metazoa > Chordata > Actinopteri > Lampriformes > Lampridae > Lampris > Lampris incognitus. Next base: position 54,857,512 of record NC_079218.1, on the reverse strand, counting down.
TGGCATAACGCTTGCGTTGCTTGACTAAAGTAATTATTAAAACTACTACTACGAGGAATTATTATTCAATTATCAAATTAAAAATAATTTACTATTCTTACTGAAAAAGCTAAATTGCCTTAATCATCCTTTCAATTACGAAAAATGAAATATACATTAATGTTTACTACTACTACTACTTTCGGCTGCTCCCGTTAGGGGGCGCCACAGCGGATCATCCGTTTCCATCTCTTCCTGTCTTCTGCATCTTCCTCTGTCACACCAGCCACCTGCATGTCCTCCCTCACCACATCCATAAACCTCCTCTTTGGCCTTCCTCTTCTCCTCTTTCCTGGCAGCTCCATATTCAGCATCCTTCCCCCAATATACCCAGCATCTCTCCTCCACACATGTCCAAACCATCTCAATCTGGCCTCTCTTGCTTTACATACCATACATTAATGTTTAATTATGATAAATTTTTACCTTAGATACTTTTTAAATTCAACAAATTTAAGTGGACCATTAGCTTAGGTAAGTCACACTAAGCATAACGTATCAATTTGTGTGTTTTTTTAATGTGTTCCACTTATCAACATAAAGTGACAAATTGAAACTTTCCGTAACAAATCTGCATAAACACACACACACACACACACACACACAGACACACACACACACACACACACACACACACACACACACACACACACACACACACACACACACACACACACACACACACACTCACACCTAGGGACAGAGAGAGAAATAAATAACTGCAATAAAAGAAAGTGACCTTAACAGTAAGGTGAAAGAAGACCACTTTGCAATGAACATATACCGTGTAGATTTGAACAAGTAGCTATCACGAACACAAGCCTTTATTTTTGCGAAGAACAACTATATAAATTCCCTGTGGTGCTTGTGTCAAAAATGAAACTCCGTACATAGATCCTATGTATACCATAAGATAACCAGGATCTGGATATACTATACACAAGCTATTGACAATAACAGACATACAGCTTTTAAGTTGCACCATGAGTGTACACAGAAACGAGTAAGAATATAATATGTACATTTCTATATAATACTGCTATCGATGTGAACATTGTTTACAGGTGTTCGCATCCTGTTTGCGGCGGTTCCCGGGCTGCCCCCCCCCCAATTCGCAATTACATATTATAAAATCCAGTGAGTCAAGTAAATTCTTTATGAGACAGTACAAGCCTGATTCATGCCATAAGCAATCATCAGCTGCCAAACAACATTTCTTGCTCCTTCTTTGACTTTGAATACCGCTGGCAAAGCTTCTTGTTGTTTGTTGGTGCTTGATGTGTTTTTGGATATAGATATAGATATATATAGATGTATAGATATCGATATATATATAGATATAGATACAATTATAGATATAGATATATATCAGCTGGTGGAAAGATGCCTAAGCAACATTTTCCCAGTGGGCTCACTCTGGGAATGTTTCGTGTGGGCATACCAAACAAACTACCACACCTTAGCTGCTGTGTAGTGAAGCTCTGCTAGTGGAGCACAGGAGCTGCTTGGCTGTCCTGTTTATCACTGTGGATCTGCAGACTGTTCAGCATGAAATACTCTGCGAGTTATCAAAAATAACTGAGGTCTCGTTATATGGCAATCAAAGGAAATTTATTCCAAATAATCACAGGTAACCTTTTAAATCATTAGTGTATTCTTCCATGAGAGTGCCTAATCAGTGTCATAGCTGCCCTCTGTGACTCTTTATGGACAGTGATGAAATGGATTGTTCTAGTTGATCACAGAGGCAAGATGTTCAGAAAACCACGCATACGTGTCACGTGTGATCTTTATAGATATTTCACCTTTAAGTGAAACATAGTCTCACAATAATGTTATTATGTCTCCCTGTTCAGTCCAGTAAGTAATGTTACTGTCTCCTGGGCTTGTTTAGTCAGTTATTTTTGGCAGTCATTGTCTTCCATAATTTCAGTCAGTCAGCCTTAGTCATTGTCTGTTGTCCTTCCTGTTTTATTTTGAAGTTCTCCCGTCTTGTCGTGTCTGTCCCCTGGTTTTGTCCTCAGTCGACCCCATGTATCTCACACCTGTTCCCATCCCCTCATTTACTCCCTAGTGTATTTATTTATTCTGTTTGTGCTCCTTGCTCAGTGCCAGTTCATCTTATCTGTGTAACCTGGGTCAAATAATCCACCCTTTTCTTGCTGTTGAGTGTCTTGCTTCCTAGTGTTTTGTGTTCCCTGGCCTCGCCTTTTTTGAGTGTCTTGCTTCCTCGTGTTTTGTGTTCCCTGGCCTACTTGCTGGATTTTGTTCGCCTCATCCGTATGACCTGTTTTACAAACCTTGCAGAAACTATGACTGTTTTTGTTCATTAAACTGAGTGTTACCGAATCTCCCTGTCCGAGAGTCATGTGTTTGGGTTCTCACCTCCCAGTTTCTCCCGGGAAACGTAACAGCATGAACAGGTCAAACACGAACTCAGCCCAGTGGAGTAAGTTTTACTTGAACATTGTGGGGGACACATTTAGCGGGGGGGTCAGGGGGTCCTCCCCCTGGAAATGTTGAGCATCACTCATTTAATTTCCTGCATTCTGGTGAATTTGTATGCACCAATTTGCTCTTTTTCTACATCAATTTATTGTGGAAATGTCTTATTTATGTAAAAGAAAAACAACTTTCAGATAGGCTAGCCTATAGTGACACAAAAAGGAAAATAATGGAGTAGACTGTCATTATGTATTTCAAATATTTATTCTCCTTCAGCTATTGTTCACAAACAGTTGGATTCACAAAAATAACAATACTTCATTTTGTATTTAACATAAAGATTAGTCTAATAATCACTATACAATGTCTGTTCCAAAAAAGGAAGAAAAAAAAAAATCTCTCATGTGCCCGAAATTATCAGTTCAAGTTCATTTAAGCTGACATAAACGTCTAGGGGCTACTGTTAGCAAACGCTAGCTAGTGTAACCGGTTATTTTCTTGCCCGGTGCGGGATTCGATACGGGGTGTTCTGCACCACAAGGCGACATCACTAACCGCTCGGCTAAAGGTTCAGACACGTTAGCTAGGGGCTAACGTGTCTTATTAGTAGTTTACACTAGCTAGCTAGCTTCGTGAGGGGGTCTGAACTGATAACCCCAAACACAAGCCGGCTGAGTCTCAGCCGACTTGTGTTTCTTACCTGAACAGGCTGCTGGTGCATGTCTGCACTCTTCAACGCCATCACAAGCAACTCACTATATCCACGGCGGAGTTGCTCTGCTACCCAGAAGAAGTAGCAGAGTTCGGTCGTGCAGCGGATCTGCTCACCACTTCTAACCCGCTGCACCGTAACCAGCGCCTGGTGAAGGTTTACACCGATGCAGTGGTTCAGAGAGAGGCCGTGGGTCGGCCGCTTTGTTCCCCAGTATGACATACATGAGCTTTACCTGCAGTCCCGTTCAGTCTCCTCTCAAGATTCTTTCGTATCAGACTCATAACCTGTACTACCACACCTGCCTCCTGGCTCCCAGACACCACCAGCTCAGCCTACGGCCACCTCGCTGACATCCTCCGTCTGGCCTCCAGAGTCTTCGCTGCCCAGCGTCAGTCTGCACTACCTAGCACCACTACTGAGGTCCAGGAAAGATGTAACCCTTCTGCCTGTCGGCCCGAACACCCCTTGGACAGTCTCTGCGTTGTGTTATTTTTCTAAATGTATTGTAGCGAATTCAGGGGACAACGCAACCACAGGAACTGCCGCGGCCGGGATGCGAACCCGTATCGCCCGCACTGCAGGAGGCATCGCTAACCGCTCGACCAAAGGGTCAGACCCGCCAGCCAGCGGCCAGCGTGTCTTCTTATCCACGCACGTTACAGTATATTGACTCCGAGGCGGACGAAGGGAGAAGACGGGTGTGCAGACGGGAGACCGGAGTCCTGATGGCGGCTGAGGCAGAGCAGGTTTGCTGCATTTATTAGCCTCCTCACATAGGTACAGCACCACGCGCAGCCTACAGGCAGCTTGTAACACAAAACGGAACTCCAAAGTTTCTGAGACCACAAACATAAATAGAACATTCAAAGAAATGCTCAATCCATGGGAACAAAAATATCATTAATCAACAAGATAGCCTAGTTAGCCTGCTAACATGGTATCATATTGTAACGCCCGGTGCGGGATTCGATACGGGGTGTACTGCGCCACAAGGCGACGTCACTAACCGCTCGACTAAAGGGTCAGACACGTTAGCTAGGGACTAACGTTTCTTATTAGTAGTTTACAATATTAACCATACATTATTTAGCTAGCTCAACCGTACGACGCAATTAAATATCAAATGGCACTTGTCCAACTTCCAGTTTTAAACAAAAACCAGCTCTGTTGCATAAAAAACCTGTATAACAGCCATCCCACATAAAATCTAACAGTGATGAGCCTTTGACACATTTTAAAATACCCATTTATGCGGGCGAGCAATAGACACCGTGCTTACCTTATAACGCAAAACGGAAGTGGCTCTACAGTAGCCACGGAGGGACAAAAGACTCAGAATTCGGAAACGCTCCAGAAAGAGGAAATACCTGCGACAATGCAAGAGCACCCTCTTCCGGCGATTAAGTGTAACTCACTTCCTTACATCCACCCCCGCTACGTTTGATGGCGTCAGGGGGACTGGAACAATGAAGTGGATGGCATGATCGTCGGATACAGCTAGGTCCAGGCATTGCAGATGGAAGGGAGTTGTACAAGTAGAGCACACCAGATCCAGTGTGTGACCCTTGACATGGGTGGGACCTTGAACATGCTGTGTGATATTAAAAAAAAGTCCAGCAGCGACATGAATTCAGCGGGAGATGTGCAACTGCTAGAGTCCACATGGATATTGAAGTAACCTCGCGGGAGTGTAAATGCAGAGCTAGATGCAGGCTGTAATATACTGTGCCCGACCAAACCATGGCTAACCCTCACAGTACCAGACCAAACTACTCAACTTGTGGAATCATTCACATATTTTCATATGGACAGAACAACTGAGTCCAGTAAATCCAAATGTAGCCGGGTGGTAAATCTGTTAAATATGTTAAATGATTTTCCACTTAAATTTAGTATAGTTTAACTGTTAATATATGTAATTGTTACACTGTCAAGCCATGTAAAATGTCATCTGATGTATTTAAATTGTGAGGCAGATTGTGAGTGTATTTTTATAGTTTTGGTTGTCATTGCATGTTTTGACCAGTAAGTGGCAGTGGCGGACTTTTATTGTAACTCCGTGCAAGTTATCCAAGTGCATCTTGGGTATTCTTTCTTTTTTTTCTTGTGTGGAGCGCCTGAAGATTGCGGTGTGACAGTGCTCTGACTCCGTAGTAAGTAAGGGTAAATATCTTGTGAAATATACCTGTAACATTATTCCAAACAATATTGTATGTCGGTAATTTGACGCGATGGTTTGATTTAGACGCTACTGGAGTTGATGTTCGGTGATTTTGGGCGCGAGCCGTCGACCGCTGTTCGCCATTGCAGGCATGACAAGGTAATGTTGGCGTGAATAAAGCCACACCATGCCATTGTATTTGGGATGTAAAGGTTTTATATGCATTTTAATTCTGTTTAAAGGTAACTGACAGAGTGAGAAGTTGCGCGATCTTCAGGAAGTTCCACATGTCTTTGTTAAACCCTGTTTAACGTACATAGTCCACTGCCGTATTTTGCACCGTATTTTGTATTTATTATTTCCCTTTTTAAAATCTTTTCTGTTAAACTTGCCACATCTGTGAACATTTATGAGCTGTTTGCTCGAAAGACACAGGAATGTATGCACTCAGTAAAACGATCTGCATTCGAAGGTTCAAACAATAAAATTAAAGCTACAAGAACCCCGGAAGTAATTGTGTCCTGTGTGGTATCTAATTCCACGGGCTACACAAAGTTGGCGGAGTCTCTTTCATGACCAACAACAGCTGATGTGACCCCAGGAACATTACAGCCACATCTCACACTCTTGCTCACCTCACCTGGAACATCTGATGATCATGTATTGTCCATTTTACCGTCCCCGTGAGTTCCCCTCAGTCATTCTCGTGGCTGACTACATCCCACCCCAAGCATTGTCAGAACTATCAGAACTTCAAAATATGGTCAGCAGACACCAGACCAGACAACCGGGCACAGCCCTCAGCGTGGCTGGGGAATTCACCAAGGTGAACTTGAAAAGAATTCCGCTGCACTTTCACCAACGCACCTCCTGTTCCACCAGAGAAGTTAACACATTGTATCACCGCCACATGCAGTTTAAAGAAGACTACAAAGCCACCTCTCTCCCACTGTTCGACAAGTCTGACCACCTTGCCAGCTTCCTGATACCAGAATATAAACAACAACTGGTACAGGAAGCTCATGTGATGAGGCAGGTCAGGTGTTGGAGCACCCAATCAGAAGCCACGCTGCAGGACGCACTGACTGATGTCGACTGGATTATGTTCCACTATACCTCCGACGACGGCGATGATGACGACGACGACGTCAGCGTGTTTATGGTAGTGATGATGAGCTTCATAGTGTAACGTGCATGGATAAGAAGACGCGCTGGCCGCTGACTGGCGGGTCTGACCCTTTAGTCGAGCGGTTAGCGATGTCTCCTGCGGTGCGGGCGATACGGGTTCGCTTCCCGGCCGCGGCACTTCCTGCGGTTGCGTTGTCCCCCGAATTCGCTACAATAGCAATGCAAAAAAAAAAAAAAGCTTCATAGCGAAATAATAATTATGAAACAAAAGTGTTTTTCAGTCTGTGAGCACCTGTCAGCAGCCATTAAATATTGGTTCCAAATGGTTGATTGGTATTACTTTAATGTTTTTGATCTAATGTGATTGGACAATTCTCGTGTCTGTCAATCATGTTCACACCCACCACGACGCCTCGTCTCGACTGTCAATCATCCACCGTCTACGAACCCTGATAATATCTACAGGCTACATTGTCCTTCTTAATAACGCTGTGACTGGGTGGCCATGAAGGCAGCTGTCAGGTGTGCGCTGCACCAACCATATGTTCTATTCTCATCATATGATGAGAAAGAACCAAACTGATGCACAATGTAAATTGCTATGGTATGCATTAGTTTTTGGCTATACTTAGTCTACTGCTACTTATGTGGAGTTGCTTGCTGTAGACGATATTAATATTTGAAGGCCCTTTCAAGTTATTTTTTTTCAAGATTATACATGTAAGTACAAGTACAATCTTTCAAGATTGTACTTGTACTTACATGTACAATCATGTACAACCATGAAAGAGCATCACAGATGTGATGTTTGCTTTGAGAATGTTGACTGAGAAGTATAGAGAAGGCCAGAAGGAGGTACATTGTGTCTTTGTGGATTTAGAGAAAGCATGTGACAGGGTGCTGAGAGAGGAGGTGTAGTATTGTATGAGGAAGTCGGGAGTTGCAGAGAAGTATGTAGGAGTGGTGCAGGATACGTATGAGGGAGGCGTGACAATGGTGAGGTGTGCAGTTGGAATGACAGATGGGTTCAAGGTGGAGGTGGGATTACATCAAGGATCGGCTCTGAGCCCTTTCTTGTTTGCAATGGGGATGGATGGGTTGATGGATGAGATCAGGCAGGAGTCTCCGTGGACGATGATGTTTGCGGATGACGTTGTGATCTGTAGTGAGAGTAGGCTGCAGATTGAGGAGAGCCTGGAGAGGTGGAGGTATGCACTGGAGAGAAGAGGAATGAAAGTCAGTAGGAGCAAGATGGAATACATATGCGTGAATGAGAGGGAGGACAGTGGAATGGTCAGGATGCAAGGAGTAGAGGTGACGAAGACATATGAGTTTAAATACTTGGGGTCAACTGTCCAAAGTAACGGAGTGCAGAAGAGAGGTGAAGAAGAGAGTGCAGGCAGGGTGGAGTGGGTGGAGAAGTGTCGGGAGTGATTTGTGACAGAAGGGTACCAGCAAGAGTTAAAGGGAAGGTTTACAAGATGGTAGTGAGACCAGCTATGTTTTATGGTTTTGAGACGGTGGCACTGACGAAAAGACAGGAGGTGGAGCTGGAGGTGGCAGAGTTGAAGATGCTAAGATTTTCATTGGGAGTGATGAAGAAGGACAGGATTAGGAATTATTATATTAGAAGGACTGCTCAAGTTGGACGGTTTGGAGACAAAGCAAGAGAGGCAAGATTGAGATGGCTTGGATATGTGTGGAGAAGAGATGCTGGGTATATTGGGAGAAGGATGCTGAATATGGAGCTGCCAGGGAAGAGGAGAAGAGGAAGGCCAAAGAGGAGGTTTATGGATGTGGTAAGGGAAGACATGCAGGTGGCTGGTGTGACAGAGGAAGATGCAGAAGACAGGAAGAAATGGAAACAGATGGTCTGCTGTGGCGACCCCTAACGGGAGCAGCCGAAAGTAGTAGTAGTAGGAGCAGTAGTAGTACATATAAGTGCAAGTACATTTCAACAAAGTATAAGTGTTATACACATAGAAGACATAATGAGGGAAATACATTAGTATTTACTAACCCTAACAGGCAAGATGGTTTTAAGGTAAACAAGGTAGACTCAGGCGAATGTACACTATGCTACTGGTGGATCCACACTTTGTTATTGGTATGATTATTAAGAAACCAGACAAAAACATTATTTGAATAAGAATGGTTGGTGACTCTGTCTTGTGCATTCTTGTTCACTAATCATGTCCAAAACAAGCCAACCAAACCAGAAACAAAGCACTCAGTTGTGCAAATTCTCCTGTTTACCTTTAAGTTTACAAACTGGATAGCAGTGTATTCCATGTGAGCACACAAGGTTTTGTTTTGGTTTTTTTCCTCACAAGATTGGACCAAGCATTCAAAAATAATTAGTCTATTAGCCAAGTACATTTCACACTCATACTCGAAATTTATACTCTGCATTTGACCCCTCCTATTAGGAGAAGTGGGCAGCCATCTTTCTGGCACCCAGGCAACAGCCCCTATAGCCTCCGCCTTGTCAACAGTAACAATAGGAACATGTCCTTGACCCACATGTAGACAGGGACAACATGCAAACTTGTCATTTAAAGGTCCGAATGCCCTCTGTTAGGTTTGAACCTAGAACATTAAAGCTATAAGTTAACAATGCTAACCACCGAGCCATCATACCAGCCATAACCACTGTGTGTTGTGTTCGGCAGAAAGTGTGACATTGTGGTGACCCACATCTATATAACTAGAGACATTCACCTAAGAGGACAGTGTACCATTAAGGGAAGGGGCGAGGGGTCAGATAATGCACTTCCGCTTCCGGTACACAGTTCAGTGTCGTTGTCGAACGTATGACATGCAAAGTTGGAGCTAGTAAACTACCTCGACTACGTCTACTCTCACGTCTCCTGTCTCGTTGTTTTCTAACTCCACAACATACAGGTAGTCCCCGGCTTACGAACGAGTTCCGTTTTTGAGTCTGTTCTTCGAATTTGTATGTAAGTCGGAAGTTCCATACAGTTCACATCCAGCGTCAATTAGTCAAATGTTTGTCTTAGTATATATTATATATTTTACCTAAAGCATCATAAATACAATAATGCAGTCATAATAATAAATCTAACTACAGTACCGTATTTATAACGGAGAGAGAGAATGTGTGCACAGGTATAAAAAAAAACTTAAAAGGAACATTTCTTACATCCCCACCTGCCACCGGAGCGGGTCGTGACCGGCGGGCGGAGGCCGTTTGGCGCCAGAAATGAGAGCCCGCTCGGGGCTCGCCTTCCCGCCTCACGGCGTAGGTGAAAAAAAACAAGAGCGTTTCACCTCCGTGAACGCTTTATTTCCACTTTCGTTTCAACCGTGAACGTTTGCCTTTTCTTCGATGCATCACCATCACTTACACCAGATTTCGGCCTTGAAGCCATAATTACGACGGTAAACACACGAGAATTTCTAGTCGAAACACAACGCAACGCACACAACAATGTTGACGCGACGCGACTTAAAATGGCGACGACGGCCTGGCGTTGTTCTCCCTCGCGCCCGTGAACCGCCTAAAACGCGCAGTGTTTTGAGCGTCGCGCGAAGTAGTCCGTCCGTTCATTGGTAGGAACCATTGTGTGTAACTCGATTTTTTTTTTTAAATTAGTAGGCTTTACGGAGGTCGGTTTATAAATTCGTAAATCGGGCGTTCGTAACCCGGGGACTACCTGTAGCATCAAAATAACAGGCCTTCCACAAGTTCAGGTGCAGGGTGTGTTTCTTTTATTTCCTTTAGCTCTGGCATGTTACATCACTGCTAAGGGATAACAGGTACACAACATTACAAAGCAGAACCTTATAAATTAAAAAAATGGTTTGCTATCTGAATAACAACATGATAAGAATGACTACGTGGCTTTATAACCGCAGATAGCAACTTTAAAGTCCTGTTGTGGGAGTGCAGGAATGAGGAGACGGAGAGATCGAGTCGAGTTCATTCCGTTTACTCGCCACACAAAACAACACCGATGCAGCACAATCTCTCGTGGCAACCAGCCAATGGCTAGGCTGTCGAAAACATGGTTCCACCCCCTAGGACAGTGGTTCTCAACCTTTTTGGGGTCCTGGACCCCCTGCGTATTTTTGATCTACCCTGAGGACCCCTCCACCTGATCTTGGGGGAGGGGGGTTGCAATTTGATAGAAACAGTAGAAACTGCATTTTAAATTGCATTATAGCATTTATTCACTCTTTGGGGCAAAAACAAGAGCTTTCAGTTGTAACTTAGATATAGTTAACAAAACAGAATTCTTATGCAGTAACTTTCAGATATATGTAACAAAACAGAATTTTTATGCAGTAACTTTTAACAGTGCAAACGGGAGCGAGATCTCTTATTAAAATACAATAAATTACACTTGTGAAACAGATGTAATTAGAGAAAAAAGTCCTGTTACCCTTTATAGTTTAGGTAGATAAAGGTCTCAGTCACATTTGAGTAAAATAATCCTATTTCTATAAATGTCAATAGGATCTTTTTTTTAAAGATATTTTATTTTCACGGACCCCTTGCAATTACACCACGGACCACTAGGGGTCCGCGGACCCCCGGTTGAGAAACACTGCCCTAGGAAACTGTACAACGTGCCTACGTCATAACTCTGGACGTCTTCCTTAAAGGAGCAGCAGCCCCTGGTGAAGCTATCCTCCATTGTGTATCACCATACTGTGATGATTAGAACTAGTTTCCAGGCTAGTTAAATAATGCTGATTTTGTCAAATGAGGCTTATATGATGTGAATATTAAACAACATTATATCCATATAAGATAGCTGGCTGTGTGATACCAGATATAAAGTAGACGAAATTAGACAAAGCTGAACTTGGTTATTAGTTTGCCAGCTACTTGAATTTCTCTTCCACCTAAAATTATTCTGCAGTGACGTTAATTCGCCGGTAGATGGCTCTGTTTAATCTATTTTTATAACATTTTTTTCCCTGTGCTGTGGGCAGGCTTGGCATACAGCACAGGACATTTGTATGGCATTGTGTCCTAGACAGAACTGATCTACAAGTGGAGTTCAGGTTCTCCACTTGCAAAGAAAATCTTTATTTAACATCAGGAATCGCTGACAGTAACTCCGTCCTTTGGATGATCTGAGGGATGACAGACGCAGAGGGGTTTCTGTTACACATTTGTTGCTGCCGCCGCCGCCGCCGCCGCGCCCCCTCTTCTGCATGTCTGATCAGCTAAACAACCAATCAGCGATGCTTCTCCAAGAGGGGGACGATCACCACAAATGAAGCAAGTAAACTTAGAAATGAAAAAGGATCTGATAAGACACAGACATAGAAAAAGACGTTGACATGTGTTCGACAAAACAATAGAACGACCAAGGCGGTCATTTTGACCGTTTTGGATTTTCAAAGTTTATTAACTTTGTGGGAAAAAGAGATAGACCTGCCGCTCCCCGAATGGCCATAAAATTGCAAATATTTGCATTAAAATGAGTTTAAGCTCAAATGCGCAAACAAGTTATGATAAGATCTACCTATAACGACGATGAGTGGTCAAAAAGACCGCTTGTAATTTGCGCGTGATCGTGCGCGTCATGTCACTATTTGTGACGTGTGTTGGTGGCGTCATTTCCTTCGGGAAGTTCGTTGCTCTGTCCTAGAAACACACTAGCGCCCTCCAGTGCAGAGAAATAGGCTAAATTTGATTTTTGATTATTTCCAACATGTCTGGTTACAGACGCACCATGACGACCACCGAGGCGTTGCAGTATTTACAGGCGGCCATTTCAAATTTATTTAAAAAATAGTATTAAAAGTTGTTCAAATTTTAATTTTGGCGTCAGTCGTTTCTTAACAGACATACTAACATCTGCATTATTATCTCAATTGGTTATTTATCTTGACAGAATATAAAGTTTAAAAACTGGCCGTCATTTTGACCGCCCGTGGTCGTTTTAGGTAGGAGTGAAATCTTAAGGATTTACAATTTTTACAGCTCATAATACCTGCGTGCAATATTCATTTTCATGTTACCTAAAAAGCACAATGTGCTCGGTAATGTTTTACAAAACCTCATGACATGCTAACAATTACTGCATAACTTATGATACAAGTAAATGCATATCATGATTGACTTATAATGGCCCAGTTGAAATCACTTTACTTTGAATATTAATGAGATCACCAATCACTTGTAAAACTTTATGATAAATGAACCAGACTTCCAGAACTCATATATTTGATGTTCATAACACTTATGGCAAGTTATTAACAAAATAAATAAAGAGCCCCGGTGTTAGGAACATAATATGACAGTCCTAAGACGTGACCATGCTGGACTCATAATGCGTTATGATATACACTGACATCTTGCAATACCACTATGACGGGATTATAATGGCTCATGGTGTGCTTAGATGATGATGTTAAAGCATAATGACCAACCACTTTATTCATGCCCTACCATAGTGAGGATGGGGCGAAATGGGGCTTTCTGAGGCACAGATGCTTTCCAGCCAGTTGTACCACAAAGCCAGTTGTACCACTTCACTAGTGAGATCTACTGTAGTGCAGACAAATCCCTATAGATGACGTACCACGTGCCGCAGTGCAGCAGAATGGTCAGCAAGCAGCACTACCGTTGTAACCAATAAGGATTCGTTTGATATCCCTTATAATATAACCTATACTTATGATCATCACGAGGCTAGGTTTGTTGTAACTATTTCCTGCTAGAATATACAACAATACATATGATAATGAGTTAACACATTTGAAGATGGGTACCCCTATTAACGTTTGAATCACTATTTTGACTAAAATTACAGGCAAGCAGCAAGATTGAAATAGAGAGGGACAGCATTAGTGTGGGTTCAGCTGGGCAGTAAAAGTACTATAATTGGGGACTGCAGTGCTTCATGGGTAATTAAAGGGGAGGAGTTTTTGCGGCTGGGAAAGGAAGGGACGTTTTCGTTGATCTTTAGTTAGAAATAAAAGTTGTTTCATTGCATTAGGACATGGATTTACTGAGACTTCCCTTAGAGCTTTCCCTTGACTTGGAAACCATTCATGTGTAGTCAAAATGTTCCCACACCGAAGACTCTTTCTTCTTGCTGGTTCCACTTAAAAAAAAGTCATGAACTTTTGAAAACAAATTAATCCAAACAATTCAAAAGTTTAAAAAAAAACTCATCAAAAGTCAATAACGAACCCTTGCTCATATTTGCGACAGCAAACCACGACGACCCATAAATTAAGGGGGTTTCACTTCCTTATATCTACACACCGAAAAACAAACCAGTTACGCGGTTCTGCAGAAACCGAGGCCCTGCCATCGATCACGTGCCCCGGAGACAACGAGGACAAGAGTCGATACGGGACTTGGTTGGACACTGCTCTCTGTGCTCGAGCCAGGCCTCACAAATCCAGCACCACCACCTTTCCGTTTTACTTACTGTTTTACTTACTGTTTTATATTATCGTTTTACTTACTGTTTTATATGATAATTTTACTTACTGTTTTACTTACTGTTTTATATGATAATTTTACTTACTGTTTTACTTACTGTTTTACATTATCGTTTTACTTACTGTTTTACTTACTGTTTTATATTATCGTTTTACTTACTGTTTTACTTACAGTTTTATATTATCGTTTTACTTACTGTTTTACTTACAGTTTTATATTATCGTTTTACTTACTGTTTTACTTACTGTTTTACATTATCGTTTTACTTACTGTTTTACTTACTGTTTTATATTATCGTTTGACTTACTGTTTTATATTATCGTTTTATTTACTGTTTTACTTACTGTTTTATATTATCGTTTTACTTACTGTTTTACTTAATGTTTTATATTATCGTTTTACTTACTGTTTTACTTACTGTTTTATATGATAATTTTACTTAATGTTTTACTTACTGTTTTACATTATCGTTTTACTTACTGTTTTACTTATTGTTTTATATTATCGTTTTACTTACTGTTTTATATGATAATTTTACTTACTGTTTTACTTACTGTTTTATATGATAATTTTACTTACTGTTTTACTTGCTGTTTTACATTATCGTTTTACTTACTGTTTTACTTACAGTTTTATATTATCGTTTTACTTACTGTTTTACTTACTGTTTTATATAATCGTTTTACTTACTGTTTTATATTATCGTTTTACTTACTGTTTTACTTACTGTTTATATTACCGTTTTACTTACTGTTTTATATTATCGTTTTACTTACTGTTTTACTTACTGTTTATATTATCGTTTTACTTACTCTTTTATATTATCGTTTTACTTACTGTTTTATATTATCGTTTTACTTACTGTTTTACTTACTGTTTATATTATCGTTTTACTTTTTTATATTATCGTTTTACTTACTGTTTTACTTACTGTTTTATATTACCGTTTTACTTACTGTTTTACTTACTGTTTTATATTATCGTTTTACTTACTCTTTTATATTATCGTTTTACTTACTGTTTTACTTACTGTTTTATATTATCGTTTTACTTACTGTTTTACTTACTATTTTATATTATCGTTTTACTTACTGTTTTATATTATCGTTTTACTTACTGTTTTATATTATCGTTTTACTTACTGTTTTACTTACTGTTTTATATTATCGTTTTACTTACTGTTTTACTTACTGTTTTATATTATCGTTTGACTTACTGTTTTATATTATCGTTTTATTTACTGTTTTACTTACTGTTTTATATTATCGTTTTACTTACTGTTTTACTTAATGTTTTATATTATCGTTTTACTTACTGTTTTACTTACTGTTTTATATGATAATTTTACTTAATGTTTTACTTACTGTTTTACATTATCGTTTTACTTACTGTTTTACTTACTGTTTATATTATCGTTTTACTTGCTGTTTTATATGATAATTTTACTTACTGTTTTACTTACTGTTTTATATGATAATTTTACTTACTGTTTTACTTACTGTTTTACATTATCGTTTTACTTACTGTTTTACTTACAGTTTTATATTATCGTTTTACTTACTGTTTTACTTACTGTTTTATATAATCGTTTTACTTACTGTTTTATATTATCGTTTTACTTACTGTTTTACTTACTGTTTATATTACCGTTTTACTTACTGTTTTATATTATCGTTTTACTTACTGTTTTACTTACTGTTTATATTATCGTTTTACTTACTGTTTTATATGATCATTTTACTTACTGTTTTACTTACTGTTTTACATTATCGTTTTACTTACTGTTTTACTTACTCTTTTATATTATCGTTTTACTTACTGTTTTACTTACTGTTTTATATTACCGTTTTACTTACTGTTTTACTTACTGTTTTATATTATCGTTTTACTTACTGTTTTATATGATAATTTTACTTACTGTTTTACTTACTGTTTTATATGATAATTTTACTTACTGTTTTACTTACTGTTTTACATTATCGTTTTACTTACTGTTTTACTTAGTTTTATATTATCGTTTTACTTACTGTTTTACTTACATTTTTATATTATCGTTTTACTTACTGTTTTATATGATCATTTTACTTACTGTTTTACTTACTGTTTTATATTATCGTTTTACTTACTGTTTTACTTACAGTTTTATATTATCGTTTTACTTACTGTTTTACTTACAGTTTTATATTATCGTTTTACTTACTGTTTTACTTACTGTTTTACATTATCGTTTTACTTACTGTTTTACTTACTGTTTTATATTATCGTTTGACTTACTGTTTTATATTATCGTTTTATTTACTGTTTTACTTACTGTTTTATATTATCGTTTTACTTACTGTTTTACTTAATGTTTTATATTATCGTTTTACTTACTGTTTTACTTACTGTTTTATATGATAATTTTACTTAATGTTTTACTTACTGTTTTACATTATCGTTTTACTTACTGTTTTACTTACTGTTTTATATTATCGTTTTACTTACTGTTTTATATGATAATTTTACTTACTGTTTTACTTACTGTTTTATATGATAATTTTACTTACTGTTTTACTTACTGTTTTACATTATCGTTTTACTTACTGTTTTACTTACAGTTTTATATTATCGTTTTACTTACTGTTTTACTTAATGTTTTATATAATCGTTTTACTTACTGTTTTATATTATCGTTTTACTTACTGTTTTACTTACTGTTTATATTACCGTTTTACTTACTGTTTTATATTATCGTTTTACTTACTGTTTTACTTACTGTTTATATTATCGTTTTACTTACTCTTTTATATTATCGTTTTACTTACTGTTTTATATTATCGTTTTACTTACTGTTTTACTTACTGTTTATATTATCGTTTTACTTTTTTATATTATCGTTTTACTTACTGTTTTACTTACTGTTTTATATTTCCGTTTTACTTACTGTTTTACTTACTGTTTTATATTATCGTTTTACTTACTGTTTTATATTATCGTTTTACTTACTGTTTTACTTACTGTTTTATATTATCGTTTTACTTACTGTTTTACTTACTATTTTATATTATCGTTTTACTTACTGTTTTATATTATCGTTTTACTTACTGTTTTATATTATCGTTTTACTTACTGTTTTACTTACTGTTTTATATTATCGTTTTACTTACTGTTTTACTTACTGTTTTATATTATCGTTTGACTTACTGTTTTATATTATCGTTTTATTTACTGTTTTACTTACTGTTTTATATTATCGTTTTACTTACTGTTTTACTTAATGTTTTATATTATCGTTTTACTTAATGTTTTACTTACTGTTTTATATGATAATTTTACTTAATGTTTTACTTACTGTTTTACATTATCGTTTTACTTACTGTTTTACTTACTGTTTTATATTATCGTTTTACTTACTGTTTTATATGATAATTTTACTTACTGTTTTACTTACTGTTTTATATGATAATTTTACTTACTGTTTTACTTACTGTTTTACATTATCGTTTTACTTACTGTTTTACTTACAGTTTTATATTATCGTTTTACTTACTGTTTTACTTACTGTTTTATATAATCGTTTTACTTACTGTTTTATATTATCGTTTTACTTACTGTTTTACTTACTGTTTATATTACCGTTTTACTTACTGTTTTATATTATCGTTTTACTTACTGTTTTACTTACTGTTTATATTATCGTTTTACTTACTGTTTTATATGATCATTTTACTTACTGTTTTACTTACTGTTTTACATTATCGTTTTACTTACTGTTTTACTTACTCTTTTATATTATCGTTTTACTTACTGTTTTACTTACTGTTTTATATTACCGTTTTACTTACTGTTTTACTTACTGTTTTATATTATCGTTTTACTTACTGTTTTATATGATAATTTTACTTACTGTTTTACTTACTGTTTTATATGATAATTTTACTTACTGTTTTACTTACTGTTTTACATTATCGTTTTACTTACTGTTTTACTTAGTTTTATATTATCGTTTTACTTACTGTTTTACTTACATTTTTATATTATCGTTTTACTTACTGTTTTATATGATCATTTTACTTACTGTTTTACTTACTGTTTTACATTATCGTTTTACTTACTGTTTTACTTACTGTTTTATACTATCGTTTTACTTACTGTTTTACTTACAGTTTTATATTATCATTTTACTTACTGTTTTACTTACTGTTTTACATTATCGTTTTACTTACTGTTTTACTTACTGTTTTACATTATCGTTTTACTTACTGTTTTACTTACATTTTTATATTATCGTTTTACTTACTGTTTTATATGATCATTTTACTTACTGTTTTACTTACTGTTTTACATTATCGTTTTACTTACTGTTTTACTTACTGTTTTATATTATCGTTTTACTTACTGTTTTATATGATAATTTTACTTACTGTTTTACTTACTGTTTTATATTATCGTTTTACTTACTGTTTTATATGATCATTTTACTTACTGTTTTATATGATCATTTTACTTACTGTTTTACTTACTGTTTTACATTATCGTTTTACTTACTGTTTTATATTATCGTTTTACTTACTGTTTTATATTAGCGTTTTACTTACTGTTTTACTTACTGTTTTATATTATCGTTTTACTTACTGTTTTATATGATAATTTTACTTACTGTTTTACTTACTGTTTTACATTATCGTTTTACTTACTGTTTTACTTACTGTTTTATATTATCGTTTTACTTACTGTTTTACTTACTGTTTTATATTATCGTTTTACTTACTGTTTTACTTACAGTTTTATATTATCGTTTTACTTACTGTTTTACTTACTGTTTTATATTATCGTTTTACTTACTGTTTTATATTAGCGTTTTACTTACAGTTTTATATTATCGTTTTACTTACTGTTTTACTTACTGTTTTATATTATCGTTTTACTTACTGTTTTATATGATAATTTTACTTACTGTTTTACTTACTGTTTTATATTATCGTTTTACTTACTGTTTTACTTACTGTTTTATATTATCGTTTTACTTACTGTTTTACTTACAGTTTTATATTATCGTTTTACTTACTGTTTTATATGATCATTTTACTTACTGTTTTACTTACTGTTTTACATTATCGTTTTACTTACTGTTTTACTTACTGTTTTATATTATCGTTTTACTTACTGTTTTATATTAGCGTTTTACTTACTGTTTTATATTATCGTTTTACTTATTGTTTTATATGATAATTTTACTTACTGTTTTACTTACTGTTTTATATGATAATTTTACTTACTGTTTTACTTACTGTTTTACATTATCGTTTTACTTACTGTTTTACTTACTGTTTTATACTATCGTTTTACTTACTGTTTTACTTACAGTTTTATATTATCATTTTACTTACTGTTTTACTTACTGTTTTACATTATCGTTTTACTTACTGTTTTACTTACTGTTTTACATTATTGTTTTACTTACTGTTTTACTTACTGTTTTATATTATCGTTTTACTTACTGTTTTATATGATAATTTTACTTACTGTTTTACTTACTGTTTTACATTATCGTTTTACTTACTGTTTTACTTAGTTTTATATTATCGTTTTACTTACTGTTTTACTTACATTTTTATATTATCGTTTTACTTACTGTTTTATATGATCATTTTACTTACTGTTTTACTTACTGTTTTACATTATCGTTTTACTTACTGTTTTACTTACTGTTTTATATTATCGTTTTACTTACTGTTTTATATGATAATTTTACTTACTGTTTTACTTACTGTTTTATATGATAATTTTACTTACTGTTTTACTTACTGTTTTACATTATCGTTTTACTTACTGTTTTACTTACAGTTTTATATTATCGTTTTACTTACTGTTTTACTTACAGTTTTATATTATCGTTTTACTTACTGTTTTACTTACTGTTTTATATTATCGTTTTACTGTTTTATATGATAATTTTACTTACTGTTTTACTTACTGTTTTACATTATCGTTTTACTTACTGTTTTACTTACTGTTTTATATTATCGTTTTACTTAATGTTTTACTTACTGTTTTATATTATCGTTTTACTTACTGTTTTACTTACTGTTTTATATTATCGTTTTACTTACCTTTTTATATTATCGTTTTACTTACTGTTTTACTTACTGTTTTATATTATCGTTTTACTTACTGTTTTACTTACTGTTTTATATTATCGTTTTATATTATCGTTTTACTTACCTTTTTATATTATCGTTTTACTTACTGTTTTATATTATCGTTTTACTTACTCTTTTATATTATCGTTTTACTTACCGTTTTACACTATCGTTTTACTTACTGTTTTACTTACTGTTTTATATTATCGTTTTACTTACTGTTTTACTTACTGTTTTATATCATCGTTTTACTCACTGTTTTATATGATAACTTAGAAGTGCAGAGTGTTCTCATTGTCAAGGTAAAGAAGAAGCCTTATTTTCGCTGTTGTTTTGTTTTCCAGGTAATCCAATGAGCTAAGAGCAAGTGGGGGTGTTAAGTGTTGTTATTTGATGCGCCCCTACCCTTTGTATTACGGTACATTCGGATGTGACGTCGCCACCTTCTCAGTGCGCGACAGTGTGCGTTATAAGAGTCGGTAGTAGAGAGCTAAGACCTGCTCTATTTGCCTAAATACACATGCATAACGTTAAAGGCTAAAGAGAAAACAGTCAAGCTTTGCTTATCCTCCATACGCAAAGGAGAAGATTGCGCAACCCAGCTCAACATTTATGTTGCCGTTTTGCTTACTGTTTTATGTTTTTACTTACTGTTTTATGTTTTCACTTACCGTTTTATGTTACCGTTTGGCGGCACGGTGGCCCAGTGGTTAGCTCTGTCGCCTCACAGCAAGAAGGTCCTGGGTTCGAACCCACGGGGTTATCCAACCTTGGGGGTCATTCCAGGTCGTCCTCTGTGTGGAGTTTGCATGTTCTCCCCGTGGCTGCGGTGGTGGTGGTTTCTCCAGGTGCCCCGGTTTCCCCCACCACCAGAAAAACATGCACGTTAGGGTTAATACTCCTGTCTGTGCCCCTGAGCAAGGCAGTGGAAAGAAGAACTGAAAATGGAGTTGGTCCCCGGGTGCTGCACGGCAGCTGCCCACTGCTCCTAGCTGCACAGTTAGGATGGGTTGAATGCAGGGCATAACTTCCCTACGGGGATCGATAAAGTATCTCAAAATCCAAATCAGAAATGTCCTTCTAATTCAAAAATACACTCTTGATTCAAATGTTGTACTTCAATACCAGGTGACATTGTTGGACCAGATCCGGTTAGTGTGTCAACAATCAACAAGACCTCATTAGCTCAGTGTTGCCACAACAATAGCAGAGAAGAGAAGTGTAATAACACAGAGTGATGACGTTGTTATATGTTCTCAACTGAGTTCTCGCACAAGCCCTTTCCGTCATGTCTCTGTGTGACACATCTGTGTGGAACATCTGTGTGGAACATCTGTGTGACACATCTGTGTGGAACATCTGTATGAATCATCTGTGTGAAACATCTGTGTGGAACATCTGTGCTCACTGGCTTTGCTGTGCATTCTCTCCTCTTGGCCTTTGCAAACTTGACTTAGAAAACCTGGTCATCAACACATGTTTGTGCTGGTGTCTCTGCTGGTGTTTCTAATGGTGTTTCTGCTGGTGTCTCTGCTGGTGTCTCTGCTGGTGTTTCTGATGATTCTCTGCTGGTATTTCTGTTGGTGTTTCTGTTGGTGTCTGCTGGTGTCTCTCTTGGTGTTTGTGCTGGTGTCTCTGCTGGTGTCTCTGATGGTGTCTCTGCTGGTGTTTCTAATGGTGTTTCTACTGGTGTCTCTGCTGGTGTCTCTGCTGGTGTCTCTGCTGGTGTTTCTGTTGGGGTGGTAAGCATTGTCGTTGCAATGTATGGCACAAAGGTAAAGCCCTTAATGAATAATTGTAATGAATTAGTCTCTGCATTGTTATCCCAGTACCTTTTATGAGACAAAAGCAAACATAATCATGTGAGTGACACTGGATTGCTGGATTGTGCTATATCACCAGATGTCACACAAAGTGAGCTTTCATGTCTGTAAGCTACAATGAAGTGTTGCTATTGTGTTACCACGCAGTTACTGTTTGCCGTCAATGTTCATTGTCACAGAGCTCCTTTCAATCTTCAAAAAAAGAAAAAAGCCAAGAATATGTTGATTCATATTTATTAAATCAAAACCATAAGACTCGTGTTCAAAACACACGTGAATCTTCACCCAGAGTGATACATAAAAGTACATCTTAAATCAGTTTTCCCATAATCACACACATTGTCGTTTGCATTATAGCCTAGCAGGAAGAGCTAGACACCTAGATCTGGACACTTGTGTTCCAAACAGTGTAAATGTGGAATAGATACAGAGAAGGAAATTTAGAAAATATTAGATACGTCATACCTTCCACTCACAAATAGGGGGAGGCTGCTTAGCTTCACAGATATAAGCTATATTTGCCAGCAAATTTATTCTAAATATATTCAATTCCCAGTTCCCAGTTACAATTCACACTCATCCCAAGTTCACACTAAAGATTACAAAACTTGGGTCCTGACGGAATCCCCGCTGTCTCAGTTTCGTTGCTTCCCTCTGGCGTACTCCTCCAGCTTGAGCTTCTCCGTGTGGTTACTAAGAAACGCTGCATCACTGCTGACCTGCACCTTGTCAAAGAAGTTAAAATCTGCTACGTAGTGACCGCCAGCGGTGCTGAACAGCACCGGCTTGAACTCGTAGCCCCAGAGAATCTCCTGTGGGACGTAGGAGGTTCGGCTTTGGCACGTGGCTGCTGTGGACTCCATGGTGGCATTGAGGGTCACCAGCAGCTCAAAGTCCCGAGTGTGGAGGTTTTCAGCCGTCAGCTCCGCAAGTGGGCTGTTCTCATCGAGCACGTGGTAGAAAGTGAGTGGAAGGATGAGGAAAGGGCAGTCTCCGGTGGAGTCCATTTGGAAATTCACACAACTCTGATGAATAAGTGTTTTCTCTCCTTCCTCCGTCACGTTCGAGTGAAGGAGCTTGCCTGTGAGCTGGCACTGGATCAGCAGGCTCTTCCTCATGTTAGCGACCCGCACCATGAGGCAGAGCTGGCCTTCATGCCTGCACACCACTGCTGAATGGCTGAACTTGATGGTTTCCGCCCGCTTTTTGGGGCGTGCCAGCTTGGCTAGGAAGGCCCCAGTCACAAAAATCTCCGCCAGGCCGGTGATTACAAGTTGAGCTACCAGGGTGAAGATGGCCAGGGGACACTCTTCTGAGATGTAGCGGAAGCCATAGCCAATAGTTGTTTGTGATTCCAGAGAGAACAGGAAGGCCCCGGTGAGCGTGTGTACGTTCATGACGCAGGGTGTGTGGTTGGAGGACAGAATGTCCTCAAAGTCACCATTACCCATGCTGATGAAGTAAAAAATGATGCCAAAAATGAACCAAGTCATGACAAAGGTGGAGGCAAACAAGGTCAGTTTGTAGCGCCACTTCATGTCCACCACCGTGGTCCAGATGTCATGCAGGTACAGCTTGACCATGCCCTCCACGTTGTTGATTCGCACATTGTTGTGGCCATCTTTGGACACAATCCTCCGCTGAACCTCGGTCTTTTTTATGGTCATGTTGCTCAGAGTCAAACACAACCGATCGTGACTTCTGAAGTTTCCCTTCTGCAAGCTGAAACACGGACAGAGGAAATAAAATGTTGAGGATATCTGGTCTAACACTTCACCTATCTCTCAAAAGATCTGCTGTCTGATGACATAACCTACACTATGAGACTGCATTATGAGACTACATTATGATACTGCATTATGAGACTAGATTATGATACTGCATTATGATACTGCATTATGAGACTAGATTATGGTACTGCATTATGATACTGCATTATTAGACTAGATTATGGTACTGCATTATGATACCGCATTATGAGACTAGATTATGATACTGCATTATGAGACTACATTATGATACTACATTATGAGACTACATTATGATACTGCATTATGATACTGCATTATGAGACTGCATTATGAGACTAGATTATGAGACTAGATTATGGTACTGCATTATGAGACTAGATTATGGTACTGCATTATGATACTGCATTATGAGACTAGATTATGGTACTGCATTATGATACTGCATTATGAGACTAGATTATGGTACTGCATTATGAGACTAGATTATGATACTGCATTATGATACTGCATTATGAGACTAGATTATGGTACTGCATTATGGTACTGCATTATGAGACTAGATTATGAGACTAGATTATGGTACTACATTATGGTACTGCATTATGAGACTAGATTATGATACTGCATTATGATACTGCATTATGAGACTAGATTATGAGACAACATTATGATACTGCATTATGAGACTACATTATGATACTGCATTATGAGACTAGATTATGATACTGCATTATGAGACTACATTATGATACTATATTATGAGACTACATTATGAGACTACATTATGATACTGCATTATGATACCGCATTATGAGACTAGATTATGATACTGCATTATGAGACTACATTATGATACTACATTATGAGACTACATTATGATACTGCATTATGATACTGCATTATGAGACTGCATTATGAGACTAGATTATGATACTAGATTATGGTACTGCATTATGAGACTAGATTATGAGACTAGATTATGGTACTGCATTATGATACTGCATTATGAGACTGCATTATGAGACTAGATTATGAGACTAGATTATGGTACTGCATTATGAGACTAGATTATGAGACTAGATTATGATACTGCATTATGATACTGCATTATGGTACTGCATTATGATACTGCATTATGAGACTAGATTATGATACTGCATTATGATACTGCATTATGAGACTAGATTATGGTACTGCATTATGGTACTGCATTATGATACTGCATTATGATACTACATTATGATACTGCATTATGAGACTACATTATGATACTGCATTATGATACTGCATTATGAGACTAGATTATGAGACTAGATTATGATACTGCATTATGATACTGCATTATGGTACTGCATTATGATACTACATTATGATACTGCATTATGAGACTAGATTATGAGACTACATTATGAGACTACATTATGATACTGCATTATGAGACTAGATTATGAGACTACATTATGAGACTACATTATGATACTGCATTATGAGACTACATTATGATACTGCATTATGATACTGCATTATGAGACTAGATTATGGTACTGCATTATGATACTGCATTATGAGACTAGATTATGGTACTGCATTATGAGACTAGATTATGATACTGCATTATGGTACTGCATTATGAGACTAGATTACGAGACTAGATTATGGTACTGCATTATGATACTGCATTATGAGACTAGATTATGATACTGCATTATGAGACTAAATTATGAGACTAGATTATGGTACTGCATTATGATACTGCATTATGAGACTAGATTATGGTACTGCATTATGAGACTAGATTATGGTACTGCATTATGATACTGCATTATGAGACTAGATTATGGTACTGCATTATGAGACTAGATTATGGTACTGCATTATGAGACTAGATTATGAGACTAGATTATGGTACTGCATTATGATACTGCATTATGAGACTAGATTATGATACTGCATTATGAGACTAGATTATGAGACTAGATTATGGTACTGCATTATGATACTGCATTATGAGACTAGATTATGGTACTGCATTATGATACTGCATTATGAGACTAGATTATGATACTGCATTATGATACTGCATTATCAGACTAGATTATGAGACTAGATTATGGTACTGCATTATGATACTGCATTATGAGACTAGATTATGATACTGCATTATGATACTGCATTATGAGACTAGATTATGAGACTAGATTATGGTACTGCATTATGATACTGCATTATGAGACTAGATTATGGTACTGCATTATGATACTGTATTATGAGACTAGATTATGGTACTGCATTATGATACTGCATTATGAGACTAGATTATGGTACTGCATTATGATACTGCATTATGAGACTAGATTATGGTACTGCATTATGATACTGCATTATGAGACTAGATTATGGTACTGCATTATGATACTGCATTATGATACTGCATTATGAGACTAGATTATGGTTCTGTATTATGGTACTGCATTATGAGACTAGATTATGAGACTAGATTATGGTACTGCATTATGAGACTAGATTATGGTACTGCATTATGGTACTGCATTATGATACTGCATTATGATACTAGATTATGAGACTAGATTATGGTACTGCATTATGAGACTACATTATGATACTGCATTATGATACTGCATTATGAGACTACATTATGATACTGCATTATGGTACTGCGTTATGATACTGCATTATGAGACTAGATTATGAGACTGCATTATGATACTGCATTATGAGACTACATTATGAGACTAGATTATGAGACTAGATTATGGTACTGCATGATGGTACTGCATTATGACACTGCATTATGAGACTAGATTATGGTACTGCATTATGATACTGCATTATGAGACTAGATTATGATACTGCATTATGATACTGCATTATGAGACTAGATTATGAGACTAGATTATGGTACTGCATTATGGTACTGCATTATGAGACTAGATTATGAGACTAGATTATGGTACTGCATTATGGTACTGCATTATGACACTGCATTATGAGACTAGATTATGGTACTGCATTATGAGACTAGATTATGAGACTAGATTATGGTACTGCATTATGGTACTGCATTATGAGACTAGATTATGAGACTAGATTATGGTACTGCATTATGGTACTGCATTATGACACTGCATTATGAGACTAGATTATGGTACTGCATTATGAGATTAGATTATGAGACTAGATTATGGTACTGCATTATGACACTGCATTATGAGACTAGATTATGGTACTGCATTATGAGACTAGATTATGAGACTAGATTATGGTACTGCATTATGATACTGCATTATGATACTGCGTTATGATACTGCATTATGATACTGCGTTATGATACTGCATTATGGTACTGCATTATGAGACTAGATTATGAGACTAGATTATGGTACTGCATTATGATACTGCATTATGAGACTAGATTATGAGACTAGATTATGAGACTAGATTATGGTACTCTATAGGTTGTGTTACATCTCCAATACAAGTAGCAATGTGAGGATTTTGTCACGACAGAACCACTTAAATGTCAATATGTCTCCTCAAATGGTACATGGATTTTCAGTTTCGTCAATCACAATACAAACACAATGCAAACACACACATTCAAAACAAATACTTGATTTTTTAAGAAACATGCTTTCAACTCTTAACACATTAAAATCAAATCGAACCCGAAGGCGTCAAGATGTTGTCCTTTTATTTGGGAAGCTAAACTGCTCTATCGGCATTGTTATGTCAACAGTACTTGGAGCGACGACGAGCATCTTGCTTTTACTTTCCATGGTTGAGGTATTAAATGATAGTAAAGTTGAAGGTTAACTTGCTGGTGAAGACCTGAGGTAGACCAGACCGGACCAGACCAGACCAGACGTCTTGTGCGACAGCAGTAAATGTCTACAAGTGAGTTGTGGCAGTACTTGTTAAAGGTAAAGAAGCACGTTGTACTTACGTTTTGTGCTGAAGTCTGGTGGAGTGTTGTCAGTGTGTGGGTCTGTAAGGTGAGACTGTGCAGGACCAGCACCACTCCGGCGGAGGCCTCAGGACCGGCTTTCCTCCATTGTCCTTGCTTGTGTGCATTGAACTTTGGAACAGCGGTATTTAGGGCACGTTGTCAGAAGACGGACGGGTGCAGGTAAGAAGAGTGTTTATGTGCGCTCGTGTGCATGTGGGTTGGCTTTTGTTTTGTGTGCTGTACACCCCCCCCACCCCCACCCCCCCACCCCCACCCCACCCCACCCAGTCATGTGAATAGTGAAATGGGTTGGTCCTTCTCCTCAGGTCTAGTAGAAGGAAACCTGGCCGTGTTCAGCTCCTCTGTGGCTGTTGTTGCTGTATACACACCCAAATATATGTACTACCTGTACTACACAGACAAATATATGTACTACCTGTAAATACACACCCAAATATATGTACTACCTGTACTACACAGCCAAATATATGTACTACCTGTACTACACACCCAAATATATGTACTACCTGTACTACACACCCAAATATATGTACTACCTGTACTACACAGACAAATATATGTACTACCTGTAAATACACACCCAAATATATGTACTACCTGTACTACACACAGCCAAATATATGTACTACCTGTACTACACACCCAAATATATGTACTACCTGTAAACACACACCCAAATATATGTACTACCTGTAAACACACACCCAAATATATGTACTACCTGTACTACACACCCAAATATATGTACTACCTGTACTACACACCCAAATATATGTACTACCTGTAAACACACACCCAAATAAATGTACTACCTGTACTACACACCCAAATATATGTACTACCTGTACTACACACCCAAATAAATGTACTACCTGTACTACACAGCCAAATATATGTACTACCTGTACTACACACCCAAATATATGTACTACCTGTACTACACACCCAAATATATGTACTACCTGTAAACACACACCCAAATATATGTACTACCTGTAAACACACACCCAAATATATGTACTACCTGTACTACACACCCAAATATATGTAGTACCTGTAAACACACACCCAAATATATGTACTACCTGTAAACACACACCCAAATATATGTACTACCTGTAAACACACACCCAAATATATGTACTACCTGTACTACACACCGAAATATATGTACTACCTGTACTACACACCCAAATATATGTACTACCTGTAAACACACACCCAAATAAATGTACTACACACCCGAATAAATGTACTACCTGTACTACACACACAAATAAATGTACTACCTATACGACACACCCAAATAAATGTACTAACTGTACTACACACACAAATAAATGTACTACCTGTATGACACACCCAAATAAATGTACTACCTGTATGACACACCCAAATAAATGTACTACCTGTACTACACACACACCTGTACTACACACCCAAATATATGTACTACCTGTAAACACACACCCAAATAAATGTACTACACACCCGAATAAATGTACTGCCTGTACTACACACCCAAATAAATGTACTACCTGTACACACACACAAATATATGCACTACCTGTACACGCACCCAAATAAATGTACTACCTGTACTACACACACACCTGTACTACACACATAAATAAATGTACTACCTGTACACACACACAAATATATGTACTACCTGTACACACACCCAAATAAATGTACTACCTGTACACACACACAAATATATGTACTACCTGTACACGCACCCAAATAAATGTACTACCTGTACTACACACACACCTGTACTACACACACAAATAAATGTACTACCTGTACACACACACAAATAAATGTACTACCTGTACTACAAACTCAAATAAATGTACTACCTGTACACACACACAAGTATATGTACTACCTGTACACAC
Organism: Lampris incognitus; assembly: GCF_029633865.1. Lineage (NCBI taxonomy): Eukaryota > Metazoa > Chordata > Actinopteri > Lampriformes > Lampridae > Lampris > Lampris incognitus. Next base: position 54,828,001 of record NC_079218.1, on the reverse strand, counting down.
ACCCAAATAAATGTACTACCTGTACACACACACCCAAATAATGTACTACCTGTACTACACACACAAATAAATGTACTACCTGCAGGGCCTCATGGTGTACAGGTAGTACAAACACTTCAACAGGAACCGACACTCATGCAGGATTTTAGAAATAAAAATAAAAATAAAGTTATTATTTTTGTTGTTGTTGTTGTTGTTGTTGACACAAACTCAGCAATTTCTTACAGATGTCCATACAAATGAACAATATTTAAAATCTCAACAATCTGTTTACTGTTTTGAATTCTGCTCAGACTGAAAATAACATGTACACGTGGTACACACGTTTCACACCATGACATGAGCGTGTGTGTACCTGTACACACGTTTCACACCATGACATGAGAATGTGTGTACCTGTACACACGTTTCACACCATGACATGAGCGTGTGTGTACCTGTACACACGTTTCACACCATGACATGAGAGTGTGTGTACCTGTACACACGTTTCACACCATGACATGAGCGTGTGTGTACCTGTACACACGTTTCACACCATGACATGAGAGTGTGTGTACCTGTACACACGTTTCACACCATGACATGAGCGTGTGTGTACCTGTACACACGTTTCACACCATGACATGAGAATGTGTGTACCTGTACACACGTTTCACACCATGACATGAGCGTGTGTGTACCTGTACACACGTTTCACACCATGACATGAGAGTGTGTGTACCTGTACACACGTTTCACACCATGACATGAGCGTGTGTGTACCTGTACACACGTTTCACACCATGACATGAGAGTGTGTGTACCTGTACACACGTTTCACACCATGACATGAGCGTGTGTGTACCTGTACACACGTTTCACACCATGACATGAGAGTGTGTGTACCTGTACACACGTTTCACACCATGACATGAGCGTGTGTGTGTTGGATGCCAAAGAAAGGGAGGAGAGATGGAGAGATTCAAGAACTTTTGTCAAGACGCACAGAGTGAGACATCTGGAGCCACTCGTACCTGGAGAAGATGTGTGTGTGTACCTGGAGAAGGCGTGTGTGTACCTGGAGAAGATATGTGTGTGTACCTGGAGAAGATGTGTGTGTGTGCCTGGAGAAGATGTGTGTGTGTGCCTGGAGAAGACGTGTGTGTCCCTGGAGAAGACGTGTGTGTCCCTGGAGAAGATGTGTGTGCACCCAGAGAAGATGTGTGTGTCCCTGGAGAAGATGTGTGTCCCTGGAGAAGATGTGTGTCCCTGGAGAAGATGTGTCTGCATCCAGAGAAGATGTGTGTGTCCCTGGAGAAGATATGTGTGCACCCTGAGAAGATGTGTGTGTCCCTGGAGAAGATGTGTGTGTACCTGGAGAAGATGTGTGTCCCTGGAGAAGATGTGTGTGCACCCAGAGAAGATGTGTGTGTCCCTGGAGAAGATGTGTGTGTACCTGGAGAAGATGTGTGTTCCTGGAGAAGATGTGTGTCCCTGGAGAACACGTGTGTGTCCCTGGAAAAGACGTGTGTGTCCCTGGAGAAGATGTGTGTGCACCCAGAGAAGATGTGTGTGTCCCTGGAGAAGATGTGTGTGCACCCGGAGAAGATGTGTGTGTCCCTGGAGAAGATGTGTGTGTACCTGGAGAAGATATGTGTTCCTGGAGAAGATGTGTGTCCCTGGAGAAGACGTGTGTGTCCCTGGAGAAGATGTGTGTGCACCCAGAGAAGATGTGTGTGTCCCTGGAGAAGATGTGTGTGTCCCTGGAGAAGATGTGTGTTCCTGGAGAAGATGTGTGTGTACCTGGAGAAGATGTGTGTGTGTGCCTGGAGAAGACGTGTGTGTCCCTGGAGAAGACGTGTGTGTCCCTGGAGAAGATGTGTGTGCACCCAGAGAAGATGTGTGTGTCCCTGGAGAAGATGTGTGTGTCCCTGGAGAAGATGTGTGTTCCTGGAGAAGATGTGTGTCCCTGGAGAAGATGTGTGTGTACCTGGAGAAGATGTGTGTGTGTCCCTGGAGAAGACGTGTGTGTCCCTGGAGAATACGTGTGTGTCCCTGGAGAAGATGTGTGTGCACCCAGAGAAGATGTGTGTGTCCCTGGAGAAGATGTGTGTGTCCCTGGAGAAGATGTGTGTCCCTGGAGAAGATGTGTGTGCACCCAGAGAAGATGTGTGTGTCCCTGGAGAAGATGTGTGTGTACCTGGAGAAGATGTGTGTGTCCCTGGAGAAGATGTGTGTCCCTGGAGAATACGTGTGTGTCCCTGGAGAAGATGTGTGTGCACCCAGAGAAGATGTGTGTGTCCCTGGAGAAGATGTGTGTGTCCCTGGAGAAGATGTGTGTCCCTGGAGAAGATGTGTGTGCACCCAGAGAAGATGTGTGTGTCCCTGGAGAAGATGTGTGTGTACCTGGAGAAGATGTGTGTGTCCCTGGAGAAGATGTGTGTCCCTGGAGAAGACGTGTGTGTCCCTGGAGAAGACGTGTGTGTCCCTGGAGAAGACGTGTGTGCACCCTGAGAAGATGTGTGTGTCCCTGGAGAAGATGTGTGTGTACCTGGAGAAGACGTGTGTGTCCCTGGAGAAGATGTGTGTGCACCCAGAGAAGATGTGTGTGTCCCTGGAGAAGATGTGTGTGTACCTGGAGAAGATGTGTGTTCTTGGAGAAGATGTGTGTCCCTGGAGAAGACGTGTGTGTCCCTGGAGAAGATGTGTGTGCACCCAGAGAAGATGTGTGTGTCCCTGGAGAAGATGTGTGTGTACCTGGAGAAGATGTGTGACCCTGGAGAAGATGTGTGTGTACCTGGAGAAGACGTGTGTGTACCTGCAGAAGATGTGTGTCCCTGGAGAAGATGTGTGTGTACCTGGAGAAGATGTGTGTCCCTGGAGAAGACGTGTGTGTCCCTGGAGAAGACGTGTGTGTCCCTGGAGAAGACGTGTGTGCACCCTGAGAAGATGTGTGTGTCCCTGGAGAAGATGTGTGTGTACCTGGAGAAGATGTGTGTCCCTGGAGAAGATGTGTGTGCACCCAGAGAAGATGTGTGTGTCCCTGGAGAAGATGTGTGTGTACCTGGAGAAGATGTGTGTTCCTGGAGAAGATGTGTGTCCCTGGAGAAGACGTGTGTGTCCCTGGAGAAGATGTGTGTGCACCCAGAGAAGATGTGTGTGTCCCTGGAGAAGATGTGTGTGTACCTGGAGAAGATGTGTGTGTACCTGGAGAAGATGTGTGTGTACCTGCAGAAGATGTGTGTGTCCCTGGAGAAGATGTGTGTGTACCTGGAGAAGATGTGTGTCCCTGGAGAAGATGTGTGTGCACCCAGAGGAGATGTGTGTGTCCCTGGAGAAGATGTGTGTGTACCTGGAGAAGATGTGTGTGTCCCTGGAGAAGATGTGTGTGTACCTGGAGAAGATGTGTGTGTACCTGCAGAAGATGTGTGTGTCCCTGGAGAAGATGTGTGTGTACCTGGAGAAGATGTGTGTCCCTGGAGAAGATGTGTGTGCACCCGGAGAAGATGTGTGTGTCCCTGGAGAAGATGTGTGTGTACCTGGAGAAGATGTGTGTTCCTGGAGAAGATGTGTGTCGCTGGAGAAGACGTGTGTGTCCCTGGAGAAGACGTGTGTGTCCCTGGAGAAGATGTGTGTGCACCCAGAGAAGATGTGTGTGTCCCTGGAGAAGATGTGTGTGTACCTGGAGAAGATGTGTGACCCTGGAGAAGATGTGTGTGTACCTGGAGAAGACGTGTGTGTACCTGGAGAAGATGTGTGTGTACCTGGAGAAGACGTGCGTGTACCTGGAGATGTGCGTGTCCCTGGAGAAGATGTGTGTGTGTCCCTGGAGAAGATGTGTGTATACCTGGAGAAGATGTGTGTGTCCCTGGAGAAGACGTGTGTCCCTGGAGCAGATGTACGTGTACCTGGAGAAGACGTGTGTGTCCCTGGAGCAGACGTGTGTGTCCCTGGAGAAGATGTGTGTGTCCCTGGAGAAGACGTGTGTACCTGGAGCAGACGTGTGTGTCCCTGGAGCAGACGTGTGTATACCTGGAGAAGACGTGTGTGTCCCTGGAGAAGATGTTTGTACCTGGAGAAGATGTGTGTGTACCTGGAGAAGATGTGTGTGTCCCTGGAGAAGATGTGTGTCCCTGGAGAATACGTGTGTGTCCCTGGAGAAGATGTGTGTGCACCCAGAGAAGATGTGTGTGTCCCTGGAGAAGATGTGTGTGTCCCTGGAGAAGATGTGTGTCCCTGGAGAAGATGTGTGTGCACCCAGAGAAGATGTGTGTGTCCCTGGAGAAGATGTGTGTGTACCTGGAGAAGATGTGTGTGTCCCTGGAGAAGATGTGTGTCCCTGGAGAAGACGTGTGTGTCCCTGGAGAAGACGTGTGTGTCCCTGGAGAAGACGTGTGTGCACCCTGAGAAGATGTGTGTGTCCCTGGAGAAGATGTGTGTGTACCTGGAGAAGACGTGTGTGTCCCTGGAGAAGATGTGTGTGCACCCAGAGAAGATGTGTGTGTCCCTGGAGAAGATGTGTGTGTACCTGGAGAAGATGTGTGTTCTTGGAGAAGATGTGTGTCCCTGGAGAAGACGTGTGTGTCCCTGGAGAAGATGTGTGTGCACCCAGAGAAGATGTGTGTGTCCCTGGAGAAGATGTGTGTGTACCTGGAGAAGATGTGTGACCCTGGAGAAGATGTGTGTGTACCTGGAGAAGACGTGTGTGTACCTGCAGAAGATGTGTGTCCCTGGAGAAGATGTGTGTGTACCTGGAGAAGATGTGTGTCCCTGGAGAAGACGTGTGTGTCCCTGGAGAAGACGTGTGTGTCCCTGGAGAAGACGTGTGTGCACCCTGAGAAGATGTGTGTGTCCCTGGAGAAGATGTGTGTGTACCTGGAGAAGATGTGTGTCCCTGGAGAAGATGTGTGTGCACCCAGAGAAGATGTGTGTGTCCCTGGAGAAGATGTGTGTGTACCTGGAGAAGATGTGTGTTCCTGGAGAAGATGTGTGTCCCTGGAGAAGACGTGTGTGTCCCTGGAGAAGATGTGTGTGCACCCAGAGAAGATGTGTGTGTCCCTGGAGAAGATGTGTGTGTACCTGGAGAAGATGTGTGTGTACCTGGAGAAGATGTGTGTGTACCTGCAGAAGATGTGTGTGTCCCTGGAGAAGATGTGTGTGTACCTGGAGAAGATGTGTGTCCCTGGAGAAGATGTGTGTGCACCCAGAGGAGATGTGTGTGTCCCTGGAGAAGATGTGTGTGTACCTGGAGAAGATGTGTGTGTCCCTGGAGAAGATGTGTGTGTACCTGGAGAAGATGTGTGTGTACCTGCAGAAGATGTGTGTGTCCCTGGAGAAGATGTGTGTGTACCTGGAGAAGATGTGTGTCCCTGGAGAAGATGTGTGTGCACCCGGAGAAGATGTGTGTGTCCCTGGAGAAGATGTGTGTGTACCTGGAGAAGATGTGTGTTCCTGGAGAAGATGTGTGTCGCTGGAGAAGACGTGTGTGTCCCTGGAGAAGACGTGTGTGTCCCTGGAGAAGATGTGTGTGCACCCAGAGAAGATGTGTGTGTCCCTGGAGAAGATGTGTGTGTACCTGGAGAAGATGTGTGACCCTGGAGAAGATGTGTGTGTACCTGGAGAAGACGTGTGTGTACCTGGAGAAGATGTGTGTGTACCTGGAGAAGACGTGCGTGTACCTGGAGATGTGCGTGTCCCTGGAGAAGATGTGTGTGTGTCCCTGGAGAAGATGTGTGTATACCTGGAGAAGATGTGTGTGTCCCTGGAGAAGACGTGTGTCCCTGGAGCAGATGTACGTGTACCTGGAGAAGACGTGTGTGTCCCTGGAGCAGACGTGTGTGTCCCTGGAGAAGATGTGTGTGTCCCTGGAGAAGACGTGTGTACCTGGAGCAGACGTGTGTGTCCCTGGAGCAGACGTGTGTATACCTGGAGAAGACGTGTGTGTCCCTGGAGAAGATGTTTGTACCTGGAGAAGATGTGTGTGTACCTGGAGAAGATGTGTGTGTACCTGGAGAAGATGTGCGTGTCCCTGGAGAAGACGTGTGTGTCCCTGGAGAAGACGTGTGTGTCCCTGGAGCAGACGTGTGTGTCCCTGGAGAAGACGTGTGTACCTGGAGCAGACGTGTGTGTCCCTGGAGCAGACGTGTGTGTCCCTGGAGAAGACGTGTGTGTCCCTGGAGAAGGTGTGTGTGTATCTGGAGAAGACGTGTGTGTCCCTGGAGAAGACGTGTGTGTACCTGGAGAAGACGTGTGTGTCCCTGGAGAAGATGTGTGTCCCTGGAGCAGATGTACGTGTCCCTGGAGAAGATGTGTGTGTACCTGGAGAAGATGTGTGTGTCCCTGGAGAAGGTGTGTGTTTACCTGGAGAAGATGTGTGTGTGTCCCTGGAGAAGATGTGTGTCCCTGGAGCAGATGTACGTGTCCCTGGAGAAGACGTGTGTGTCCCTGGAGAAGATGTGTGTGTCCCTGGAGAAGACGTGTGTGTCCCTGGAGCAGACGTGTGTGTGTCCCTGGAGAAGATGTGTGTGTCCCTGGAGAAGATGTGTGTGTCCCTGGAGCAGACGTGTGTGTCCCTGGAGCAGACGTGTGTGTGTACCTGGAGAAGACGTGTGTGTGTCCCTGGAGAAGACGTGTGTGTCCCTGGAGAAGGTGTGTGTGTACCTGGAGAAGACGTGTGTGTGTCCCTGGAGAAGACGTGTGTGTCCCTGGAGAAGATGTGTGTGTACCTGGAGCAGACGTGTGTGTCCCTGGAGATGTGTGTGTCCCTGGAGAAGATGTGTGTGTCCCTGGAGATGTGTGTGTCCCTGGAGAAGATGTGTGTGTCCCTGGAGAAGACGTGTGTGTCCCTGGAGAAGACGTGTGTGTCCCTGGAGAAGGTGTGTGGAGTCCCTGGAGAAGATGTGCGTGTCCCTGGAGAAGATGTGTGTGTCCCTGGAGAAGATGTGTGTGTCCCTGGAGAAGATGTGTGTGTACCTGGAGAAGACGTGTGTGTCCCTGGAGCAGACGTGTGTCCCTGGAGCAGACGTGTGTGTCCCTGGAGAAGGTGTGTGTGTCCCTGGAGAAGACGTGTGTACCTGGAGCAGACGTGTGTGTCCCTGGAGAAGACGTGTGTGTACCTGGAGAAGACGTGTGTGTCCCTGGAGCAGACGTGTGTGTCCCTGGAGAAGATGTGTGTGTCCCTGGAGAAGACGTGTGTGTCCCTGGAGAAGGTGTGTGTGTCCCTGGAGAAGATGTGTGTGTCCCTGGAGAAGATGTGTGTGTCCCTGGAGAAGGTGTGTGTGTCCCTGGAGAAGATGTGTGTGTCCCTGGAGAAGATGTGTGTGTACCTGGAGAAGACGTGTGTGTGTCCCTGGAGAAGATGTGTGTGTCCCTGGAGAAGACGTGTGTGTCCCTGGAGAAGATGTGTGTGTCCCTGGAGAAGATGTGTGTGTCCCTGGAGAAGATGTGTGTGTCCCTGGAGAAGGTGTGTGTGTCCCTGGAGAAGATGTGTGTGTCCCTGGAGAAGGTGTGTGTGGAGTCCAGGGCAGTGTGTTACCTCCGAGACACGGCGCTGCTCGTCGGCATTGTGTCCAGGTACCTCAGCGCGCACAGGGAAGAACTCGGCACCACTTGGTGTCGCTGCAGACAACAGTGAGGAAGTCAAGACCGAAGAGCCACAGCGGAAGCTTCACCCGCTCACCCCGAGCCAAGTCCACCAGAGACCACCTCACCCAGCAGACGGGTCCCCACAGACTCTACTCGAACAAGGTCTGGAAGAGGTCCTAAACCCAGAGAGACTTGATGTGTGAGAGTTGAAACTGGTTTTGTTGCAGTTATCTGAGACGAGAGTGTTGCGTTACTAAAGCACGCTGGGTTAGAGGTTAGAGGTCAAAGGTTATTGTCATGTTTAAGCTTGATTAGAAATGCTAGACCAGGGACAGGTCTTCCAGCGAACAGGGCAGAATCAACCCCTGAAGACCTGCAGAGACAAGGCTAGTCCACCCGCTGCTCTCGCAGACGGGGAGGTGTGGTATTGTGCAGAACGTCATGATTAAACGGGTTAATTATTGTCACGCGGCTGTGACGTCACAGCGGCCGGCGTCCAAGAGAGCGGGAGTGGGCAGCGATACGCTGGTATGTTGCTGTGACGGCGGGGCCGAGGTGCGGTGCTGGAACAGAAACGTCGCGCTTGAACCGCGCGCCGGTTGTCAAACCGCGTCGCCATTGTGTGACGCCACAGTGACCAGCCTGCAGGCTCGTGTCTGGGGCGCGTGTTGGTGGATTTACAGGAAATGTGCTGACTCTCACGGGTTGTGTGTGTGTGTGACATTGCTTTGTCATTGTAACCACAGTGGAAATGGACGTGTTGTAACGCAGCTAGTATGTGTTGTTTTTGTGTGTCTGCCTGTTACTTGTGCAGCATTATGCTCTGCAGCCACACACGCGTGAATAATGACCCCACGTTTCTTCCAACCTTTAAACACACACGTAAAGACGTTTTATTTGACATTGTATGCACACACGGCCAAATTCCTCCCTGACCCTTCAGGTGGGCCAACACCCGTCTCTCGAAGGACTCCATGACCACAGGCGTTAAGGCAATGAGCCGGCACGGGCATTGAACCCTGTGATACGGGGTTTCTTGGGGGCCGGGATGGTAGTGGAGCTCGGGAAGCAGGAGGGGACTTCACACATGGGCGGCACGGTGGCGCAGTGGTTAGCGCGGTCGCCTCACAGCAAGAAGGTCCTGGGTTCGAGCCCCGGGGTTGTTCAACCTTGGGGGTCGTCCCGGGTCGCCCTCTGTGTGGAGTTTGCGTGTTCTCCCCGTGTCTGCGTGGGTTTCCTCCGGGTGCTCCGGTTTCCTCCCACAGTCCGAAGACATGTAGGTCAGGTGACTCGGCCGGACTCCAGGCCCCGGCATCCCTGAGAGCAGGATAAGCGGTTTGGATAACGGATGGATGAATGAATGTTCTATATAGTGTTTTTCTTTTTGTGATCCATGGACTATCTCTATATTCTTGTTTCCTACTGTATTGATTCACTGGGCGATTTCTGTCATATAATGTGAATATTTTTAAGAATGTCCATCCATCCATCCATCCATCCATCCATCCATCCATCCATCCATCCATCCATCCATCCATTATCCAAACCGCTTATCCTGCTCTCAGGGTCGCAGGGATGCTGGAGCCTATCCCAGCAGCCATTTGGGCGGCAGGCGGGGAGACACCCTGGACAGGCCGCCAGGCCATCACAGGGCATTTTAAGAATGTGTTGTAGTGGCCTACTTGCAGGTTATGTATTCACCATGCGGGCCAGAGACGGTCCCTTTAAGACAGTGGGCGGGGGTTAGCAAGGGGTATTGTGGGTAGACACGAGGCTGAGGTTTAGCAGAATGAACTGCGGACTTAGTTTGAGCTGGAGGAAATAAACGACCCCACGGCTGTGTGGTCAAAAGGAGAAGCGGTCTCATCTCCTTTCTTTCACCTTCCACATTGGTGACCCTGACGTGAGCCATGGAGAACGAAGCTCCCAGTGCAGCGGCAGTGACTCACGCCGTCACACTCAAACTGCCCGACTACTGGGAAACGGCTGCGGCAGCATAGTTCACTCACATCGAAGCCCACTTGGCTATTAGGAACATCACTGTGGATGAGACCAGTACCACTACATCGTGGCGGCACTTGGAACATCTACGGCATGTTGGGCCTGCTGCAAGCCCCGCCGCCCGTGGATAAGTACGGTACGGTTAAGAGACACCTTGCTGCAGGCTTTTGCGCTAGCAGAGGTGGAGCGGGCGGACTAGTTGTTTCCGCTGCAAGGCTTGGGAGATGTCAAGCCATTGGAGCTAATGGACAATATGGACAGGTGTTCCTCTGTCAGCTGCCTTGGCCAGCTTCAAGTTGTCCACCACCAGCAACTTTCGGGAGTTGGCCGCTGAGGCTGACGGGATTTGTGTTGCGGCCGCTCTGCTGCCTGCCCACGCTCTTCCACCACCACCGGTTGAGGCTGTGGGCGTCGCCGCGGCGGCAGCAGGACTCAGGGGGACTGTGCTTCTACCATGCTAGGTTTGTTTATTCGGGACACCATCTCCGGCCGGCGGTAGTTGGTTCGGGCGTGCAGTGGAGCGTCCTGCCTGCGACACCAGTGGACGCGATGGCCGGCGGATCCGGCCCCCCCTATAAATGCTGCTAACGGCACCCCCGTACGCACCTATGGCACGAGGTATGTGGAGGTGGTTTTTGGAGGTCGGCGGTTCGGCTGGGACTTTGTAATGGCGAAGGTGTCCATTGCCCTCTTGGGTGCGGATTTCCTGCGTGTTTATGGACTGTTGGTAGACGTTAAAAACCGCCGCTTGATTGACACCGTCTCCTTCTGCTCCTACCCATGTACACTGCGGGAGGCGGGCCCACATGATTGCCACCGGGGATGAATCTCAGCGTCTGCTCGCTGAGTTTCCGGACCTCACAACGCCCATCTTCTCATCAGCAGTCGCCAAGCATGGAGTGGAACACTACGTCACCACCACAGGCCCCCCAGTCTACACCCGTGCATGGCACCTTGACCCAGCCAAGTTCCCCATCGCCAAGGAGGAGTTTGCCAACATGGAGCGCCTCGGCATCATGCGCCGCTCCGACAGTCCAGCCCCCCGCATATGGTCATGAAGGCTAATGGTGGCTGGCGCCCAGGTGGTGATTACCGCCACCTCAACAACGCCATGACGCCAAACCACTACCCCGTCCCGCACATCCAGGACTTCCCCGTGCACTTGGCGGGGGCAGTCATCTTCTCCAAGGTAGACCTCGTGTGCGGATACCACCAGGTGCCAGTCCGCCCACAGGATGTGTGGAAGACAGCAGTAATCACGCCCTTTGGCCTGTTCGAGTTCCTGAGGATGCCGTTTGGGCTCAAGGGGGCTGCACAGACCTTTCAGCGGCTCATGGACTCTGTGCCCGGCAAAGCGCCAGTTGGGCCTGCCCACCATTGATTTCCTCGGGCACCGGGTTACAAAGGACGGAGCAACCCCCCTCCCCAACAAGTTGGACACCGTCACCAGATTCTCACGCCCGAACACGGTGAAGTCCCTTCAGGAGTTCCTGGGCATGGTGAACTTTTACAACCGGTTCATTCCCCAGGCGGCTCATCTCATGTGCCCCCTGTATGAGGCTCTGAAGGGTAAGGACCCCAAGGGCCCGGTAGTCTGGTCGGAAGAGAGAAACCAGGCGTTTGAGGACGCTAAGGCTGCACCGGCTGACGCCGCCTTGTTGGCGCACCCATCACCAACTGCCCCAGTAACACTCACTACGGATGCCTCAGATTACACGTGGGGGCAGTGTATGAGCAGTGGGTGGGCGAAGCCTGGCAGCCGCTTGCTTTTTTCAGCCACCAGCTGCACAGCAGTGAAAGGAAATACAACACCTTCGACCAGGAGCTTCTTGGCCTGTTTCTCACCATCCACCTCTTCCGGTTCCTGCTGGAAGGCCTCCGGTTCTCTGTGTTTGTGGACCACAAGCCGCTGACATTCGCCATGACCAAAGCCACCGAACCGTGGTCTGGGTGCCAGCAGCGCCAGCTCTCTTACATCTCGGAGTTCACCTCTGACATCCGGCACGTCGCCGGCAAGGACAACTTCGTTGCCGACTGCCTCTCCCAGGTGTTGTTGGGGGCTGTCCACTTGGGACTCGACTACGCAGCCATAGCTGCAGACCAGGCTGCTGACACAGAGGTGCAGGCCTACCGGACTGCTGACACTGGGCAGCAGTTGAAGGATGTGATGTTTGACGACGCTGGGGCCACGCTTCTCTGAGACATCTCCATGGGTCAGCCCCGGCCCATGGTGCCCACGGGCTGGCGGCGACGGGTTTTCGACGCCATCCATGGCCTTTCACACCCAGGTGTGAAGGCATCAACGAAGTTGGTGGGGGCCAAGTTCGAGTGGCGTGGCCTCAGGAAGGACGTCAAGGACTGGGCGGGCACCTGCATGGCGTGTGAGCGCTCCAAGGTTCACCGCCACACCAAGGCACCCCTGGTGCTGTTCCCAGTGCCTGGGAGGCGTTTCGACCATGTCAATGTGGACCTAGTAGGACCCCTTCCCTCCTCCCGTGGTTTCACTCATCTCCTTACCATGGTGGACAGGACCACTAGGTGGCCAGAGGCTATTCCGTTGTCAACCACCACGTCTGCTGAGGTGACCCGGGCGTTCATCGGGTCCTGGGTAGCCCGGTTTGGTACACCATCTGACCTCACTTCTAACCGGGCCCTGCAGTTCACATCCGAGCTCTGGACTGCAGTTGCTGAAAGCCTCGGGGTGAAGCTTCATCGCACCACGTCGTACAACCCGCAGGGCAACGGTTTATCTGAGCGGTTTCATCGTTCTATGAAGGCCGCTCTTCGGGCCAGCCTCACAGACAGTAGCTGGGTCGACCGGCTCCCATGGGTCATGTTTGGCCTGCGGACCGCCCCTAAGGAAGACCTCCAGTCCTCGGCGGCTGAGCTGGTTTACGGCCAGGCACTGCGGGTCCCGGGGGAATTTCTCCCAGACGGCGCAGCACCTTGGTCTGCTGCCCATCAACGGGCCGTGTTCCAGGATGCTGCCGGCGTTTTCACTCCAGTCCCAACTTCGCGGCATGGCCTCCCTCAGTCTTACATCCCCAAGGACCTGCAGTCGGCTGGGTAGGTCTTCATCTGGCATGACGCCCACCGTACCCCCTGCGGCCCCCCTACAATGGCCCCTTCCATGTCCTGGCAGCGGGGGCTAAGAACTTTGTTGTGGATGTCAGTGGTAAGCAGGAGTGGGTTTCAGTGGACTGTCTCAAGCCGGCTCACCTGGACTTGGACAACTGGCCCAGCCCCCTCGGCGTGGACGCCCCCCTGGCACTACACCCATCAAGAGGAGCCATTTTGGCTGCATTATTCGTCCCCCACCACGTTGATTTTTTTTTCTTGTTGTCATGGTGAATTCTGGGGGGGCGTGTGTAGTGGCCTACTTGCAGGTTACGTATGCACCATGCGGGCCAGAGATGGGCCCTTTAAGACAGTGGGCGGGGGTTAGCAAAGGGTATTGTGGGTAGACATGAGGCTGAGGTTTAGCAGAGTGAACCGCTGACTTAGTTTGAGTTGGAGGAAATAAAGGACCCCACGGCTGTGTGGTCAAAAGGAAGAGTGGTCTCGTCTCCTTTCTTTCATCCTCCACGGTGTCATGCTTTTTTGATATCTCCATCATATATCATTCTCCAACTTTGTGTTGGTAATTCATTTCTAAATGCATTCATGAGTTCGTGTGTCCTAAGTCGCTTATATTTCAAGTTATTGGCATCCTCATCCTGCTGGCTGGCTGGCTGGCTGGATGGATGGATAGATGGATGGATGATGGCATCCTCATCCTTCTTGTAGTTACGGTCATACACTGCAAAAACTGGTAAATGCTAACTGACGTCATTTATTAATAGCCCGCTCTCTGTATTACCTCCCGTAACATTTGTGAATATGTTATCTAGTAGTGTGGCCCAGTGTGACGTAATTCTGCTAGTTCTGGTGATTATTGATGAGGGCTGTCCCAAATACCAATCTTTTTGCTCAGGAACTCCTTTTTTCGCTCAGAAGCTTCGCTAGTAATCAACGACGAATACTCAGCCAGACAGTCCCGTTGTTGAACGAGATGACGACATAGCGGAGCAGCACGGTGTCTTTCGGTATAATTAAAGATATTAATTAGAAAAGCGCTATACAAATGTCCGTCCATCCATCATCCGAACCGCTCATCCTGCTATCAGGGTCTTGGGGGCGCTGGAGCCTATCCCAGCAGTCATTGGGTGCCAGGCGGGGAGACACCCTGGGCAGGCCACCAGTCCATCACAGGGCCCCACACCCACACCCACACCACACCACACCACACCACACACACACACACATCTAGGGACAATTCAGTACGGCCGAGTCACATGACCTACATGTCTTTGGACTGTGGGAGGAAACTGGAGCACCCGGAGGAAACCCACGCAGATACGAGGAGAACATGCAAACTCCACACAGAGGATGACCCGGGACGACCCCCAACATTGGACTACCCCGGGGCTCGAACCCAAGACCTTCTTACTGTGAGGCGACCGCGCTAACCACTGCGCCAGCGTGCCACCGCTATATAAATGTAACTATTATTATTATTATTATTGTTATTATTATTATTATTTCTTTCAAGTTTCCTGTTTTACATCCTGTAGACCCAGGTCCAAACTATGGACCTGAGGCACTATAGGGCAGATGTCACTTGATGGACAGTACTCGTTGTAGTATGTGGGCCGTTCTGAGGAGGGCGATCTGCTGGACTGCACTGATGTTGATGTTTCCAGGGATACGGTTGGTGAACTTTTCCATTCCCTTCTTCATGAATCCTCGAGCTCCATTCCCTTCTTCATGAGTCCTCGAGCTCCATTCCCTTCTTCATGAGTCCTAGAGCTCCATTCCCTTCTTCATGAGTCCTAGAGCTCCATTCCCTTCTTCATGAGTCCTAGAGCTCCGATGAACACTGGTGTTGTTTCGGTCTTCATTCCCCACATCCTGTTGATTTCAATCTCCAGGTCTTTGTACTTGGTCAGCTTCTCTGTGACTTTCACTGAGGTGGGAGTTTTTTCAGATGGTATTGCCATGTCGATGAGCATGCATCTCTTTTCCTTCCTGTCCTTGATAACGATGTTGGGCTTGCTGGCTTTTATCTCTCTGTCAGTGTGGATGGGCGTGCCCCAGAGGATGGTGACGTCATTGTTCTCAGTGACCTTTTTTGGCTGATGTTCGTACCACTTCTCAGTCGTCTTGATCTTGTAACTCCTGCAGATCTTCCAGTGCCGGTATGCTGCTGCCTTGTTGTGCCTGTATATGTACTCGGTCTTTGCCAGTTCCAGGCAGCCTGAGACAATGTGGTCGATGGTTTCTTTGTACATTCCACAGGGGTCTGTTCCATCTTTGATGATGCGATGGTGATAGGATCTGGTTGCCAGGCTCTGGTCTTGTGCAGCGATTATCAGGCCCTCCGTCTCTGCTTTCAGCCTGGTGGTCCTCAGCCACTGGTGTGTCTTTTGTTGGTCCACGTCTGCGTCTTTCATTCTTTTTGGGTACTTCCTGTGCATTGCTTTGTCCTCCCAGGTTTTTTGCAGTTGCCACTGGCCATGATGTTTGGCCTTCTGCTTCACTCGTTTGGCATAGATGGTAGTTGCCTCATTTTCTGTTGGTGGGGTTTCTGGGACATCAAGCCCCTTCTTAAATTGTGCAGCTTCTTTATTGATGGAGTAGATCTGATGTTTTGCTATTTGGAGGAGTGGGTCATCTGTTTTTGTCAGGTATGCATCCAGCCCGATAGTGGTAGCCTTGAAGGTCAGTTCGAGTTGGACTAGGCCTCGTCCTCCTGAAGCTCTTGGTAGGTTCAGCCTGTCGACGTCTGCTTTCGGGTGGTGCATCTTCTCCATGGTCAGTATCTTTCTTGTCTTGGTGTCTAGTCTCTTGGTGTCATTCAGTTTCCAATTGATGTTGTTGAAGCTGTACGTCACTACAGGTATCGCTAGGGTGTTGATAGCTTCAATTCTGTTCACCGCATTGAGTTCGCTCTTCAGTACCATACGCACTCTCCTGTGGTACTCTTTCTGGATCTTCTCCTTCATGGTTGAGTGTTGTATGCCTTCTCCTTTGTTCACTCCTAGGTACTTGTATGTGCTATCTTGGTCTAGCTCTTTGATTATGGTGTCAGTGTCAAAGTCTAAGTCTGCAGTCTTGGTAAGTCTTCCTTTCTTCCTTTCTTGGTAAGTCTTCCTTTCCCTTATTATTATTATCATTATTATTATTATTATTATTATTATCGTACAAATGTCCTTTAACTTCATGCCATAATACAACATAATATGCGGGTGGGTCCATTCCTTGGGCCTCGGGTTAGAATGAGGTAGAAGTCTATTTGATGGATAGTGCCTTTCTTAGGATATGAGATGTTCCAAGTAGTGCGATCTTCTGTAGTTCTTGTATTCTGATGTTACCCGGGATCTGTTGGGTGTATTTCTCCATCCCTTTTTTTTACAAGTCCCAGGGCTCCTATCACTACTTATTATTGTGGTTTTCATTCCCTGCATTCATTCAATCTCTGTTTCAAGGTCTTTATACTTCGACAGTTTTTCAGTTACTTTACTGAGGTGTTCCTTTCAGTCCGGATGGATGTGTCGATGAGTAGGCAGCTTTTTTCTTTTTTGTTCTTGATGATGATCTCTGGTCTGCTGGCCTTTATCTCACGATCTGTCTGTACTGGCATGTCCCATAAGATTGTGATGTCGTCTTTTTCTGTTACTGTTTGGGGCTCGTGCTCGTACCGTTTTTCTTTTGTGTTGGTGTTGAATTCTTTGCAGATGTTCCAGTGCAGGTATGTGGCGGCCTTGTGTCTTTGTAGGTATTCAGTTTTGGCCAGCTCAGGGCACCCTGCCACGATTATTATTATTGTTGTTGTTGTTGCTGTTATCATTATTATTATTATTATTATTATTATTGTCATTATCAATTGTTAAGGATTATGTTATTGTACAGTATTGTTGTTTGTATTGTTATTCGTTAATAGTGTAACGACCACGGATGACTAGCCTCGCTAGCCCTTGGCTAATGGGTCGGACCTTTTAGATAAGTAGCCTCGCTAGCCCTTGGCTAATGGGCCGGACCCTTTAGATAAGTAGCCTCGCTAGCCCTTGGCTAATGGGCCGGACCCTTTAGTCGGCTGGTTACGTGGTCGCCCGTGGTGCAGGAGAGTCACTGCATAAGACAGTATCGCTGGCTCATAAGATGATTCAGTTACTTAGGTTTACAATTAAACCTGCCTTTTAGGTGGCTTATTTCCTACTTCCATACCTACAGTGTGGATTAAGGTATGTGTTTACGTCAGTTGTTAAAAAAATATGTTCTTTGTGGGGTACTCAATATTCAGCATTCTCTACTTGAGAGTGTCTTAATTTCTCTGGCAGCTTACAGCTCATAGCCGTGTAGTTCCTAGTTCCTCTGCAGACATCCAGTTCATATACATCTTCTTTAGTTATGTCAGACTATTTCACTTCTTTTAAAATAATTTCTCTTAATGTCAGAGGTATCCGTGACAGTACCAAAAGACATGACATTACATTCCAGTCATTTAGCCGACGCTTTTATCCAGAGCGACTTACAGTAAGTGCATCATTTAACATAGGAAATCAGGAGAACTACTAGTCATCAGAGGTCATAAGTGCATCTAAACAAGCATCTAAGAGCAAAACCAGTGCTAAAGTAAAAGCGCAAGAAAGAGATTTTTTTGTTTTTTAATGAGTGAATACAATAAGTGGTAAGAACAAGTAGCAGGGTAGCAGTTCTTAAAGAGGTGAGTTTTCAACCTGCGCTGAAAGATGGGCAGCGACTCCACTGTCCTGACATCAGTGGGGAGTTCAGTCCACCACTGTGGGGCCAGGACAGAGGAGAACCGGGACCGGGTCGATCGGCAGCAGGGGCCTCTGAGCGACGGGGCAACCAGGCGTCCCAAGGCAGCAGAGCCAAGTGGTCGGGCGGGGGTGTAGGGCTTGGCCATGGCCTGGAGACAGGAAGGAGCCGTTCCTTTCACTGCCCTGTAGGCTAGCACCAGAGAAAAAGAAAATCCGTTTTTATGTTTTTTAGACGAAGACATGCCGACGTATTATTTATACAAGAGACTCGTTCGGGTGATGGTGATATGAAGGTTTGGAAAGCGCAATGGGGTGACCAATGTAATTGTTGTCATGCTTCTCAATAGTCAGCAGGTGTCGCTATCCTCCTTAACAAGGAGATATTGTCGAGTCAGTGACTTCAGATGAGGGCCGGTGGACCATCCTGGTCTTGAAACAAGAGAACTCCTTCTCTACAGTTTGTAATTTATATGGCCATAACTACACAACTCAGACAAGGATTGTGTTTACGCAGCTATGTATGAAACTAGTAGCGCTCAAAAACAAATACAAGGGAGCACGCTTTCTCACTGGAGGAGATTATAACGATGCCCCAGATGATCTTATAGACCATCATCTGGGGCATCGTCATCTGAGTACCAGTGAGAACAATGCTGCACTCCAGATTCAAAAGTACAGCATTTATTGCTGAACAACTTTCAGTTGCTGGTGTTTGGCGCTTCGTAAACCCGGATAAAATTAGAATGTACCTGGAGTAATGCCAACACATCCTTACAGTCCAGGACTGGTTTATGGTTTATATCTCCTTCTTGTACACGACGTGTTTCAGAATCCTCACGTGATTATGCTCCTCTATCTGATCACAAGTTAATCACAGTCCATTTAGTAGGCTCCAAACCACGGACAAGTAGTTTACCTGGTTTTTGGAAATTAAATAATAATTTGTTAAATGACAATATGTTGTGCGACTTAGTGAAAACAACAGCCAATATATATATATATATATATATATATATATATATATATATATATATATATATGTGTCTGTGTGTGTGTGTGTGTGTGTGTGTGTGTGTATTTAACAACAACGAAATGAGTTACACACAAAAATGGGAATATTTCAAATTCAAAATTAGAAAATTAGCAATGAGACGTAGCAAAGAAATCTAAAAAAACAGCAAAAGAAATTACTATCGTGGATGAATTAAACACCTTAATGATCAAAGAACATCTTCAGAAGGCGAACAAATAAAAAGAAAACCGAAAGCGGTCATAGACAACATGTATATTGAAATGGCTAAAGGGGCTTTTATAAGGTCCAGAGATGGTTGGAGCCAGGGGGAAGAACTCTGGCTACTTCTTTGCATTGGAGAAACGGAACCGCAAACGAAATAATATCACTGCTCTTAAGATGAATGATGACATAGCTTCCAACCCTCTGGACATCTCAAAACAGGTACGGACTTGTTCACTTCCGAAGGGCAAGACTACATAGTAGTTGTAGATTACTTCTACAGTAGATACTTTGAGATCGAAAGACTACATCACACTACTTCGTCTGTAGTCATCCACAAAATGAAGGCCATATTTGCTAGACAAGGAATACCTGAGAGAGTTATCAGTGATAATGGTCCTTGTTACAGCTCCAGGGAGTTCAAGAGCTTTGCAGAAGCGTGGGCGTTTAACCACATCACTTCTAGCCCCCACTATGCACAGAGTAACGGCCTTGCAGAGAGAACCGTCCAGACAGCCAAGGTGATACTGGACAAAGCCAGAGCAGAGAAAAGGATCCCTACCTCAGCTTGCTGGAGTACTGCAACACTCCAGTTGACGGCCTGAAGTCACCAGCCCAGCTGCTAATGAGTCGACGACTGAGGTCAGTACTTCCCACCAGAGGTAAACAACTCCAGCCACAAGTTGTCTGTCAAAAGGCTGTGCATGCCAGGAGAGTACAGTGTCAGCACAGACAGAAGCAACACTATGTCCTCAGTGCAAGACCACTGTCAACACTTAAGTGTGGTGACACAGTCCACATCCAACAGCCAAACGCACGTTGGAAACCTGCCACTGTGACGGAGCCTGCAGCCACAGAGAGATCCTACAACGTCCACACTGATTAGGGTCAAGCCTATCGTCACAATCGTCGTCACCTGCTACAGCCAAAGGACAACACTACACACACAAGCTGTGAAGTACTGCCAGAACCAAACGATGGTACAGAACAAGGGACGTCAACGCCGGACACTACATCTTCATACACGTACACTACCAGGATTGGACGTGCAGTTAACCCAAGAAAGGTCCTTGACCTGTAAATGTAAAGGGTGTAGGCGGATCGCTGCCCTATGGACATTTGTCCAAAAAAAAGAAAAAAGAAAAGAATAATCATTATGTTGAACGTTACATTTTCTGAATTGCACTGACCATGCCAAATGCAAGAGTTAAAGTTAACTATGACCTGCTTATCGTGCTTATGTTGTATTTTGCATTGCACTGACCATACTGAATGCAAGATTTGAATATGATACTTACCTCTTTATCCCACCTACTTACCAAAAGGGTATACCTCGTTCGAGTGTTCTGTTTATCATATGCTAAAAAAACAACAACAAAAAAACAAAACAAACTGTTGCCTTGAAGAATTTACAGTGTTGTTTTTAAAAAAAATGTGCCGTTTAGAATAATGCACTTGTGTCATAACGTGGTTTACTTACTGGGGCAGTAGAAATGTGATTGATGCCAAATACGTTGTATGTTATGAAGGCATTTTATTTTAGGAAAGGAGATGCAGTATTCCTGTAACCCATCATGTTACAGTTGATAGGACAGGATATGACATATGACGCATGGCAGTACTGGAGGTCAGAGATGTCATGGGGACGCCCCGATGGAGTTCATTACAGACAAACAATTTGAGTAAACTGCCTCATTCATTATACCGTATCAATGAATACGACACTAGTTAATGGTCATGGCATTTGACCGTTAACTAGTTACAATGGCAATCTGTAGTATTCACAGAGGATTGGGGAATGATCACAATCACAGCAAGATGGCGACAGATGTACTCTTAGCCCCCCCCCCCCCTTGGTTTAGTGATGGTCGTTACCTCTTCATATAGATGGCCTCTTTGACTCCCGGTTCAAACCAGCGTTTCTCCCTATCAAGGATGTGCACATCCTCATGCTAGCAGGCGTGGCCATTGGCCTGTAGATGGTGTAGACTGCGGAGTCCCGGCCTGACACGTTAGCTCTTCTGTGTTGTGCCATCCTCTTGGCCAGTGTCTGCTTGGTTTCCCCAATATCACGGCAATCCTCCCGGCATTTATCAGCATATCGCTATTCTATATTGCTGTTTTGGACCCGATCCTTGGGGTGGACCAATTTCTGGCACAGCGTGTTTTGGGGTTTGAAAGCAACTGAGATGCGATGTTTGGAAAATGCGTGTCTCAACTGTTCCGAAACTCCCGCCATACACAGGATCACCACTGGTTTACGCTTAGGCAGCTGTTGTCTTTCTCTTTTGTTTGATCAGCTGGTGCACTGTTTGTTGGGCTTCTCCCTGGCTTCGCCAAACACCCAGTTAGGGTAACCACACTTAACCAGGGCCTGTTTAATGTGGGATTTCTCCCCTTCCCCGGCCGCTGTGTCGGTGGGGACATTGTCAGCTCACTGGTCCAGCGTCCTGATGACTCCTAGTTTGTGTTCCAGTAGATGGTGAGAGTCAAACCTTAAGTACTGTTCAGTATGTGTTGGTTTACGGTAAACATCAACAATCAAATGTCCCCCATCACCAATTGCAATTTCACAGTGTAAGAAAACTAACCTGTCATGTTCCACATCCCCCCTGGTGAACCGAACCTCCACCTGCACTCAGGATCTGTGTTGAGGACATGTGCCAGCATTTCCAGAGACAGAAGACCAGGAAGGCACTGGGCCTGGATGGTGTGTCACCCTCCTGTATTAAAGTCTGTGCTGACCAGCTGGCCCCCATTTTCACACTGATCTTCAACAGATCACTGGAGCTGTGTGAAGTCCCCTCCTGCTGCAAGAGCTCGACTACCATCCCAGTCACCAAGAAACCCCGTATCACAGGACTGAATGACTCCAGGACCATGAAAAGGTAAGAACTACAGGTCATGAAATCCTTCGAGAGGCTGTTCGACCCCCTGCAGTTTGCCTACCAAGCAAAGGTCAGTGGATGATGTAGTCAACATGGGATTGCACTACATCTTCCAACACCTCGACTCCCCAGGGACATACGCAAGCGTCCTGTTTGTGGACTTCAGCTCAGCGTTCAACACCACCATCCTAGATATCCTCCACTCCGAACTCACCCGGCTCACTGTACCAGCCCCCATCTGCCAGTGGATTAAAAACTTCCTGACAGACAGGAGGCAGCTGGTGAGGCTGGGGGAAAATTACATCCAGCACCTGGACAATCAGCACTGGCGCCCCCTAGGATGTGTGCTCTCCCCTCTACTCTTCTTCATCTACACCAGCGTTTCTCAAAGTGTGTGGGGGCGCGTGTGACCTGGGGGGGGGGGTGTAGTGTGGAACTATTGTTTTGACGTCGGAATCTTTTTCACAGCGGAACAATCAACCAAACTGCTTTCATGAGCCAGAGTCTGTAGGTTCACACAATGGAGAGATATTTGAGACAAACAAGACAAAGTGCTTAGCTGACGGTAATCACCCAAAAACCAAGTTAAGAACATAGGACAAAGCGTATCTTGCTCTTGGGTTCACAGTGAATGTGGTGGAAGATGAGGAGAGACCAGTGTATTTTTTGGGACCCCCCCCCTTTTCTCCCAATTGCATTCGGCCAATTAACCCTTCGCCAAGGCCCGCCCCCCTTAGTTATGTTGCTAAGCCCGTCAAGCTTTAACACTATTTTACGGTTAGTAAAAGTCGTTACTTATCTTGGAGCAGACAAAGCTGGGCTTGTTGGTCTTTGTGGGGTTCAACTGGATTTGAGGACGTCCACCTAGCTTTATCCACAGCCTACACTTTTCAGGGTTTGATTTTGGTTTGGAGAGGAAAAAAAAACCCATATATCTCCTTCCAACCTGTCCGGGTAACGAGTGTCCCTGCTACAAGTTCCCCAGGCACAGCGTTTAACCACAACTAGCCAGAAGTCCACAAAACCAGCTCGAAAATGACGAAAATCTGAAACTTTTGCATCGGAGTCAACGGGGCGCCGCCATGAAAGTGTCGGACGTCTGTCCTTTGCTGCGCTGTGATTGGCCATTCTGCGTTTGGGGGCGTGGCTTATCGAAGGGCGAATTACCCTACTGTTCGGAGCCGTCCCGGACGCTGCTCCACCCCCTCTGCCGACCCGGGGAGAGCTGCAGACTCCCACATGCCTCCTCCGATACGAGTCGCCAGCCGCTTCTTTTTCACCTGACAGTGAGGAGTTTCGCCAGGGGGACGTAGCGCGTGGGAGGGTCACACTGTCCCCCCCCCCCCGAACAGGCGCCCCGACGAACCAGAGGAGGCGCTAGTGCAGGGACCAGGACACATACCCACATCCGGCTTCCCACCCGCAGACACGGCCAATTGTGTCTGTAGGGACGCCCGACCAAGCCGGAGGCAACGCGGGGATTCGAACTGGTGATCCCCGTGTTGGTAGGCAACGGAATAGACCGTTATGCTACCCGGACGCCCCCCGTGTGAGGACTTGCTGTTTTGCAAGTACGTCCCAAGTAGAGCGACAGCTGATGAGCTCTTTAGGCTTCTTGACTGTTACCTGACAGAACATGGGCGGAAATGGGAGAACTGTGCGGGCGTTTGCACGGATGCTGCTCAGACCAGACCATGGCAGGGAAAACGAAGGGATTGCAGGCACTAATCAAGAGGGTCTCGCCAAATGCACAATGGACGCACTGTGTCATATACAGAGACGTGCTAGCATCAAGACGGATTAGCCCTGACCCAAACCAGGTTTTGACCGATCGCGTGGTCAATCTCATCAAAACAAGACCCCCGAGATTGCGGCTGTTCTCTGCACTTTGTGAGGAGATGGGAGGAGCTGAACAGTCAGCTGTGTTGTTTCACAGCGACGCTAGGTGGCTCTCGCGAGGTAAAGTGTTGTCGCGAGTCTTTGGGCTCAGAGAGGATATCCGGGTGTTTCTGGAGGAGGAGCGTATGCATGAAGTTGCAAGCAAGTTTAGTGTTGGAACAGTTTCTGATGAACCTGGCCTATTTCAGCGATATATTTAGAAAGCTGAATAAATTAAATCTTCAGCTTCAAGGCAGAGACAAGCACCTTCCTCACCTGGCAGACAAGATCAGTGCATTCACTCCAAAGCCTGAGATGTGGGCAGGTGACTTGATCAAGGAAATACTGATTTATTTGAGAGTCTGAGTGACTTTGTTAAAACCAGTGATTCTAGAGCCACCACGGCGATTTCATGTCTTAAGGAGCACATCTCTTCCCTGAGAGGATTCTTTCAAAAATACCTCCCAAACAACAGTGAATCTGAGGTATGACTGGGTGACAGATCCATTCATGCAGCAGCACCTGCTGATTTCGGCTCTGCTGAAGAGGACCAGTTCATCGAGATGACATCTGACTCCACCCTGAGGCTGAACTTTACAGCTCAGACACTGAGTAAATTCTGGCGTGGTGTGGAGAGGGAGTATCCACTCATAGGACAGAGGGCTGTGGGCATTCTGCTTCCCTTCGCCACATCCTATCTCTGTGAGATGGGCTTTTCTGCTGTTGCCTCACTTGAAACAAAGCACAGATCTAAGCTCAACATTGAACATGACTTGAGAGTGGCGGTATCAAACCTGCAACCCCGTTTTGAAAAGACGTGCAGCGCAAAACCGGCTCATTGCAGCCACTAATGCAGCGATAAGACTTGAGCTTTCACAAATGGACTTGCTCATCGTTTTTCCCGAATATCTGCATTTGTTCTTTTTTTGTCGTTGTACAGATTGAACTTTATTGTTACTGTTCTAGCAAAGTGATTTTTCAATTTTATTTCGTTTTTGTTTTTGAAAAAAAAAACCAGACTGATGGAGCAATCTAGTGACAAATGTCACAAAAAGAGGTGTGATAAAGTTGAAGTGGAACTTGCGTTTGTTATTTGCGCAACAGAAATTACTGAAAGCAAAGTGACAGGAATGTTCATGATCCTGATGTTCTTTAAATAAAGTTAAACTTGCTGCATTTTGTTGGGGCGGGGGGCATAAACATTTTTCTTCCTCATAGGGGGGCATGACAGGAAGTAGTTCGAGAACCACTGGGTTAGATACTCTTGACACTGCGCTTGACCAAGGCCCCGGCATGAGAACTTGAGGGTATATCCAGTGAGCTGCCCTTTGGCTGCCCACTGCTCCTGTTAGGGCAGGTCAAACGCAGGACACGGAGATGAATGAAGTGCAACTGTTTTGGGTAGTTTATTGTAATTCTACAGGTAGAGCGATTAAGAGCTCAAGTGATGAGTGAAATATTTGCCAATCAAGTTTAGATGACAGAAAACATCTACAATGTTCTCAATTATTTAAATATTAAATGTTCATAATCAAAGGTATATAGTACTCTAAATGCTGGTGAAATGCTGATGTGGAGGATGCAGTTGGTTGGGGGAGAGACAGAGGGGGCAAAAAGATTAGTTACTTACCAATAAATGATGCAAGTATTATAAATATTTCTTTAAACCCTTGAACAAAGTAACCCAATACTCTGCTAATGAACAGGGTACCATAATTACTATTTACTTACTTTTTTACTTTAACAAAAGCAAACAGAAGTGCTAGTCTCCCCTTTAGTCTGATGTGGTGAAGTAAAATATGGGAAAATAGAAACAATTCGAGAACAAGATGCACACTGGAATATAATTACATGAAATCTGCGGTTGGAGAGGTCAAATTAAATGTCAATACAAACTTTAGCCCCATTTTACCGCGTAAGCTCAAATCCTGACTTGACTGATATCTGTGGTAGTAAGTCTTAGGTAACGTTCTCCAGAAGGTTCCTAATGTTGCTTGGTGACCACCAAGTTCCTCAGCATGTCGAAGGAGTTGCCATCAGGCTCCACTGAGACCACACCCTTCTCCTCGCAGTACACCTGTAGGAAGCCATTGTCGTCTAGGCCTACCACCTTTGCCTCTGGTCCATCCTTACTCCAAAGGTGCACACAAGTCCCACTGAAACGAAGACAGAACAACTCAAGGTCAGACTGCTGAACAACAGATCTTTTCCATATTTACAAACCCTGTCAACTCCATCCATCCATAATCCAAACCGCCCATCCTGCTCTCAGGGTCGCGGGGATGCTGGAGTCTATCCCAGCAGCCACTGGGCGGCAGGCGGGGAGACACCGCGGACAGGACGCCCAAGCCATCACAGGGCCAACACACCCACGCACACACACACACCTAGGGACAATTTAGTACGGCCGATTCAACTGACCTACATGTCTTTGGACCGTGGGAGGAACACGGAGGAAACCCACGCAGACACGGGGAGAACATGCAAACTCCACACAGAGGATGACCCTGGACAACCCCCAAAGTTGGACTACCTCAGGGCTCGAACCCAGGACCTTCTTGCTGTGAGGCGACTGTGCCAACCACTGCGCCACCGTGCCATATCCTCTGTCATATCTACTGTACTAATTTGGATTCTGATGTCTGTGGAGCAGACAAATGATGAAAAGAAATTTCATTTTAAAGAACGTTGTTTATCAAGGATTGTACTACAGGTTAACTTGGTCGGAATGTTTTCAGTGCCCACCTGTGTATCCATCTCTTATAATAGATGGGCAGGATGGCCTCTGGTCCCTCTTGCTGGAAGACAGATATTAGCCCCTCCAGGGAAGTGACAGTGCGTGCTATGAGCTGGGACATATCCAGGGCTTCTAAACTGGAACTGTGCTCTCGGTTATGCTGCCTGACCAGGTCGTTAATACAGATGGTAGGGTTGCTGTTGCTGACATTGAAGCCGCATCCTGTAAGTTAAGAATATAATGTTAAAATCAAAATTAAATGGGCGTCCGGGAAGCATAGCGGTCTATTCCGTTGACTACCAACATGGTGATCGCCAGTTCGAATCCCTGTGTTACCTCCGGCTTGGTTGGGCGTCCTACAGACTCAGTTGGCCGTGTCTTCAGGTGGGAAGTCGGATGTGGGTATGTGTCCTGGTTGCTGCACTAGCTTCACCGCTGGTTGGTCAAGTTACCTCTATTCCCCCCAGCAAGTGCCCAGACTGACCAGAGGAGGTGCTAGTGCTGCGACCAGGACACAGACCCACATCCGGCTTCCCACCCGCAGACACAGCCAATTGTGTCTGTAGGGACGCCCGACCAAGCCTGAGGCTACACGGGGATTAGAGCTGGCGATCCCCATGTTGGTAGGCAACGGACTAGACCGCCACTCTACCCAGACGCCCCTATACCAGCATTTTTAAAAGGGAGAGCAGAGGGTTTGCTTCAACTATTGAGCTCACAATACTCAGCATTCCTGGGGAAGTGTAAGGTTCTATGAAAGAGACTCCAGGTAACTCGGCTTTGCAGAGCAAGAGAAACTCAATCGATCCAGTTAGCACATAAAATTGAAAAAAAAAACCCAAACAAAAAACGCCCAGGACTGTTTCCCAATCATCCTGTTGGAGTTGCTGCAGGAATACTGGGCACCAGGCCTACTGTTACAGCTGTTCAGTAATAGAGCTGCGTATGCCTCTTGTTGAGAAGCCATGCTGGTTCAAGGTGGGTGTTGGACTTTGACAGGGATCAATTTCATCTATACCCCCATTTTTAAATGTCCCAGATAGAATATTAAGGCAAAGAAGAGGCCTGAGGAGTATCCAGTCTGGTGACATCAGCATGGCAGCAGCTCAGTGTGGAGATGATGCTGAGCTTCTGGCTCTTTAGACTGATTCATTCATGTCATTAGACTGTCAGATTCATCTGCATTGGACTGGTTTGCTGCTGTGTGTGATGTAGTTTAGAGACAAGACTGACCATCAAATACGAGACCATGCCCCATTCAGATGGAGGGCAAGCAGCTGCAGTAAACTACACAGTCATAATTCCAAATTATGAAGGAGATCGAAACCAATCTATTTTCATCTTCCATTTACAAGACTTGTAACATGTACTAAGGTCCTACCCATAGCGTCATTGTCCAGTAACTAGTTTAATTTGACGCAATCGATAAGTAAATGTTGTAGTACTAAAGACTTTGATAATTGTTTTGAAAAACTGAAGACCTTTACCAATGAGGAGATGGAAGGTCGGTCCCATGACAGTGGAAGTCACCAGTACTCCTCCCAGCTTAACTCGATTACTGTAGTAGATGTCATTGGGCCACTTCACCCTCAGGTCTATGTTCTATGAAAAGTGGCTATGTTAGATTGACATAATGTGCAACAAACATTACAACCTACCATGAGCTAACAACCAGTACTTTTAAAGGGACAGTTGGGTTTTTTTTGGGTTTTTTTTTACATAAGATGGACTGCCTTCCTAAACAGTGATGTCGTTGCATGAATATTAGCTTGGTCAGTGTACGGAAATCTGACTGCTTGTTGCAGTCAGTTGGCCTCTTGCTAGGGCTGTCATGATCATGAAATTTTAGTTGACAGTTAATAGTCATACACTTAATTATTTATTTATTTTTGTTTTGTTTTTTTGTTGTTTTTTTGCCCCCCCCCCAATTGTACTTGGCCAGTTACCCTTTTTTCTGAGCTGTCCGTCCATCCAAGTTTGGTGAATTGGGTGGGGTGGTGGATACGTTTTTTTTTTTTTAAATTTGTGGTATTAGCTCTTTTGACCGCCACCTTTTTGCTGCAAATCCAACAAATCGCCTCCTCCAAGTTATTGGGCTCTTCTTTTTCATTTGGCTAAAAACCAAATGTGCCCCCAGCAGTGCTGTGGTGTTTGGCTTTGCAACTACAT